>NC_092338.1:135805500-136162500 GCF_046630445.1 Rutidosis leptorrhynchoides | reverse complement strand
CAAGATAGTTCATCAACACTACTCAACTTTTGACCCATAAACTGTAACTTTCCAAAATTCAAAGTTTAACTGGATACTTTTAGTTGGTAATATGTGTGATCAAGTTAAAATTAATAAAGTCAAGGTTTTGACTTAAAAACTTTAAGATGGTGATTTACAGAACAAATTTTATGTGATGGGTTAAAAAAGACTTATGTAATAATTCTTGTGTTTTGTTAAAAGAAGTCAAATTGAGAGTTGTGGGGTTAATGGGCGAACCCTAGGTAGGTTAATTTTTTATATCCAAATGAGAATTAAATATGTGATGTATGTATGATTTTAGTTGTTGAATAGATTGAATACTTGGAAGAATTGCTTGTGAAATTGTTGTTCACTGAAATTGGTTGTGATTTAATTGAATGCAGTTAAGGTGAGTTCATATTATATATATATATATATATATATATATATATATATATATATATATATATATATATATATATATATATATATATATATATATATATATATGTGTGTGTGTGTGTGTGTGTGTGTGTGTGTGTGTGTATTCGATTGATTATGGTGGTTCTAGTGTGTCGAGGCACACTAGAGTATAACTTATGGTGGCTCTACTGCATCCAGGAACACAAGAGTACAACTGTGGTGGCTCTAGTGCGTCGAGGCACACTAGAGTATAATTTGTGGTGGCTCTAGTGTGTCGAGGCACACTAGAATATAATTGTGTTGGCTCTTGTGTGTCGAGGCACACTAGAGTATCATTCGTGGTGGATCTAGTGTGCCACGTCACACTAGAGTAAAATCGTGGTGGCTTTAGTGTGTTAAGGCACACTAGAGTATAATTCGTGGTGGCACTAGATGTGTTTCAGAGCACTCAAGAGTTTGTGGTTGACACACAATGTGTCTTGTGGTGAACTTATTTCTCGGATGTATGTGGGACTCTAACGGTATAGGTGATGCCTTAGTTTTCCCGAGTATAATTGATTGTGTGCGTAATTATGCTTATATATTATGTTCTCACTAAGCATTCGCTTACTCGTTGTTGTTTAAACGATATATAGGCTCCGGTTTGGACAAAGTGAAGATAAGCTAGACTACTAGATGGATGATGCGATTATATGCTTTAACCGTGGGGTTTTCTTGCATGTGGTGGATGTTCGATGCCTTTGATAGATGCTTTTGGGTGGGGTAGTTATATACTGAAGATCATGCTTTTGATATTAGCAACGAAGAGTTTACCTTGAGCCATGACCTCACTATTTTCTAACATTTTTATAAATTATTACTATTAAAATTTTGTAAGACGCCACTAAATTTAAAAATAGGACCTCTTATATATTTAATATCTGTTGAAATAGTCAATCTAATATGCTTTAATATTTATGTTTGATACTTAGTATGTGATTAGTTGTGCAGGTATCCTAAAATAAGTCTAGATGAGATGTTGCACAAGAAGATCAAGTTACACATGAAGATAAAGAAGAGCTAAACCCTTTGTAGATCGAGTATAAGTTAAAAGTAGCTTACATACCTAGTATGGGGGTGAAATTATACTTATACAACGACGGGACATAGTTGGGTTTAGTTTTTATCACTTCAGGGACTGTTTCTGTCAATTCTCATTTCTCAAAGATGTACAGGGGCCTGAATGTCATTATTCAAAGTTTTTGCAGTGTCGGTGTTAGTTTTTTGATATATTCATCTGTCTAGGGTTAGGTTTTGATTGTAGTTGTATTCATATTCATAATATTCACACATTCATCATTATTGTATCTGTGATCCATAGTTTGGATTTGTGATTTATGTTCATCTAGTTGATGAACAGAGTATTGTAATCATTGTTAAATCTTCAAGTGATTGATTGTTGGTTTGGTTTCTGGTTATTCAAAGTATACGATCTTGTATACTTGTTGTTATTGA
Organism: Rutidosis leptorrhynchoides; assembly: GCF_046630445.1. Classification (NCBI taxonomy): domain Eukaryota; kingdom Viridiplantae; phylum Streptophyta; class Magnoliopsida; order Asterales; family Asteraceae; genus Rutidosis; species Rutidosis leptorrhynchoides. The sequence goes on along the minus strand of NC_092338.1, from coordinate 136,160,583 downwards.
TTCGTTTAATCTGTTTTAACATGGTATCAGAGCGATTCGTCTGATATTATTCGGTGTTCAGACGTTCTTCGATCTAGGGTTTGTTCTTCGAAGGATTTTGGGCATTTCTGCTTGTTTGGTTAATTTAGGGTTTTCAAAACCCTAATTTGTTATCGGCTGATCTTTTTCACCGTATTCTTGTGTTCTTCCGCTGCAATTGATAAAGACCTAGGGGAGTTTTCTTGATTCTCCCTTATTTGTCTTTATTTTTACTTGTTTGTCTTGTTAAATTCTTCGATTAATCACCATAGCCCAACTCTTGACCTTGATTCATTGAAATCAATGGAAACCTGATCAAGCTTTGGTTGATTATCAAAGAATTGCTATTATTTGTGTTTATTATGTCGTGTATTGTCTTTTTTATATCGGTTACTCTCATGGCTAAAGTTGATGATTCTGGTAGTAGTTCTACTCAGATTAGTAAACTGGACTTTGGAGATCCTCTTTATCTTCATCCAAGTGATATAAGTAGTACACCTTTAATTACTATTAAACTTAAAGGAACTGAAAACTATAAGTCTTGGTCTTGTGCAATGGAACTTGCTTTGCAAACAAAAAATAAAATGGGTTTTATAAATGGTACTTTAAAAAGAAGTGAAGATAATGAGGTTCTTGGAGTCCAGTGGGATAGATGTAATGTTGTGGTGTTGTCTTGGATTTTGGGTTCTATGACTGATGAACTTTACAATGGTCAAATTTATTCAAAAATTGCTTCTGATGTTTGGAAAGAACTAAAAGAAACCTATGATAAAATAGATGGGTCTGTGATATTCAATCTGTATCAAAAGCTGAATTCAATCACTCAAGGTGGTAGTTCTGTTTCAGACTACTATCACAATCTAAATTCTTTATGGAAACAATATGATACTATGGTACAACTTCCTAGTTGTGACCTTACTTCATCTAAAGCTTTTAAAGATCACACCAGTTTAATAAAACTCATGCAGTTTTTAATGGGATTAGATAATATTTACCAGCCAATCAAAAGTAACATACTTACCAGAGATCTACTGCCCTCAGTGAACACTGCTTTCTCTATTATTTCTAGAGAAGAATCACACAGGAAATCTAATATAAGTAATAAAAAGAATACTGAGTCATCTGCTTTTTACACTAACTCATACAAACCCAATGCTAATCAACAATTCAAATAATTAAAATGCACCAAGTGTGGTAGAACAAATCATACTATTGACAAGTGTTTTGAAGTTGTAGTGTATCCTACTAGGTCTGGAAATCTTAAATGTACCAAATGTGGTATGACCAATCACACTGTGGATAAATGTTTTGAAGTTGTTGGTTATCCTAACAATCTTAGAAAAAAGGGTTTTGGGTCTAACAACAATTTCAAGGGTAATGCAAGTAAAGCTAATAATGACACTACAGGGAGTAGCTCTTCTACTCTTATTTCTTTAAGTAATGAGCAGATAATGAGATTATTGAGTCTTCTGGATGATAAGGGTGCTGTTAAACCTGGTGTTTCTAATATGGCAGGTAATTTTGAGAATTATAATGTGTTTTTCAACTCACAATTTGATATTTTTTATAAAAATAATATGATTAGTGATAATGTTGGGAATATGCATTATGGGTGGATTATTGATTCTGGAGCTAACCAACACATGACAAATTCAATTAATAATTTTGTCTCACACACTGATGTGAGTGATTTGAATTTAACTGTTTCTCATCCTAATGGTACCAAAGCAAAAGTGAGTAAAATTGGTAATCTTAGAATTTCAAATGACATTATACTAAAAGATGTTTTGGTGGTTCCAGATTATGGTGTGAGCCTTTTATCTGTTCACTGTTTGGTTAGGGATAATAATTTGTTTGTTGGTTTTGATAATGTTGCTTGTTATATCCAGGACTTGGTGTCCAAGAAGACCCTTGTGACTGGTAGTCAATGTGGTGGTTTATATTTTCTAACTGGAAATGAAAAAGGTATTGTTGGTAGTTCCAACATAACCAAATTTGACTAACATTCTGTTGATTTGTGGCATTGCAGGCTGGGTCATCCAGCTGAGCAAGCTTTAATGTGTTTAAAACATAGTTTAAACTTAAATAAACAAAGTTTTAATGAACCTTGTGATATTTACCATAAGGCTAAACAGACTAGAGAATCTTTTGTTAACAGTAATTATAAAACAACTGAGTTAGGAGAGTTAGTGCATCTTGATGTTTGGGGACCATATAAAGTTCTAAGTCATAGAGGTTTTAAATATTTTTTAACTATTGTTGATGATTTTACAAGAGCTGTATGGGTATACTTGCTTAAATCTAAAGAAGAAGTGTTTTATTGTCTAAAAACTTGTTTCATTTGTTTCAGAATCAGTTTAAAAGGACTGTCAAATGTTTCAGGTCTGATAATGGTACAGAGTTCATAAATTCAAAAGTCAATGACTTTATGTTAAGTAAGGGTATTGTTCACCAAACATCATGTGCCTATACTCCTCAACAGAATGGGTTAGTTGAAAGGAAACATAGGCACTTGCTAAATGTTGCAAGAGCTCTTATGTTTCAAGGGGGGATTCCTCTTAGGTTTTGGGATAAGTGTATTCTAACTGCTATATATTTGATTAACAGGACACCTACATCTTTGCTAAATGGAAAATGTCCCTTTGAGATTATATATAATAGAGTTCCTAATCTTTCCCATTTAAGGGTGTTTGGTTGTCTTGCTTTCTCTACTGTTTTAAACAACTCAGATAAATTTGCTGAAAGGTCTGAAAAATGTGTTTTTTTGGGTATTCTTCTGTTAAGAAGGGTTATAAGTTGTATAGCTTAGAAAGTAAAAGTTTCTTTGTGTCAAGGGATGTCAAATTTTATGAAACCATTTTTTCTTTTAAAATAAAAAAGAAGGTATGCAGTTTGAAAAATGTTTGAGTCAAATAAATTTTTTTGAAGAAATAAATGAAGACAATCAAAATACTCAAAGTCCCAATGATGAAGGGGAAGATAATGAACATCAAAGTGAAGGTAGTAGTGACACAATACCTGTTGATGACACAAATGATTCATCTAGTTCAGATGAGTCAGATGTGAATGCCAGGTCATCAAGTCCTACAGCAACTCTTAATGATGATAACACTAACCCTGAGGGCACTAATTTACAAAATCAAGACTCATCTTATTCTTTTCAACACTCTGTTAGAAGATCTCAAAGGAACACTTCCTTGCCAAAGAAATTCAATGACTTTGTTCTTAATAGTAAAGCTAAGTATAATATAAACAAGTTTGTCAATTATTCAAATTTATCAAAAGATGTTTATTGTCTGTCTTCTAATCTGAATAAGATGGTTGAGCCTACAACTTATTGGGAGGCTTGTAAGTTCAAACATTGGGTTGATGCTATGAATACTGAAATGGAAGCTTTGTTTAAAAATGATACTTGGGATTTAACAGAATAACCTGAAGGGAGAAAACCAATAGGGTGTAAATGGGTATATAAAATAAAATATAAATCTAATGGTGAAGTAGAAAGATTCAAAGCCAGGCTTGTTGCCAAAGGCTACAATCAAAGAGAAGGAATAGATTTTGATGAGACTTTTTCACCTGTTGTGAAAATAGCTACTGTTAGATGTATGATTAATATTGCTGTTCAAAATGATTGGGAGTTATTTCAACTTGATATTAACAATACTTTCTTGTATGGTGATCTTGATGAATGTGTTTATATGACTTTACCATTAGGATGTTATAGTGAGAATGAAAAAAGAGTCTGCAAGTTAAAAAGATCTCTCTATGGGTTAAAACAAGCACCTAGAAAATGGAATGAGAAACTATCCTCTGCTTTAATTGAAAATGGCTTCAGACATAGCTTAAATGACTATTCATTGTTTATAAAGTCTGAAAAAGATGTTTTTATTGCTGTCCTAGTGTATGTTGATGATATTGTTGTAACAGGTAACAATACATGTGAAATTAAAAAGTTTAAAGACTTCTTAAAGTCTAAGTTTCAAATAAAAGATTTAGGTGCTCTCAAATATTTTCTGGGAATTGAGGTTATTAGAGAAAATAAAAACATATGTTTGTCTCAAAGAAAATACACTCTTGATTTATTAACTGAGTTTGGGTTATTGAATTGTAAACCAATTTATACACCTCTTGAACCTAATCTTAAGTTTAATAATGATAACAATCATAATGATTTACCTCTTAAGAATATCACTGAATATCAAAGATTGATTGGAAGATTAATATACCTTACTTTGACCAGACCTGATATCTCTTATTCTGTTCATGTATTAAGTCAATATATGCATGCTCCTAAGGTTTCTCATTTGAATTGTGCATTAAGAGTTTTGAGATATCTCAAGTCTGCACCTGGAAAAGGTATTTGTATAAGAAAGTGTAATGATACTGATCTTGTGTGCTATGTGGATTCTGATTGGGGTAAAAGAGTCATGGCTATGAAATCTGTGACATGCTATTGTTTGTTTTTGAATGGTTCACTTCTTACTTGGAAAAGTAAGAAGCAAGATTGTGTTTCAAGATCTTCTGCAGAGGCTGAGTATAGAGCCCTTGCAAATGCATCATGTGAGGTTATTTGGATTTTAAGAGTTCTCAAAGATTTTGGTAAAAGTTGTAATATTCTTGTTCAGATTCATATTGATAATTCTGCAGCAATCAAGATTGTTGCAAATCCTGTTTTTCATGAGAAAACTAAACATTTTGATTTGGATTTGCATTTGCATTTTGTTAGAGATAAAATAAATAAAGGTGTTATTCAAACTAAAAAAAATTGATTCTGCTAAAAATAAAGCTGATGTATTTACAAAAGGATTGTGTTCTTTTGAACACAACAAAATGTGTAATCTTCTTGGTTTAAAAGATTGTTTTGGCAATTAGATTGAGGAGGGGTGTTGAAATAGTCAATCTAATATGCTTTAATATTTATGTTTGGTACTTAGTATGTGATTAGTTGTGCAGGTATCCTAAAACAAGTCTAGATGAGATGTTGCACAAGAAGATCAAGTTACACATGAAGATAAAGAAGAGCTAAACCCTTTGTGGATCGAGTATAAGTTAAAAGTAGCTAACATACCTAGTATGGGGTGAAATTATACTTATACAATGACGGGACATAGTTGGGTTTAGTTTTTATCACTTCAGGGACTGTTTCTGTCAATTCTCATTTCTCAAAGATGTACAGGGGCCTGAATGTCATTATTCAAAGTTTATGCAGTGTCGGTGTTAGTTTTTTGATATATTCATCTGTCTAGGGTTAGGTTTTGATTGTAGTTGTATTCATATTCATAATATTCACACATTCATCATTATTGTATCTGTGATCCATAGTTTGGATTTGTGATTTGTGTTCATCTAGTTGATGAACAGAGTATTGTAATCATTGTTAAATCTTCAAGTGATTGATTGTTGGTTTGGTTTCTGGTTATTCAAAGTATACGATCTTGTATACTTGTTGTTATTGGTTCGTTTAATCTGTTTTAACAATATCAATAGTTTTTCTTTAAGTAAATATTAACTTATAAACTTTGGACAAATTCTAATAGTGAGATATGTTTGATCACTTTCTGACGTGATGGTACTAGGTCATCTTCTACGTCAACGTTGTAGTAACTTCCGACGACATTTTCTGATTAACTAGCATTTTGGTCAGGTAGTCCAAGAATATACATTATCACAAACATGAAAGATGTATGTCTAACAAACATGAATATTGAATGAAATATGCTTACGTATATACTTACTATACTATGAATATTACTTCATTCGAACAACCAACGGAAGCTTGGGGCTCCTCCAGAGGGCCATCTTGCTACTTTTATGGGTCAATTTCAATTAATAAAATTGACCCTTTTTTCTTTTTATTTTTATTTTAACGACGATACTAACATCGAATACTCTCATTTGTCACTAACACACGCGTTAAGAGGAAACTCAAATCGCGATGATGTTGGCACTACCATCGTTGGTTGAGAAAAAATCCTTATAAATCTTCCCAAATCACATTGATGTTAGCGGTACCAGCAAAGGTTGAAAACTCCCTGCTTGGAATAAGAATCGAACATAGGTTGACAGTACCCAAAATTGAATCTCACACTCATACTACTCAAGCCAAGCTTCGGTGGTTAAAAGTGACCCTTTTATATGTGAAAATTATTCGTATATAATAATAATAAGTTCAATATTACTAAAAACACGTTAGAAGCACTAAATCAATTAAAATAATATTGTAAAAAATGTAATATCAAATCAAATTGACGTAAATATGAAATGTTGGACTATTTTTTTCGGGCTCTTTTTGATATTGGATCTTGTGCGATTGCACGCCCCAATATCCGGACATGCTCTTTCACCAAAGTTGTGCGAGGTCTCAAGTTTGAATCTCGTTGAGTGCAAACACTCGAAGTGGCCACGCCAACTATCTGAAAAGGCATGACTTCACTGGTTTGAGTTTGTGTTGTGGTCGACTCAAATCTTGTGGATTAGTCGGCCAAAGGTCGAAACTATGGTTACAATAAAAATAATATATAGAATTTCTTCCATATCCACATTTTCATTTTAGTTTCTCTCAAAATAAGTGTACATAAGTAAACAATCAATTTTACCTTTATATTTTTATTTACACTTTCTTCAACGGTTGCCGACTTGCCGCAAGTAAAGGATAAAAATGACATTTGACTTTAGTGAAAGAAATCTTATAACTTACCTCAAATTGTGTGTCATAAATTTAATTTGGGATCAAGGATGATCAGTCCTTATCATATACATGGTGTGTTTACGTTTTAAGATCTTAATCACATGATGAGCACTTAATGAAATGAAGTGTAAACCAATACGTCTAAAGTCTAGATTTTTTCAGTTGGCAGCCATTTTGGGCAATACTGCATGACAGAATTTCCACTTTAATTAGCAAAGTACAGAAATTAAATGTTCCAAACTAATGCCATGCCAGTTAGTTTTAGCAACTAGATGATCAAATCCTAACATCCGGACGGCCCAGTAGGCCAGTATTCAAGTTCGGCTGAATTATTGAAGTCTAGTCACTTTTTAGAGTCATCTCCTGCGGGCTTTCTACAAGCCCATATACGATCTACAATTCATTTCATATTACTTTGTTGAAAAATTGAAATGGATGATTTTCTTTTTATAGGATAATCAGAGAATTATATTATCAAAGCTAGAGTCGATATACATATACAATAACTGCAACACTTTAGTACAAGAAGTAAAAAATGAGGTGTAAATTAAAAACTCTAGAACAAAAATAATGACTACAATAATAGTTATATCGACCTATTTCAAAGTCACCATAATACGACCATAACCATTGAGTCTACAACCATTGAGTCGTTATGCTGAGATTAAAGCTTATCATCACTAGTCACTATAGAACTTTTCAAAGCATCCCAATAAAACTTTATCTCTATTTGAATATTAGTATAATACATAAACGAACGAATCTGAACCTCTTTGAAAAAATCATGAATATTGTAGAAATTTGATTGAAACAACTTATAAATTGTTAAACGCGATAGATCGAAAAGCGCATAATATTATTATATGTCGATGATTATAGCAAATGATAGCAATCTAGACCAAAACCTAATGGACTAAGGATACTAAATGGGCCCTTATATATGGGCTAACACGACATAAGCATATAAAATTTGTCATTGCCTAACATATCGACACTTCTCTTCTTTAAGGCGGAGTTGAAAGAAATTTTTGGGGAGAAATTAATAAGCGTATATTTATATATCAGATATGCGCATCCTATTCTTCCATGACTGTTTCCGACTCTTTTCAACAAGAAAACCTAGATCATGGTTAGAAAATGCGTTTAAATGTGACAAACTTTAACACCGTACTAATTTTTAAAAAATATTATAACCGTTTCAAACATTAAAACATAATATATACTGTTGACATCACCAGGTGTTACTTTGCAAAACATGTTAACCAGAATAATTACAGACATCATAGTTTACTAATAGTGTCAAACATAACCATCTATAAATTTCTTCTCCCATCTCATAGCTAGCATGCAAAAACATCTACTTACAGGGGAGAAGATGTGGGGATTAGCATGAAGCTAAGTGAAGGAAACAACCTTAGATAGCATCATATAGCATCAAGCTCTACCAGCATCGCAATTATCAACAACATATGTGATGCCCCATACAAAATCATCGTGTATGAATCATCAACAACGGGATCATTACAAGGTCAAACACTATATGCGTTTTCAAAACAAGTTTGCATTCATGATAAAAGGTGACGTCATACACAACGTCAAATGTTTTACATCCAAAAGTATGCTTCAATGAACAGAAGCAAATATAATAGTACGTGACCCCAATGGTCGTTACAAATCATAGTTTCAAAAGTATTAAAGTCATGAATGCAGATAAACAGTTCATGCGGTGATAACTCTAGAGCAGCGGGTGTCTACAGCAAGACTAGTATACAGCGGAAGCAACCTTAAGCACCTGAGAAAAACATGCTTAAAAACGTCAACACAAAGGTTGGTGAGCTATAGTTTAAGTATAACAGTATGTAAGGTAGGCCACGAGATTTCAGTGCTACAAAGAGCGTTTCAAACCAGTATGATAAACTATATGTTAACCGTGGGCACTTGGTAACTAACTTAACGTTTATACCCCCTGAAAGTACACTTGGCAAGTGCGTATGTTTACGAAGTATTAAACACTCGTTAAATGCTAGCGCGACTAGCCCGAGTGGGGATGTCAAACCCTATGGATCCATATCTAAGATTCGCGTTCACCGGTTCAAAAACCAATGACTAAACGTTACCGAGCTAAAGGGAATGTTTATGCCGTTGTATAACCCACACATATATAAGTTTAAGTACTCGTGCCTAGTATGTAAAACGTAAAATGCGCATGTATTCTCAGTTCCCAAAATAGTTAAAGTAAAAAGGGATACTATAACTCACAATGATAAAGTAGCGGTAAAGTCGAGTCGGGAAATAAGCAAGTACGTAGGTCCGGAAAGTCCTCAACCTAAGTCAAATAGTACTAAGTCAGTAAATCGTCCGAATAGGTTTAAAAGTATGTAAATAAGTTCTCAAGGGTCATCATCATTCATCATCAAACAAAAGGTGTAAAGTAAATTTCGTTTATGAAAAGAGTTTAAAACAAAGGCTGACTTCGGTCAGTCACCACGGTCTCAATACCTACTAAAATATGGTGAGACCAGTGGCCATGGCTCCGTATATGAGTCCTCTAGCTGTGGTAAAACTTCCAGAAGCAAACTCGTCTTCGTTTCACCGTGGCGACGGTCTAAGTGCGAGTAGGTCAGAATTTTCAGCACAACGTTAAAAGGACATAGTGACGATCGGAGGGCCATAAATCCTAAACCGTAACTCGGATTAAGACGAGTCCTAAATGAAAAGCTATCTACTCGAACAGAGCTATCTGAAAATCATCTTTACAGTAGCCCAGGTCGTACGAGTCAGACACAGAAATAGTAAAACAGTAGGTTCCTGGTGGGTTCTTGGGTTCGATGCTTATCACGGTTCTCATCCTTGATGCATATAGCTTTAAGTGTACAACTTGTTGATGTGTTTGCATCATCTTGACCAATGTTTCACCATCATAACACTTGTGCAAGTCCAAGACATGTAGCCCAACTCATTTAAGTGTTGCAAGTGTTTTGATGAACCAAAGTTACATCAAAGTCTTAGATTTAACACATACATGAAATATAAAAGTAATATTAACCAAGTTTTGACTATTATGATACAAGTGTAGGTCTAAGACATGTAGCACAACTCTCTTAAGAGTTGTATGAAGTTTGATGAACCAAAGTTACATCAAAGTCTTAGATTCAACACATACATGAACTTTAAAACTAATATTAAGTTATAACTTGAAAATAAACTTATAAAATCATGATCTTAAATTGTAGAACATAGTTCTTAGTTAGATCTTGAAGATCCTAGACCCAAAAGTCTAGATCTAACATAAGTGTACCAAGTTATAATTAAAGAAAGCTTACTTACATGTTCTTAAACTTTTAAAGTTAATTTTAGTTCAAGAAAGTATGAGATCAAGACTAACTTGTAATACTTGACCATTTAAACCAACAGACATGAAATTAAAGTACATAATATAAAGAAATAAACTAAGTAAACAAGTAATAAGTTCATGGGTTTCATACTTTAAAGATTCAAGCCTAAGTCTTGATCTTTAAGAAAGTAAACTTTTAAGTTTACAAACATGATTCACAAGTATGATTTTTACAACCATGAACTTACAATCTTTAAAACTTTAAAGGTAGAACATAAACTAGTAAGTTTATGTTCTTGAGTGTTCTTGTAAATACAAGATAAAAGAAGAACAAACTAGTAAGTTTGATCCTTGATAACATGTAAGTAAATAACCACAACTAACAACTACAAATAATTAACAACAAAGAACAAAAGATGATGATGATTGATGTCAAAGCTAAGGGGTATAAAATACTATTAAATTTTACAAGAAAATACTATTAAATACGATACAATTTTACACAAGATATTTATTTATTTAGAGAATGGATATACTTAAACCTTGCTACAACACTTATTGGCAGTGTACCTAATCGTACAGTAGTGTAGTTTTTAGTAAGTCCGGTTCGTTCCACAGGGAAAATCTTTTAATCAAAGCTTAACGCTATATTAGTTTAATTTATAAAAATACAAATATATATATAAGTAATATTATTATTATAAAGGGGGATTTTTACCGTTTAATGACCGGTTTGTCGATTTTAAAACTTTAGTCGCAGTTAAAACCAAATGTAAAATATTAAATAAATAAAAGACTTAATTTAAAGCGTAAAGTAAATAATGATAATGAAATTGCGAATAATAAAAGTGCGATAAAATAAACTTGCGATAATTAAAAAGTACGATAATTAAAAGTGCAATTAAATACAATAACAATAAATAAAAATGCGATAATTAGAAGTGCAATTAAATATAAAATAAAGGAAATTAAATATGAAATAAAAGAATTATGCTTATTTAAACTTCCGTAATCATGATGTTTGACGTGTTGATTTTAGTTTTATGCCCATGGGTTAATTGTCCTTTGTCCTGGATTATTTAATATGTCCGTCTGGTTTTTGTCCATAACAGTCCATCAGTCATAAATATAAAGTGCGAGTGTCCTCGTCAAATTATCCTTATACCCGAAGTCAAATATTCCAACTAATTGGGGACTTAAACTGTAACAAGATTTTAATACTTTGTTTAATAATTACACCAAGATGTCGACTGAGTGTAACCCAAGGTTTTAATACTTTGTTAACAATTATGCCAAGTGTCCTTGTACATAATTTCACCCATGTTTTAATAATTCTAGTGGCTATTAATCCATTCCCGTGTCCGGTTAAATGAACGATTATTCGTACATATAAATATCCCGCCCATCGTGTCCGATTGAGTGTATATGGTTATTTATAGGGAAGTCCAATTGTAAATCTTCATATTAAAATTAACAAACTATCATTTAGTTAAACAAATATAAAGCCCATTAATAGCCCATAGTCTAATTTCCACAAGTGTCGTTCTTTTGTCCAAACCCCAATTATGGTACAAAGCCCAATTACCCAATTTTAGTAATTAGTCCAACATCATGATTACTTCGTTTTAAATAAGCATAATAATAACTTAGCTACTAGACATTAATGTAAAAAGGTTGAACATAACTTACAATAATTAAAAATAGCATAGCGTTACACGGACAGAATTTCGACTTACACCCTTACAACATTCGCTAACATACCCTTATTATTAGAATTAAAATTAAAATTAAAATTAAAATATAAATATAAATATATACTACGTATATAGATAGAGAGATTGATATTTATGATATTTTTGCGATCAAACTGCGTTTGCTTTTATAGGGAATTGAGTCCAGGGGAACTCCGCGAGTCGCGTAATTTTTTGCCTTCAAACTCCGCAACTCGCGGAGTTTGAAATTACAGCTCACGCAGCTTTGGCTCTTTGTTTGCCGACGATTTATAAATATATTATAATATATATATTAATTTTAAGAATTAATTATATATTATATTATATTTATATACATAGTTAACTTGTAATTTTTAGTCCGTTGCGTCGAGTGTTGAGAGTTGACTCTGGTCCCGGTTCTGGATTTTCGAACGTCCTTGCGTACAATTTAATATCTTGTACTTTGCATTTTGAATCTTGTACTCTTGCAATTTTGAGACGTTTCTTATCAATAATTGGAACCTCGTTGTATTTTGTACTTTTGAGCTTTTTGGTCGTTTGCGTCTTCAATTCGTCGAATCTGTCTTTTGTCTTCACCTTTTATTATTTAAACGAATATCACTTTTAAATAGAACAATTGCAACTAAAAGCTTGTCTTTCTTGAGGAATAATGCTATGAAATATATGTTCGTTTTTAGCATTATCAAATATTCCCACACTTGAGCGTTGCTTGTCCTCAAGCAATATAGTCTTGAAATACTAGAATCACTTCTTTATTCTTCACACTTTGTACATCAGTGATTTCTATACGGCGGTATAAACAATGGTAGTAACGATATGGTTTACAGTCCCACATGACTATAAAATTTAGATCCATTAAGGAAATTGGATCTTTATGAAAACATTTGATCTTTTGAAAATTTTAATCTAGCTTTTACCCTAGATAAGTTTTCCGGAATAACCCTTCACCGGTGTTTGTAAAATATTTTTGTGGGTTTGGTGGGTTTCAGATTTGAAAATTTTAGCTCAAAACTTGTGGTTTTGTGTCACCCACTTGCTAACCTTGTATTAGAAAAGCAACACATCCAGTATACTTGCTCCGTATATTACCTTTCGGTAAACTACCGTCCGGTTATAAAGGAAAGCGTTGAACAAGCAACTGTTAAGGCAATGTCCCCTGACATGCTTTTAATTATGGTCTATAACGTGTCGGACGCAATTACTATCCTTTGTAGGAGCAATAGTAAAGCTCACCCTTATGATTTTTTGATCTGGCACAAGGTCCTGTCTTCGACCATGCTATGCAACCACCGTTCTTACGGTTGACACCTGATTTGGTTCAGGTGACCTAATGAATTCCAGGTGAATTCCTAGGATTTTACATTCAATGGTAATGAACGCATTGAAAATGGGTTTTTAGAAAATAAATCGGTTTGTAATTTTGATCAAAATATTGTCTCGTTCAAGCTCGAGTTTAGATATCATTGAATTCCATGAGTTTGTAATTCTCAATCTTTAAGGTCAATCTCTAGGATTGAGTAATATCAGTCTTAAAAGCTGATTTTTAATCTTTAAGGAGATTATCCTTTCTGGGGATCTGATTCATTAGTCTTATCCAGCTAATTTGCACGGTGCCCCCCCATTTTACGAGATAAATCCTTCTCATGGTTAGGATAAATCTGACCACTTGGCGACCCTGTTTTATGCCGAGGTCCGTGAATTTCCTGCTGATTTTAGTGATGACTTTTCTAGATTTTTCGTCAACCTACAGCTGGTCTGGACGACAACTTCCTGACCTAAATCAAGAAGCGCGTTTCTTTTTCAGAAGACTTTACTTCCTTTTAATGATGGAATTGATTCATCGTGTAGATCCATCTCTTCTTTTCTTTCATCGGGTAAAACAGTTTAGTTTAGTCCAAAGCAAAAGTATTTTCAGTTATTTGTTACAGAAATATGTGACATATGTTTAAAATATCTTGGTAAATTTTCCCACACTTGGCTTTTATTTTCCTTTTTATTGTCCTCTATTCCATTTTAAATGAATTTTAACATTTTGGTTTGTTTCTCAATTTATGTCCTTTCCGAGGTAACAATAATTTCGATGTTAAAACCTAGTTTTATCGTTCATAAATATGTATAAACATGATTTTGAGTTCATTTAATTGAAAATTTTGAAAACTTTTACTAGAATTGGGTAGTCAGTATATAAGACTAGGGCTGTTCTTTATTATCAGAGAGCACTAGATTCTAATACAACTACTACTTTACTAGTATTTCTAATGGTAACCAAGTGTATAAAGTAAAAATTTTAAAATCCGAAAGAATTTAACCCCTTCCCACACTTAAGATCTTGCAATGCCCTCATTTGCAAGAAATCAGTAACAATTTAAATTATTGAGGGTGATTTGTGTGAAAATGATTAAATTTTACCAAAGTTTCCAAACATATTGGCGTTTGTTTGCTGAATGATAAATGGTGCATATCATTTGTTCATTCCATCTTTTTGTTATATCACATTTATTTTGCATCTTGTCGTCAAAATTAGTTGCTTTTGCTGAACTTAATGCCAGTCTTTGAAAATGCGTTGTTTTACTCTGTTGTGTACATAAGATAAACTGCAAACATATATACATATTTTTGAAGTTTGGTATATTACCCCCACATTCAAAAATTATTAAAATCTAATAATAAAAGTTAGAAAATTATAAAAACTATTACAATATTAACATAAGTATTAAATGTATCAACATTACAAATAATAAAATAAATAAAACTAAGTAAACTAGGGATGATACTGATACCAGTAGGGGTTCCATGCATAACCATATGTGTTATAAAATGCTTCGGCTGGGTTATACGTAGGATACGGTGGTTGGATCTCTATAGACCAGGGAGGAAATACGGGCGATGGAGTAGGAATATAGTTTCTACCTATTTGTTGGCAATAAGCTATGATTTGGTTTTGATGAACTTGCCAATCTTCAAATGCTCGATGTCTAGCATTTTCGTACTCTTGTGAAGCTATAAACCTTTGCATTTCTGTCATTTCATTTCCCCCTCCCACATTACCTTGCTGTTGGTTTCTCTCAACCTGTGGATGTCTACCATGGTATTGTACTGCGGCGTTATTTCGCCTCTTCAAAACCTTCGCACCATGATATACATTTAAACCTATTGTATCGCGGGGTTCTGGTTCTTCGATTAATAATCCCCCCCGACTTATATCCACACCGAGATATTCAGCAATCAAAGTAATAAATATACCACCTCCTATTATGCTATGCGGTCTCATCCCCCTAACCATAGCTGGTAAATAATAACCCACACAATAAGGTATACTTACAGCACTTTGTGGGTCTCGAATACACATGTGGTAAAACAAATCCTGTTCATTTACCTTTTCCTTATTCTTACCTCGTTGTGTAATCGAATTGGCTAAAAATCTATGAATTACTCTTAACTCTGCTCTATCTATATCCAAATAAGAGTAATTTCCCCCTTTAAATCGGTGATGGCTAGTCATTTGACTCCATACACCATGCGTATTAAAATTTTCATCAATTTTCCTACCATTTAATATCAACCCTCTACAATCGGCAGATGCTAACTCCTCAGGCGTATATATACGTAAAGCCTGAGCCACGTCTAGTAAAGACATGTGGCGCATCGAACCTCCTAAAAAAATCTAATAAAAGATCGATCTGTTAAACTAACTACCCGTTCATTTATTTCTATACTACACAATAATTCTTCACACCATACTTTATATACAGGTCTACTCATGTTGAATAAACGTACCCAATCGTTAAAAGTAGAATTACCATACCTCTGTGTAAGTAATTCCCTAATTGGCCCGGCCAATTCTACAGCTTCTAATGGTTCCCATTCTATTACAATAGGTACTTCAACAGCTTTAGAATGAAGAGTATGCAAGCCCCTTTGGTATTTTGGATAATCTATCCAACGTCTGTCAAATCTCAAGTTCGGGTGCAACTCTTCCAAGTGCATATCTGAAAATGTCATGACTGGATGAGGTATATCTTGTTTGTAGTAGTTATCAACCTCTTGTTGTTCCGCATTCTCAGCAGGAGCATTGCGAGCTTGGGATGAAGATTCACCCCTTTCAGTCTGCAAAACACATCAAACACAATTTTTGTGCATCCAAATATGCATTAGTGTCAGCAAAATCATCAATCAAAATAATTACAATGACATGTTCAATTTATATCAAACTTAAGCTCATTTTCATATTTTTATCAAATCTACACTTTTTCAAATAAGCATATACGAAAATGTTCACCAAGTTCATAAGCATTCAACTCAAATAATCATTACTAGCAATTAAACAAGTTTCAAATGGCATTATCTCTCAAAAATCAAGTTCATGAATTTTAGACTTGAAAAAGTCCACTTTAATTCTCAAAATCATGCTTAGGCTCAAAGTTTGGATCATTTAACTACCTAAACATGTTACAATACTTAATTTAGCAATAATTCATGACAAAAATCGGCCATAACCTGTTTATATCAAAAAGCCCCAAATTGCTCAAGAACACAAACCCTAGATTACCCAAAATTTGAAGTTTAAGGCTTCTAATCATGTTAAATAGCATCAATGTAGGTTATACAAGCATAATACACAAGCAATTTAAGCATAATTACACTAAAAAGCATTAAAATCGAATTGGGGAAAAATTGCTCAAGAACACTAATTTTCGGATTAAATGGTGTTTAGGTGTAGAAATTTACCGTTTTTCTTGAGTAATTCCTTGATAGCATCCTTCTCAACATGATTTTAGTAAAAGATTTGATGATTTTTGGTGAAAAAAATTCGATTTTGGGAGTAACTTTTCGGTATTTTTCGCAGTTTATGTGGGTGTTGTGTGTGGACTGAGCTGATTCCAGCGTTTTTATTTTTTTCTGTAATTTCTGAACTCCGCGAGTCGGTGCTTTTTTTTTTAAATCTTAACTTATAAAACGAATATAAAATAAATTTAAAATTTTGTTTTCCTTTGTTTTAGGACGAGGTCGTTTCGGATCGATGTCCTAGTCCGTCCTTCGACAAAATTTTAAAATTTGTCTTTTTGTAGCGATTGTTTTAAAAGCTAAGATTTTTGGGTTTTTTTTAATGTTTTTGGCATACTTTAATTCAATAAGATTAAAAATAATGATAATAAAAGTTCTCGTCCCTCCCTCGGGTAAAGCAATTTCGGTTCAAAGACCTAGTCTTCAACTTACGACGAATTTTAAAAATCATATTTTTAACTTAGCGACATAAAGTAAATTTTTGTTTTTGAATTCACACCAAACTTAAATTTAAAATGCATAAAATTAAAAATTCACACCAAACTTAATTAAAAATTCATATTATAAATTCACACCAAACTTATATTATATTTTTGTTTTTATACATACAAACTTATATTAAAAAGATTAATTTTTCAAATATTGACAAACTTAAATATATTGATTTTACAGAGTTCACAATATTAATTTAAGATTTATATATTAATTTTAAAAACATAGTAAAAATAAAATTAAAAATCTTTTTGGTCTTTTATCCCACTTTAATCAATCAAATATTATCAAAAATATGCGCCCCTCTTTTCGGTAAAGTAATTTCGGTTCCATGACCTAATTTAACTCATGACGAATTTTTGAAATATTTTGGGTTGATTGACTAAAGATATTTATACCTTAAGAATAAAGGTTTAATTTCGCAGTGATGTAATAAATTTTTGAATGATATCAATAATTTCGGTCGCCAAACCTAATTTTATTCAATACCAATTTAATACTTTATAGCGAACAAATTAGCGTTTATTATCAAAAGGTTAAAAATAAAAATAAAAAAATAAAAACTGTACAGACTTACCTGTGAGATAGTATTCTTAGTTATGTGATCTATCCCATTCATAAGATAGTCGGTTTAATTGGTTTTCCATGGCTACATAGGCGTAACCTCGAGCATTCAGTGTTTTTTCTTCTAAACATATGAACGGTCCGTCTCTGCATAAAGTAACAAATTCGGTGTTTGAATAGGTTTGATTATTTGAACATTTACCTCCATGTGACCATTTTCCGCATTTGTGACATCTTTCTAGGTGTCGTGCTCTTCTTTTCGCTGCGGATTTTGATTTTCCTTTACCAAATTGTAACTTATTATCTTCGCATCAGGATTCTTTTCTTACTCCGTCCAATCTTTCTCTGATTACTGATACTGTTTCACTCGGAAGTGTGTCATTATTACGTTTAGTGATCAAAGCGTGTAGCATTAGACCATGGTTTAGTTCACATGAAGTCTTCATTTCGTAAAAACCTAAAAAAAATAAAAATTCAGAATGGGGGGAGAAGACTAGTTCTTTAGGGTCTGCTAGGGAAAGACCATTCGGGTTCCATTTTCGAGAACTACACGAAAACAGAAAATCTAACTCTAACAGAAATACATATTATCCTTTAAAAGACTTGATTCTCCCCACACTTAGTTAGCTGTGGTATCGAAATTGTGATTAACTTCATTGTCAACTTCCATTGGACTATCTATGTAATGTTTAACTCTGTGACCATTAACCTTAAATTCAATCCCATTTGAATTTATTAATTCTATCGTTCCGTATGGGAAAACTCGTTTGACTATGAATGGTCCAGACCATCTTGATTTCAATTTTCCAGGAAATAGCTTGAATCGTGAATTGAAAAGAAGAACTCTGTCTCCTTCTTTAAATTCTTTTAAACTTCTGATTCTTTCATCATGCCATTTCTTCGTTCTTTCCTTATAGATTAACGAATTTTCGTATGCTTCATGTCTTAATTCTTCTAATTCGTTTAGTTGACTTAATCGTAGACGTCCGGCTTCATGTAAATCAAGATTACATGTCTTCAAAGCCCAAAATGCTTTGTGTTCAATTTCTACTGGAAGATGACATGCTTTTCCGTAGACGAGTTTAAAAGGTGTGGTTCCAATTGGAGTTTTGTAGGCTGTTCTAAAAGCCCAGAGTGCATCCTCCAATTTAATGGACCATTCCTTCGGATTTGATCCTACGGTTTTTTCTAGAATACATTTTAAAGCTCGGTTGGTATTTTCAACTTGTCCACTTGTTTGTGGATGATATGCGGTGGAGATTTTATGAGTTACTCCATATCTTTTGAGAACTTTCTCAAGTTGATTGTTACAGAAATGAGTTCCCCGATCACTTAATAAAGCTTTCGGTGTTCCAAACCTTGCAAAAAGACGTTTTAAAAAGTTGACTACAACTCGTGCATCGTTAGTTGGGAGAGCTTGTGCTTTCGCCCATTTAGATACATAATCAATGGCTACGAGAATATAGAGATTATTATGAGATTTTGGAAATGGACCCATAAAGTCAATACCCCAAATGTCAAATACTTCACATACTTGGATGACATTTTGTGGCATTTCATCACGTTGACTTATTTTTCCGGCCCTTTGACAAGCATCACAGGATTTGCAAAGAAGGTGTGCGTCTTTGTAAATTGTAGGCCAATAGAATCCAGCATCATAAACTTTTCTTGCTGTTAGTTGAGGCCCATAATGCCCTCCTGTTGGTCCTGTGTGACAATGGTTTAAAATTTTACTAGCTTCATCTCCGAATACACATCGGCGTATTATTCCATCTGGACAACTTTTAAATAGATGTGGATCTTCCCAGAAATAGTGTTTTATATCACTTAAGAATTTCTTTCGTTTTTAGTACGACAATCCTTTTTCAAGGTATCCACATACTAAGTAGTTTGCATAGTCTGCAAACCATGGAATTTCATTATAATCTATCTTCAATAGATATTCATCAGGAAAGTTGTCTTGTATGGCCGATTCATTTAGAACTTCTAATTCGGGATTTTCAAGACGAGAAAGATGATCAGCGGCGAGATTTTCTGCTCCTCTTTTATCTCGGATTTCAATATCGAACTCTTGTAAGAGTAAGATCCAACGGATTAATCTTGGTTTGGCATCTTGTTTCGAAAATAGGTATCTAAGAGCAGAATGGTCGGTATAGACCACCGTTTTTGCTAGAACGAGATATGAATGAAATTTGTCAAAAGCAAAGACAATAGTAAGGAGTTCTTTTTTAGTAGTTATATAATTTTTTTTTGCTCCTTGTAACGTCTTACTAGCATAATATATAGGTTGAAATCGTTTTTCAATCCTTTGTCCTAAAACGGCTCCCATTGCAAAATCACTTGCATCGCACATTAGTTCAAACGGTAGATTCCAATTTGGTGTTATCATAATCGGCGCATTAATGAGTTTCTCTTTCAGAATATTAAAAGATTTGATACATTCATCTGAAAAGATGAATGGAGCATCCTTTTCTAGGAGTTTATTCATAGGAGTGGCAATTTTAGAAAAATCTTTTATGAAACGTCGGTAAAAACCGGCATGCCCTAGAAAACTCCTAACTCCTCTAACATTGGTGGGATGTGGAAGTTTAGCAATTACATCTACTTTAGCTCTATCCACTTCAATTCCTTCTTTTGAAATTTTATGTCCAAGAACGATGCCTTCTTTAACCATGAAATGGCATTTCTCCTAATTAAGAACTAGATTTGATTGTTCGCATCTAATAAGCATTCGTTCAAGATTAGCTAGACATGATTCAAATGTATCACCGAAGACTGAAAAGTCATCCATGAAAACTTCCATGCATTCTTCTATCATGTCGTGAAAAATCGCCGTCATGCACCTTTGAAAGGTTGCAGGGGTGTTGCAAAGTCCAAATGGCATGCGTTTGTAAGCAAAAGTACCATAAGGGCACGTGAACGTGGTTTTCTCTTGATCTTCGGGTGCTATTAGAATTTGAAAATATCCGGAAAATCCATCAAGAAAATAATAGTAACTATTTCCGGCTAGCCTTTCCAACATTTGATCAATGAAAGGTAAGGGAAAGTGATCTTTTCTGGTGGCGTCATTTAATTTTCTATAATCAATACACACACGCCATCCTGTTACAGTCCTAGTAGGAATAAGCTCATTTTTCTCCTTTGTAATGACAGTCATGCCACCCTTCTTAGGCACGCATTGAACTGGGCTTACCCATGGACTATCAGAAATTGGATAAATTTAACCTGCATCTAGCAGTTTAATAATTTCTTTTTTAACTACATCTTGCATATTCGGATTTAGTCTTCGTTGGCGTTGCACATACGTTTTATGACCTTCTTCCATAAGGATTTTATGTGTGCAATACGAAGGACTTATTCCTTTAATATCATGAATCTTCCATGCAATGGCTGGTTTATGAGCTTTCAACACAGAAATGAGTTGTGATTTCTCATTTTCAGTAAGAGAAGACGATATTATTACAGGTAATTCAGATTTACCATGTAAATAAGCGTATTCCAAATGGTTTGGAAGTGACTTTAACTCTAATGTCGGTGGTTCTTCTATCGATGATTTATATCGATATCTGTCTTCTTCTTTTAGCATTTGAATTTCTTCTGTTGTTGGTTCATATCCATTAGCTATTAGTGTAGCTAACATTTCAGCTTCATCAATTGGTTCATTACCTTCTCCTAAAGAACATTCTCCTGTTCCTTGTAATTCTGGAAATTCTTCTAATAATTCTGCATGTGAATCTATAGTTTGAATATAATAACATGTATCATCTGCAGATTGCGGTTGTTGCATTGCTCTATCAACTGAAAAGGTAACACTCTCGTCCTCTATACTTAGGGTCAGTTTCTTACCGAACACGTCTATCATTGCTTTAGCCGTGTTTAAGAATGGTCTTCCTAATATGAGAGGAACTTGAGAATCTTCTTCCATGTCCAGAACAACAAAATCTACTGGAAATACTAAAGTACCAACTTTAACTAGCATGTTCTCCATTATCCCTCTAGGATATTTTATTGATCGATCGGCTAGCTGTATGCTTATTCTTGTTGGTTTCAATTCTCCAAGGTCTAGTTTAGCGTATAGTGAAAACGGCATTAAATTTATACTAGCACCTAAGTCTGCCAATGCTTCTATTGAACTAAGACTACCCAGAAAATATGGAATTGTGAAACTTCCTGGATCAGATAATTTTTCTGGTATCTTATTCAACAGCACTGCTGAACAATTAGCGTTCGTAGTAACAGCCGAGAGTTCTTCCATTTTCTTTCTATTCGTGATCAGATCTTTCAAGAATTTAGCATATCTAGGCATTCCTGAAATCACATCAATGAAAGGAAAATTTACATTTATCTGTTTAAACATATCCAAGAATTTGGATTGCTCGGCTTCAAGTTTCTCTTTTTTCATTTTACTCGGGTAAGGAAGTGGTGGTTGGTATGGTTTAACATAAGGTTTATCCTTAGCTGTGTTATCTTTATTAACCTTTTCAACTACCGGTTCTTTTTCCTTATCTTGTTCAGGTTGTGGTTCTTATGGAGTAGGAATAGCTTCATCAGAAGTTACAGGTATTTCAGGTGGTTTAAGTGTTGTACCACTTCTTGTGGTAATGGCTTTAGCTGTTTCACTCCGGGGGTTAGCATTTGTATCACTAGGTAAACTTCTCGGTTTTCTTTCACCTATTAACCTTGCTAGGTTACTTACTTCTTGTTCCAAGTTTTGAATAGAAGCTTGTTGATTTCTAAATGCTTGAGGGTTTTGTTCATTAGTTTGTTTCTGAGATGTGAAAAACTACGTTTGAGTTTCAACTAGCTTCGTCATCATATCTTCTAAATTCGGCTTTTTATCATCGGTTTGTGGTGGTTTGTTTTGAAAATTAGGTCTTTGCTGGTTGTAAGTATTATTGGATACTTGTTGATTGCTAGGACCTTGTTGGTTGTTGTATGGAATATTTCGGTTATAATTCTGATTTTGATTGTAAATCGGTCTTGGCTGTTGATAATTATTCTGATAATTATTTTCAGGCCTTTGGTTTAGATATGAAACATTCTCTCTTTGTTCCATTGTTAGTTCAATACTGAGACAATCTTTTGTCAAATGTGGTCCTCCACACTGCTCACAACTAATTCGTATTGAGTGGATATCTTTAGTCATCTTTTCCATTCGTCTCTCGACAGCATCTATATTTGAGGAAATGGAATCTAAGTCATGGCTATAATCGGCTCTAGCTGCTTTAGATGATCTAACGATATCTTTTTCTTGGTGCCACTCATGTGAGTGGGAAGCAGTGTTATCAATAATTTTGTAAGCATCAGTTTCGGTTTTCTTCATAATAGAACCACCAGCTGCTATATCGATGTCTTTTCTTGTAGTGATGTCGCATCCTTGGTAGAATATTTGTACTATTTGACAGTTGTCTAAACCATGTTGCGAACATCCTCTTAATAACTTTCCAAATCTTGTCCACGCCTCATATAGAGTTTCATTTGGTTTCTGTGTAAACGTAACAATTTCTGCTTGAAGTCTTACGGCTTTAGATTCCGGAAAGAATTGTCTAAGAAAATTTTCAACTAAAACGTCCCATGTATCAATCGCCCCTTCAGGTAACGATTCCAACCAATCTTTGGCTTCTCCCTTTAAAGTCCAGGGAAATAACATGAGATATATCTGTTCATCCTCAACTTCTCTTATTTTAAATAGTGTGCAGATCCTATTAAAGGTACGAAGATGTTCATTTGGATCTTCCTTCGGCGCACCACTAAATTGGCATTGATTAGTCACCATATGTAGAATTTGTCCTTTGATTTTATAATCTGGCGCATTAATGTCAGGATGAGTAATTGCGTGACCTTGGCCAGTGCGTTTAGCTCTTATACGGTCTTCCATACTTAAAGGTTCCAGATTCTCCATAATTGAATTTGTTGAATCGGAATCACTAGAGGATTCTAATTTAATGGTTCGTTCCTCAACAATCTCTGTTTGAATGATTGGTGGTTCCGGAGGAAAATTTAATGGTTCAGGATCTATGAATCGTCCCTGAATATTCTCCGGATTCTCAATTGTGAGGTCGGGTTCAAAAAATGGATTATCGGAAATTTGAATTGGAGTACTTGGTCGACTGGATGACGATTCTAAAGAAAAATCAACGGCGGTAATATTTGCTAAATGTCTTGATCTAGTTACAGGTGGTGAACGTACAAAAAGTGGTGAACGTCTTGCTCGGTGCATTCACTGAATATCCTATTAATTTTTAAAAAGGAAAGAAAAATTATATAAGTTATCCAATTAATAGACTTTTCTGATTTTTCTCACGTTTCGAATAGCCAAAAGATGCAGCAGAGGGGCAGGATTCGTTTGGTCTCAATATAATTGAGGACTGTTTGGCTCCAATAACCCGGTCCACGTACAAATCCAACTATTACTATGAATCAGAAAATTTTGATGTCTATCAATTTAACCACTTAAAATAAATTTTCGTAATTTTAAGAAATTTAGATAAGAAGTAGAATAAAAATCTATGTCCTAAAAACTAGAATAGCGAGAAATAAGAAAGAAAAAGAGCGCGTCGAAAAAGAAAAAGAAAAGGGTTGAAAAATAAAAGGCGTCGAAAAATAAGAAATAATAAAAAAAATGACTTATAGAACTTAAAAACACTCGACTAACCCAACCTTATTACTATCACTAACTTAAAATTATAATCGCAAATTGAGATTACTAATTGAAATGATAATTGATACATAGGTAAAAGGTGTCTAAAAATATTAAAGCTTACAAGTAAAACTATATCCTAAATGCAAATGACTTAAAAAGGTACTAAAACTTAAAAAGACGTCGCAAAATTCTAAAGCACTTTAATCTTAGTCTAAAGAAAAAGCACTTAAGGGATTTTACGGCAAAGCCTAAAAATCTAAATAAAAAAAAATAACTATGGCAAAAACTATGTCTTAAAACTAAATATGAACGGAAAATACAAAAGTTACGCTAAAAACAAATAAAAAGGGACAAAATATAAAAATATACTAAAAGTTGTAAAAAGTACAATTTTTTATAAAAATATTATTTTTATATTATTTATTTTATAAAACTATTAATTTTATATTTTATTTAAACTAATTTAACTAAATAATACAAATAATAAAATAACTAAACTAATTAATATAATATAAATAACCTAATTAGGTTTAAAGTTAATAATAATAATAATTACCCCATATTAATTGCGATTAGGGTTTCTGGTCACGTGTGTCAGGGCGGCTCCGCGAGTTGCGGTGCCCGAAGCTGGAAAACTCCGCGAGTCGCGGGGTTCGAAAATTCAGATTAGGTTGCTTCGTTTGACAGGTTTCAATTTTTTTATTTATTTATATATATATATTTTTTTCTGTTTTTAATTTAATTAAAATATTTATATAATTTAAATAAAACTTATATTTTAAAAACTAGAATAGAAATAAAAATATGTTACAATTTTATAAATAAAAATCTTAAAACTAGATTTATATATAAAATTTTTTCGGTTTTTTGATTTTATGTTTTAAATAAAAACAAAATATTTAAATAAAACTTATAATTTTTTTTATAAAATAAAAATAAAGAAACTTTATAAAACTTAAATATTTAATAAACTCTTAAAAATATTTATATTTTAGTTTTTCTTTTTATATTTTTAAATATTTAAAACGTATTTTTACAAAAGCGTATTTTTTTTATATTAGCAAACTAAAAATAATTTTTTTTTCTTTTTATTAGCGTTGCGCTTTCCGCGTTTAAGATCCCCGGCAGCGGCGCCAAAAATACTTGATGTCAAAGCTAAGGGGTATAAAATACTATTAAATTTTACAAGGAAATACTATTAAATACGATACAATTTTACACAAGATATTTATTTATTTAGAGAATGGATATACTTAAACCTTGCTACAACACTTATAGGCAGTGTACCTAATCGTATAGTAGTGTAGTTTTTAGTAAGTCCGGTTCGTTCCACAGGGAAAATCTTTTAATCAAAGCTTAACGCTATATTAGTTTAATTTATAAAAATACAAATATATATATATATATATATAAGTAATATTATTATAAAGGGGGATTTTTACCGTTTAATGACCGGTTTGTCGATTTTAAAACTTTAGTCGCAGTTAAAACCAAATGTAAAATATTAAATAAATAAAAGACTTAATTTAAAGCGTAAAGTAAATAACGATAATGAAATTGCGAATAATAAAAGTGCGATAAAATAAACTTGCGATAATTAAAAAGTACGATAATTAAAAGTGCAATTAAATACAATAACAATAAATAAAAATGCGATAATTAGAAGTGAAATTAAATATAAAATAAAGGAAATTAAATATGAAATAAAAGAATTATGCTTATTTAAACTTCCGTAATCATGATGTTTGACGTGTTGATTTTAGTTTTATGCCCATGGGTTAATTGTCCTTTGTCCTGGATTATTTAATATGTCCGTCTGGTTTTTGTCCATAACAGTCCATCAGTCATAAATATAAAGTGCGAGTGTCCTCGTCAAATTATCCTTATACCCGAAGTCAAATATTCCAACTAATTGGGGACTTAAACTGTAACAAGATTTTAATACTTTGTTTAATAATTACACCAGGATGTCGACTGAGTGTAACCCAAGGTTTTAATAATTTTTTAACAATTATGCCAAGTGTCATTGTACATAATTTCACCCCTGTTTTAATAATTCTAGTGGCTATTAATCCATTCCCGTGTCCGGTTAAATGAACAATTATTCGTACATATAAATATCCCACCCATCGTGTCCGATTGAGTGTATATGGTTATTTATAGGGACGTCCAATTGTAAATCTTTATATTAAAATTAACAAACTATCATTTAGTTAAACAAATATAAAGCCCATTAATAGCCCATAGTCTAATTTCCACAAGTGTCGTTCTTTTGTCCAAACCCCAATTATGGTACAAAGCCCAATTACCCAATTTTAGTAATTAGCCCAACATCATGATTACTTCGTTTTAAATAAGCATAATAATAGCTTAGCTACGAGACATTAATGTAAAAAGGTTGAACATAACTTATAATGATTAAAAATAGCGTAGCGTTACACGGACAGAATTTCGACTTACACCATTACAACATTCGCTAACATACCCTTATTATTAGAATTAAAATTAAAATTAAAGTTAAAATTAAAATATAAATATATACTACGTATATAGATAGAGAGATTTATATTTATGATATTTTTGCGATCAAACTGCGTTTGCTTTTATAGGGAATTGAGTCCGGGGGAACTCCGCGAGTCGCGTAATTTTTTACCTTCAAACTCCGCAACTCGCGGAGTTTGAAATTACAGCTCACCCAGCTTTGGCTCTTTGTTTGCCGACGATTTATAAATATATTATAATATATATATTAATTTTAAGAATTAATTATATATTATATTATATTTATATACATAGTTAACTTGTAATTTTTAGTCCGTTGCGTCGAGTGTTGAGAGTTGACTCTGGTCCCGGTTTCGGATTTTCGAACGTCCTTGCGTACAATTTAATATCTTGTACTTTGCGTTTTGAATCTTGTACTCTTGCAATTTTGAGACGTTTCTTATCAATAATTGGAACCTCTTTGATTGTATTTTGTACTTTTGAGCTTTTTGGTCGTTTGCGTCTTCAATTCGTCGAATCTGTCTTTTGTCTTCACCTTTTATTATTTAAACGAATATCACTTTTAAATAGAACAATTGCAACTAAAAGCTTGTCTTTATTGAGGAATAATGCTATGAAATATATGTTCGTTTTTAGCATTATCAATGATATGTATGTATACATGTCACGGTTTTAATGAAGAAAAAGAGAAGAGAAGCTAAGCTTGTTACTTACAAACTTGAGAGAAAAAGAGAGTAAAAATGAAAGCAAGTAAATGTGTGTGTTTGAAATGAGAGAATGGAAATGAGAAGTAATACAAAAGGTGAAACAAACTCTCCCCTTGTAGCAATGAGAGTGGACGGTTTTTGGGAGAGGAGGGGGGAGGGATTTGCTCACTAGTCACAAGCATGTAAAGCCTTCAAAAGTTGGTTATTAGAGGTGGTTTCATGGGGATAAGGTGGTAACTAGATTCTTTATGTAACTTAATCCATTTAGTTAAGTTCTAAGGTAATACTTACAAGTGTAATGGGCTAAAAAGTCCATAATGATGTAGGGTGGGCTTATAAGCCCAAGTATGTATGTAAGTAACAAGTTAAATAAATAAGCCCAAGTCCAAAAAAATAATAATCCAATAAAAGCCCAAGTAATTAACTAGTAACGTTAGTTAATTAAAATGATTAATAAAACTTAATCATGAATGTAAATAATATCTGAAAATATTATTCGTATAATGTACGTGTGTCACAAATATGTTTCGGGCATTCAAAAGTTAAGTATGATCAATCATGGTAACAAGTAAATGTAATAACATACATTTGTTAATTCACAAGTATTAATAATAACAATTATTAATAAATAAACGTTGGAAAATCCAGGGTCGTTACATTACCCACCTGTTAAAGAAAATTTCGTCTCGAAATTTTAAGCTGAGGTAGATGGAGGACTCGGGAAAAGGTGAGGATACTTCCGCATCATTTGATCCTCTCGCTCCCAAGTAAACTCAGGTCCTCGTTTGGCATTTCATCGTACTTGGACGATCGGAATCTTGTTGCGTTTCAAAGTTTTGATCTCACGATCCATAATTTCAACAAGTTCTTCCACAAAGTGAAGTTTGTCGTCAATCGTAAGTTCTTCCAGTGGTATGAAAAGTTCGGGTGCAGCAAGACACTTCTTCAAGTTTGACACGTGGAAGGTGGGATGAACTGAGCTCAATTGTGCTGGTAGATCCAAACGGTAAGCAACGGGTCCAACACGTTCCAAGATTTCAAAAGGACCAATGTATCGTGGGTTTAACTTCCCACGTTTTCCAAAACGAATCACACCTTTCCAAGGTGCAACCTTCAAAATTACACAGTCACCGACGTTGAATTCAAAGTCTTTACGTTTAAAATCGGCATAACTCTTTTGATGGTCAAGAGCAGTCTTAAGTCTAGCTTGAATCTGAGCAATCTTCTCCGTTGTTTAATGGACTACCTCGGGTCCGGTGATTTGCTTTTCACCTACTTCGGCCCAACAAATAGGAGATCAGCACTTGCTGCCATACAACGCTTAAAAAGGTGCGGCATTAATGCTCGAGTGATAACTGTTGTTGTACGAGAATTCGGCTAGCGGTAAATGCCTTTTCCAGGCCTTTCCGAAATCAATGACACATGCACGCAACATATCCTCCAAAGTCTGAATAGTTCGTTCACTTTGCTCGTCGGTCTGTGGGTGATAAGCAGTACTCATGTCAAGACGAGTTCCCATGGCTTCTTGCAAAGAACGCCAAAATCTAGAAGCAAAACGGGGATCGCGATCTGAGATGATAGATAAAGGTACACCATGACGAGATACAACCTCCTTGATGTATAATTGAGCAAGTCTTTCCATCGTATCTACTTCCTTCATGGCCAAAAAGTGTGCAGATTTGGTAAGGCAGTCAACGATGACCCAGATGGTATCGTATCCGCCCACCGTCTTTGGTAGCTTGGTGATGAAATCCATAGTTATCCCTTCCCACTTCTATTGCGGGATTTCCGGCTGTTGAAGTAACCCAGAAGGTCTTTGATGTTCGGCCTTAACTTTCGAACAAGTCAAACACTTACCAACATAAGTCGCAACGTCCTTCTTAAGATTCGGCCATCAATACTGTTCTTTAAGGTCGTGGTACATTTTGCCCGCTCCGGGATGAATCAAATATCTCAATTTGTGGGCTTCATCAAGTATGAGGTTCCGTAGATCTCCATAATAAGGTACCCAAATTCTTCCGGCATAACATCGGAGTCCAGACTCCCTAACCTCGAATCGAGAGACAAGTATGTTCAAATGTTCGTGAGATATATTATCCTCCTTGAGAGCCTCATCTTGGGCTACTCGGATCTGACTGTTGAGGTTCGAATGGATGGTGATGTTTAGAGCCCTAACACGAAGAGGTGTCGTCCTCTCCTTTCGGCTTAAAGCATCAGCTACAACATTGGCCTTGCCAGGATGATAACGGAGTTCACAATTGTAGTCGTTCAGCATCTTGATCAATCGACGCTGTCTCATATTCAGTTGCTTCTGATCAAATATGTGCTGGAGACTTTTGTGGTCGGTGAAAATAGTGCTCTTAGTTCCATACAAATAGTGTCTCCACAATTTGAGCGTAAAGACAACGGCTCCAAGTTCGAGATTGTGAGTAGTGTAGTTCCGCTCGTGAATCTTCAATTGGCGGGAGGCATAGGCAATAACCTTTGATCATTGCATCAGTACACAACCAAAACCACTTTTCGAAGCATCGCAATAAACAACGAAATCGTCACTGCCTTCTGGAAGAGATAAGATAGGTGCGGTGGTCAACTTCTTCTTCAAGGTTTGGAATGCTGATTCGTGTGCGGGTTCCCAAATGAACTTCTTCCCTTTGTGAGTCAACGTGGTCAAAGGACGCGTAATCAGAGAAAATCCTTCAATAAACCTTCGGTAGTAACCGGCGAGACCTAGGAATTGGCGGATGTGAGTTGGAGTAGTGGGGGTCTCCCACTTGCTGATAGCTTCAATCTTGGCGGGGTCAACTTTGATACCCTGGTCGCTCACAACATGACCCAGAAATTGGACTTCCTTCAACCAAAATTCACACTTGGAGAATTTGGCGTAAAGTTGCTCTTGTCTCAAGAGTTCAAGTACTAGTCAGAGGTGTTGCTCATGCTCTTCTTCGCTCTTAGAGTAGATGAGGATATCATCTATGAAGACGATAACGAACTTATCCAAGTACGGCTTGCAGACAAGATTCATGAGGTCCATAAACACGGCAGGTACGTTGGTTAAACCGAATGGCATCACGAGAAACTCATAATGACCATAATGGGTCCTGAATGCAGTTTTCATCACGTCACTTTCCTTCACCCTCAACTGGTGATAACCGGATCGCAAATCGATCTTTGAGTAGACACTCGATCCTTGTAGTTGATCAAAAAGATCATCAATGCGGGGAAGAGGATACCGATTCTTGATTGTCAATTTGTTGAGTTCACGGTAGTCGATACACATACGAAAGGATCCATCCTTCTTCTTCACAAACAGAACAGGTGCGCCCCAAGGCGAGAAACTTGGTTGGATAAATCCTCGATCTAACGGTTCTTGTAGTTGGCTCTTTAATTCTTGCATCTCGGAAGGTGCGAGTCTATAAGGTGCGCGAGCTATAGGTGCTGCTCCTGGCACTAAATCGATCTGAAACTCTACGGCTCTTGGCGGTGGTAATCCAGGCAATTCTTCAGGGAAGACATCGGAGAATTCGTTCACAATTCAAACATCGTTCTCGCTCTTCACCTCAGTCTCTACCGTTTTCACATGCGCTAGGACAGCAAGACGTCCCTTCTTCATAATCTTTTGCGCTTTCACGTAACTAATGAGGTTCAACTTCAAGGTACATCTCCCTCCGTAGATGATCAGTGGCTCACCATCTCCGTGTGGTATACGAAGAGCTTTATCTCCACAAATAATATCGGCCCTTATCTTGCTCAACCAATCCATACCGATGATCACGCCAAAACTTCCCAATTTGATAGGTATTAAGTCAATCTTGAAATCTACACCAGCTATGTTGATAATAGCTCCTCAACTAATATGGTCAACTTTCTCAAGTTTTCCATTGGCGACCTCGACAAGCATACTTTCTTTTAAAGGGACTAACGACCAATTAATCTTATCGCAAAAGTGTCTACATACATAACTTCTATCGGCACCAGTATCAAATAGGACAGAAGCTAATAAATTATTGATAGTGAATATACCTGTCACCAAGTCGGGGTTTTCTCGGGCGTCCCTTACATTAACGTTGAAAGCTCGACCATGGGGTGGTCCACCGTCTTTTCTTTTGTTGGGGTACGCATTTCTGAAATGGCCCGTCTATCCGCATTCGTAGCACTTCCTCGGTCCTGTGGGGTTCGGCTTCACATTCAAAGTAGTGACCTTGCAGTCTTTCCCGATATGCCCAGTCCGTTGGCACTTTTCGCAAAAAACATTACAATATCCAGTATGGTGCTTGTAGCACCGCTTGCATTGTGGTAAGGTTCCCTTGTAGTTCGGGTTTGAGTTGGTGTTCAGATTGGGGTTTCCACCGTTGTTGTTTCCTCTGAAACCCTCATGTCATTTCGTCGGGTTTTGATCATAGTTCCTTCCCCTGTTGTTGTTGTTGTTGTTGTTGTTGTTGTTGTTGTTGTTATCCCATTTGCGCTTCTCGCTACTACCCACTTCAGACTTAACCTTCTCCGGTTCATCGATGATAATTTGGTTCATTAAGGTATGCGCCATGCGCATTGCCTCCGAGATATTAGGTGGCTTGGACGAGGTGATGTTTCCCTTAATGCTCTTAGGAAGTCCCCAGAAGTACCTTTCCATTCATTTGAACTCCGGTGTAACCATAGTAGGACACATCAGGGCTAGTTCCAAAAATCTCCGGTTGTAGCTATCAAGGTCGTTCCCAACGGCCTTTAACTGCATAAATTCCATTTCCATCCTCTGGATTTCGATCCTAGGGCAATATTCCTCAATCAGGGCCCCTTTGAACTCCTCCCATGGAGTAGCAAATGCCTCATCAATACCTTTTACTTGAGCTAACGTGTTCCACCACGTTAGTGCGCCGTCAGATAGCGTGCACGAAGCAAACTTGGTTTTATTCTCCTCTGAATAGTTGCTGACTCGGAACACAGATTCAAGTTTTTCAAACCATCTAGTGAGACCAACTGGCCCCTCGGTTCCGCTAAAGTTATGTGGTTTACAGCTTTGGAACACTTTGTACGTACACCCATTACGAATGGGTTGAATAACCGGTGGTGGTGGCGGTGGAGCTTGGGGTTGCATTTCTGCAATGGCTGCGGCTACCCTTTCGGCAATCATCTCCTCGATTTGGGCGGTGGTAGGTGTTGATCGTCCGTTGGCCATGATGTTCCAAACAAAAATTTTCACTCAAGTCAAAATCCAGTATGCAAATAGTAATAATACAGTATATATAACCAACACGGAATCAACACATCACGTGTTTATTAAGTAATGCAATCCAGGTACAAATATCACATAATCATACAGTAATGTAAATAGAACATCGTGCAAGAATTAAATAACGCAAAGTTCCATTCATTAATAATAATAAGTTGCATACATCTGAATAAGTTCGTACAATACATAAGTGAAACATAAAACTACAACTAGATTACATAATGAAATCTAAATACAAAAGCCCTACGGTGAAGATGGGTGTAGGATATCCAATACATGGGACATCTGGTCCTCGAGCTCAGTAACTCAGGCTCGGAGGATCCCCACCTCCCTTGTCAATTCCTCGACAGTGGGAGATGGTGGGGCAAGCGGTGCTGGCGGTGCAGGTGGTGCCCGTGGTGCAGATGGTGCCGGTGGTGCAGATGTAGATGGTCCGTCTCCAGAAATAGTCAGTACGTAACGGGGTGCCTTACGCACGAGTGGGTTGGCAGGGTACGGCACAAGCCGCTTACAGTAAGTAACCCTATGACGCCGTCCAAATGCGTCAGTGAATGCTCGTCCTCCGTTGATCCCCAGAATAATAGTACCGTCGAAGCGATACCGCTTCTTCGGCGGGGTGGAGGGTGGCTGTACAGGTGCGTCAGGGTCCTCCTCGTCGGAGTCATCGTCACTCGAGTCGTCTGTGGATGAGTCATCGGATGAAGGATCAGCGGTTGATGGGTCGTCCGAATCATGTGGTGGTGACTGCACGGGCGGCCCTCCTTGGGCGGCTATCATCTGTCGGTAACGGGCGGGTCCGATCGGAATGAGACGTCCATCAGGGGGTGTCGGCACCAATGGCGATACCGGTTACGGAATGGACCTTCCCCGAATTCCGCGGGGATCACAATCTCACCGGAGCGGGGCTGTGACACCGAGGGTCCGGGGGCAGATGGAGCTGAAATCTCCGGAGGATCCTGGGTTCCGTCTACAGTAACCACTGGAGCCGGTGTATGGCTGCTAGCTCCGGAAGATGAAGCGCCGGGGTCACTCGTAGGCAACGGGATCGATGGATCGGGAACAGTGGCAGGTGTAGTGGCTGAAGTGTCTGAACTGCTTAAAACGATAGCAGGTGGAATATCCGACATCTGAACAAGTAAAAATAAATTTTCCATGTCAGTAAGTCATAAAGCAAGCACGTATTAGGCCAACAGTCGAAATCATGTATAACAGTAAGTAGCATGGAAATAACGACAAGTATCATGCAATTGAAAGCAGATAATAGCATGCAGTAGTAAAATCATGTAATAGCATACGGCATATAGCAGTAAAAGTAAGCAGCAGCATGTAGTAAGTTCAGCGGAAACAAGTAAACTAGCAAGTTGTAGATTAGTCCTATTAGTGAATCCTACTCGGGTCAGTCTTAGACTTACTAATGCAACCTAATTCCCTACAACCAATGCTCTGATACCAAATGTGATTCCCCGTACAAAACCATCGTGTACGAATCATCAACAACAGGATCATTACAAGGTCAAACACTATATGCGTTTTCAAAACAAGTTTACATTCATGATAAAAGGTGACGTCATAAACAACGTCAAATGTTTTACATCCAAAAGTATGCTTCAATGAACAGAAGCAAATATAATAGTATGTGACCTTAATGGTCGTTACAAATCATAGTTTCAAAAGTATTAAAGTTATGAATGCAGATAAACAGTTCATGCGGTGATAACTCTATAGCAGCGGGTGTCTACAGCAAGACTAGTATACAACGGAAGCAACCTTAAGCACCTGAGAAAAATATGCTTAAAAACGTCAACACAAAGGTTGGTGAGCTATAGTTTAAGTATAACATTATGTAAGGTAGGCCACGAGATTTCAGTGCTACAAAGAGCGTTTCAAAACAGTATGATAAAGTATATGTTAACCGTGGGCACTTGGTAACTAACTTAACGTTTATACCCCCTGAAAGTACACTTGGAAGCTGCGTATGTTTACGAAGTATTAAACACTCGTTAAATGCTAGCGCTACTAGCCCGAGTGTGGATGTCAAACCCTATGGATCCATATCTAAGATTCGCGTTCACCTGTTCAAAAACCAATGACTAAACGTTACCGAGCTAAAGGGAATGTTTATATCGTTGTATAACCCACACATATATAAGTTTAAGTACTCGTGCCTAGTATGTAAAACGTAAAATGCGCATGTATTCTCAGTTCCTAAAATAGTTAAAGTAAAAAAGGGATGCTATAACTCACAATGATAAAGTAGCGGTAAAGTCGAGTCGGGAAATAAGCAAGTACGTAGGTCCGGAAAGTCCTCAACCTAAGTCAAATAGTACTAAGTCAGTAAATCGTCCAAATAGGTTTAAAAGTTTGTAAATAAGGTCTTAAGGGTCATCATCATTCATCATCAAACAAAAGGTGTAAAGTAAATTTCGTTTATGAAAAGAGTTTAAAACAAAGGCTGACTTCGGTCAGTTACCACGGCCTCAATACCTACTGAAATAAGGTGAGACCAGTGGCCATGGCTCCGTATATGAGTCCTCTAGCTGTGGTAAAAATTCTAGAAGCAAACTCATCTTCGTTTGACCGTGGCGACGGTCTAAGTGCGAGTAGGTCAGAATTTTCAGCACAACGTTAAAAGGACATAGTGACGATCGAAGGGCCATAAATCATAAACCGTAACTCGGATTAAGACGAGTCCTAAATGAAAAGTTATCTACTAGAACAGAGATATCTGAAAATCATCTTTACAGTAGCCCAGGTCATACAAGTCAGACACAGAAACAGTAAAACAGTAGGTTCCTGGTGGGTTCTTGGGTTCGATGCTTATCACGGTTCTCATCCTTGATGCATATAGCTTCAAGTGTACAACTCGTTGATGTGTTTGCATCATCTTGACCAATGTTTCACCATCATAACACTTGTGCAAGTCCAAGAAATGTAGCACAACTTATTTAAGTGTTGCAAGTGTTTTGATGAA
Organism: Rutidosis leptorrhynchoides; assembly: GCF_046630445.1. Taxonomy (NCBI): domain Eukaryota; kingdom Viridiplantae; phylum Streptophyta; class Magnoliopsida; order Asterales; family Asteraceae; genus Rutidosis; species Rutidosis leptorrhynchoides. The sequence continues at coordinate 136,124,922 of NC_092338.1, read as the reverse complement.
CCAAAGTTACATCAAAGTCTTAGATTTAACACATACATGAAATATAAAAGTAATATTAACCAAGTTTTGACTATTATGACACAAGTGTAGGTCTAAGACATGTAGCACAACTCTCTTAAGAGTTGTATGAATTTTGATGAACCAAAGTTACATCAAAGTCTTAGATCCAACACATACATGAACTTTAAAACTAATATTAAGTTATAACTTGAAAACAAACTTATAAAATCAAGATCTTAAATTGTAGAACATAGTTCTTAGTTAGATCTTGAAGATCCTAGACCCAAAAGTCTAGATCTAACATAAGTGTACCAAGTTATAATTAAAGAAAGCTTACTTACATGTTCTTAAACTTTTAAAGTTAATTTTAGTTCAAGAAAGTATGAGATCAAGACTAACTTGTAATACTTGACCATTTAAACCAACAAACATGAAATTAAAGTAAATAATATAAAGAAATAAACTAAGTAAACAAGTAATAAGTTCATGGGTTTCATACTTTAAAGATTCAAGCCTAAGTCTTGATCTTTAAGAAAGTAAACTTTTAAGTTTACAAACATGATTCACAAGTATGATTTTTACAACCATGAACTTACAATCTTTAAAACTTTAAAGGTAGAACATAAACTAGTAAGTTTATGTTCTTGAGTGTTCTTGTAAATACAAGATAAAAGAAGAACAAACTAGTAAGTTTGATCCTTGATAACATGTAAGTAAATAACCACAACTAACAACTATAAATAATTAACAACAAAGAACAAAAGATGATGATGATATGTATGTATACATGTCACGGTTTTAATGAAGAAAAAGAGAAGAGAAGCTAAGCTTGTTACTTACAAACTTGAGAGAAAAAGAGAGTAAAAATGAAAGCAAGTAAATGTGTGTGTTTGAAATGAGAGAATGAAAATGAGAAGTAATACAAAAAGTGAAACAAACTCTCCCCTTGTAGCAATGAGAGTGGACGGTTTTTGGGAGAGGAGAGGGGGAGGGATTTGCTCACTAGTCACAAGCATGTAAAGCCTTCAAAAGTTGGTTATTAGAGGTGGTTTCATGGGGATAAGGTGGTAACTAGATTCTTTATGTAACTTAATCCATTTAGTTAAGTTCTAAGGTAATACTTACAAGTGTAATGGGCTAAAAAGTCCATAATGATGTAGGGTGGGCTTATAAGCCCAAGTATGTATGTAAGTAACAAGTTAAATAAATAAGCCCAAGTCCAAATAAATAATAATCCAATAAAAGCCCAAGTAATTAACTAGTAACTTTAGTTAATTAAAATGATTAATAAAACTTAATCATGAATGTAAATAATATCTGAAAATATTATTCGTATAATGTACGTGTGTCACAAAGACGTTTCGGGCATTCAAAAGTTAAGTATGATCAATCATGGTAACAAGTAAATGTAATAACATACATTCATTAATTCACAAGTATTAATAATAACAATTATTAATAAATAAACGTTGGAAAATCCAGGGTCGTTACAACATATATGCAGCAACAACAATTACAACAAGAGGACCGGCGACCTGGTCGGGCCTGCAACCACTAGATGATCAGGATAGAGTTTACCGATAGTTCTTATTCCTGAATCATTAGTATAGTCTTCCAGAAGCAACACATGTGTCACTCTGAACTATAGTACTTTGACAGTTGCAGTTAAACACAATCTAACAAATCAAAGTTGACCCATTCCCATCACAGCAACCCCATAATAGTTAAACACTTGTGCACAAAAACAACATAAATCATTACAATATGGTCAATAATAATATAATCAAGGCTATCTAATCATGCAGACATAGCAACAATAGCACAACCATTTTCCTTATCACCTAAGAACATCATATTCTGAGTTAGTATATAATTCCAAGTCATATACTGATGTCGTAGCGTGGGGGTACGAAATAGTACTATATTTTACTACGAAATACGTTACAAATTACACAAGTTTTAATTATTTAATTACAAATGGGATATACCTAAACCTTGCTACAACACTATAGGCAGTGTACCTAATCGTAGAGTAGTAAAGTTTTTAGTAAGTCCGGTTCTTTCCACAGGGAGCGGGCTTATTTAACACTATATTTTTAAACAACTATATTTGTACAAAATATATATAATTATATATATTAATATATAAAAGGGGGTTTACCGTTTAATGACCGGTTTGTCGATTTATATTTTAAACGAAGCGTATAGTAAATAACGATATTTAAATAACAATATAAAATAAATGACAATAATTAAAATGACAATAAATAAAAGTACGAGGAAAAATGAAATAAAATATATTATGCTTATTTAAACTTCCGTAATCATGATGTTTGACGTGTTGATTTTAGTTTTATGCCCATGGGTTAATTGTCCTTTGTCCTGGATTATTTAATATGTCCGTCTGGTTTTTGTCCATAACAGTCCATCGGTCATAAATTTAAAGTGCGAGTGTCCTCGTCAAATTATCCTTGTACCCGAAGTCAAATATTCCAACTAATTGGGGACTTAAACTGTAACAAGGTTTTAATACTTTGTTTAATAATTACACCAGGTTATCGACTACGTGTAACCCAAGGTTTTAATACTTTGTTATCAATTATGCCAAGTGTCCTTGTACATAATTTCACCCCTGTTTTAATAATTCCATAGACTATTAATCCATTCCCGTATCCGGTTAAATGAACGATTATTCGTACATATAAATACCCCGCCCATCGTGTCCGATTGAGTGTATATGGTTATTTATAGAGATGTCCAATTGTAAATCTTTATATTAAAATTAACAAACTATCATTTAGTTAAACAAATATAAAGCCCATTAATAGCCCATAGTCTAATTTCCACAAGTGTCGTTCTTTTGTCCAAACCCCAATTATGGTACAAAGCCCAATTACCTCGTCTTTAATATTTAGTCCAACATCATGATTACTTTGGCACAAATAAGCATAATAATAACTTAAGTACGAGACATTAATTTAAAAAGGAGAACATAGCTTACATTGATTATTTATCGCGTAGTGGTACACGGACAGAATTTCGACTTCAAAACTCGTAAAATAACCTTTACATAACCCGAACTAATCTAATATAAAACTACCCTATACTGTATATATTTATATATTATATATATATTTATTTATTATTTAGTATTATTATTATTATTATTTATATTTTTTTTATATATTTAAATCGAACGAATGCATGGCCTTTTATAGGCATTTTGATTTCTGACAGCTCCGCGAGTCGTGGAGTTTTATGCCTGCAAACTCCGCGAGTCGTGGAGTTTGAAAATCCAGCTCACAAACTTTTGGCTCCTAGCTTGTCGACATAATAAATATATAAATATAAAATATAAATAATTAATATAATTATTTATATATTATATTATATTTGTGCATAGTTGACTTGTAATTTTTGGTCCGTTGCGTCGGGCGTTGATAGTTGACTCATGTCCCGGTTCCGGATTTTCGAACGTCCTTGCGTACAATTTAATATCTTGTACTTTGCGTTTTGTAACTTGTACTCTTGTCATTTTTAAACGTTTTTCATCAATAAATTGAACCTTTTGAATTGTATCTTGTACATTTGAGCTTTTTGGACGTTTGTGTCTTCAAATCTTCGTTCTCGCCTTTTGTCTTCGCACTTATTTATTTAAACAATTACAATGAAAATATAATACAATTACATATGAAAACCTATTATTTAGGAGGGATATTGCTATGAAATATATGTTACTTTTTAGCCTTATCAAATATCCCCACACTTGAGTGTTGCTTGTCCTCAAGCAATACATAACTTGAAATAATATAATACATCACACGAATCACTTCTTTATTCTTCACACTTTGTACATCAGTGATTTTGAGATGGCGGTATAAACAGTGATAGTAACAATGTGGTTTACAGTCCCACATGACTATAAAAATTTAGATCCTTTAAGGAAATTGTATCTTTATGAAAACATTTGATCTTTTGAAAATTCAATCTAGCTTTTACCCTAGACAAGTTTTCCGGAATAACCCTTCACCGGTGTTTGCAAAATATTTTTGTGGGTTGTGTGGGTTTCAGATTTGAAAATTTTAGCTCAACACTTGTGGTTTTGTGTTACCCACTTGCTAACCTTGTATTAGGAAAGCAACACGTCCAGTTCACTTGTTCCGTATATTACCTTTCGATAAACTACCGTCCGGTTGTAAAGGAAAGCGATGAACAAGCAACTGTTAAGGCAATGTCCCGTGACTTACTTTTGATTATGGTCTATAAACGTGTCGGATGCTAGTACTATCCTTTGTAGGAGCAATAGTAAAGATCATCCTATGATTTTTCGGTCTGGCACAAGGTCCTGTCTTCGACCATGCTATGCAACCACCGTTCTTACGGTTGACACCCGATTTGGTTCAGGTGACCTAATGAATTCCAGGTGAATTCCTAGGATTTTACGCTCAATGGTAATGAACGCATTGAAAATGGGTTTTCAGAAAACAAATCGGTTTATAATTTTGATCAAAATATTTTCTCGTTCAAGCTCGAGTTTAGATATCATTGAATTCCATGAGTTTGAATTCTCAATCTTTAAGGTCAATCTCAAGGATTGAGTAATATCAGTCTTAAAAGCTTATTTTTAATCTTTAAAAGGAGATTATCCTTTCTGGGGGTCTGATTCATTAGTCTTATCAAGCTAATTTGCACGGCGTCCTCCCCATTTTACGAGACAGATCCTCTCATAGTTAGGATAAGTCTGACCACTTGGCGACCCTGTTTGATGCTGAGGTCCGTGGATTTCCTGCTGATTTTAGAGATGACTTTTCTAGATTTTTCGTCAACCTACAGCTGGTCTGGATGACAACTTCTTGACTTAAATCAAGAAGCGCGTGTCTTTTTCGGAAGACTTTACTTCCTTTTAATGATGGAATTGATTCATCGTGTAGATCCATCTATTCTTTCAAAAGTATTACAATAAATCGGGTAAAACTGATTAAAATCGTCCAAAACAAAAGTACCTGCAATAACTTTACAGAAACATGTGATAGATAGTTTTTAATTGAATAACTTGGTACATTCTCCCCACACTTAGTTTCTTTCTTTGCCTTTTTATTCTCCTTTATTCCATTTTAAATGAATTCAATCGTTTTAGGGTGTTTCTCAATTTATGTCCTTTCCGAGGTAACGATAATTTCGGTATTAACACCTATTTTTCATCGTTCATAAATATGTATAAACATGATTTTGAATTCATTTATTTGAAAATTTTCAAAATTTTCACAAAATTTGGCAAATAAACTAAGTGCAAACCCGAGAGAATTTATAATCCTTCCCCACACTTGAGATCATGCAATGCCCTCATTTGCATGAAATCAGACTATAATTATAAATTCATGAGGGTGATTAGTGTAGAAAAGTGATTGAAAATACCCAGTTTGTAATTACAAAGCTTGTCGAATGATAGATGGCGCGCCTCATCGTTCATTCCTTCTTCTTTTATCACCCATGTTTTTCTTCAAAAACGGTTGCTTTTCTGAACTGTTTGCTAATCTTTAAAAATGCGTCTTTTACCCTTATCGTGCATTTTTATTAACGAGTTATGCACTAACCCGAACCCCGTATTTAACGTTAAGTGGGGTTAGACTTCCCCACACTTAGCTGACGACATGTGAAATCGGTAGAATGAGTTCCACGAATTAGAGTAGTGAGCCAGTTATTTACATTTTGGGTGGTGTATAATATATCAATGGGTTTAAATTTTAGACTCACCAGATCGTCACTACTTAATTCTTTTTTAAGTGTAGCTTTTAGTAAATGGATATGTCTCTTTTCTGGTTCTTGGTCAAATGGATCGATATACACCGACATACTTATTTCTATAGGGTGGACAATTCCTAATATTTCCTTCCTTTTATTCTCAGGATCAAAGTTTTCACCTCTATTACCCAATTGGGTGAAATTCGAGGTGTCATTATCTATTACAGCTCGTAGTTCATTTCCGGTGGATGATTCGTCTATTGAGAATATTGGGTTGGAAGGTTGTGGAATGGTGAAGTTCGGTTTCGCCTCGGGGGTAAAATTTTCAACGTTATCGTATTCCCAAGAGTACCAATTTGTCACCCTTACTTCTTCTTTATCCATTGATGGATCGATGATTTCGTCGGTAGAGGCTAATGTGTCGATATGTTGTGAAATTGGTAAGACTGAATAAAAAGTATCATCGGGATAATTGGTGATTTCGGAGCTCTCGAATTCATCAAAATTCGATGATATGAGATTTTCTTGCACAATACTCCTCAGATCAACAGGTGTGTAGTCTGATAGAGTTTCAGCTTGCTGGTTTACAAACTCTCTCATTTGTTCATTTTGAGCATTGAGTTCTTCGAGTTTGATTTTCATATTGTCTAATAAATTTTCAGACACGTAATTTTCCTCATCTACTGGTTGTTGAGTTTGGAAATATTCTTGGGAATAATCCCAATTTGAATTGTATTCTTCATAATCATTCCATTCAGGTTCCGTGGGTGCGTAATTTTCCATAGGAACGTAATAATAACATTCCCATGTTGAATGATAATCTTCACAGATTTCACAACCAGTTATTGTTTCGTCATTCGTGATCCAAGATTGACCGAACGAATTGTCATCAACACCCGTTTGAGAGTATTGATTTAATTGATTTTGGATATCAAAAAGAGTTTCCATAGCCTTGTTTTCAAAATTTTCCATTTTATTGCGATGGTCAAATTTTAGCTACAATGTGGTGCATTTACTAATTATCCTATTAGTTATAAAAATAGAAAAACTTATATAAGTTGTCCAATTAATAGACTTTTCTGCTTTTGCCCACGTTTCGAATAGCCAAAAGATGCAGCAGGGAGCCAGAACCCTTTAAATCGGAAGCTCACAACTCAGCCACTAACAAATCCAACTATTACTACGAAGCAGAAAATTGTCAACGTCCATTAATTTAACCACTTAAATAATTTTTCTTTCCGTTTGAGATATTAGATAAGAAATAGAGAAAATTTCTAAGTCCTAAAAACTAAAGCGTCGAGAAATAAGAAAGAAAAAGAATGCGCGTCGAAAAACGTCGAAAAATAAAAATAAGAAAATAGCGCATCGTAACTTAAAAGTCTAAAAGTTATATCTAAAAAGTTGCGCCTAAAGGTCTAAAGGTAAATGCAATTTTATTCAGAAAACAGCAATTACTTAAAGGCACTAAAATCTATTTAAAACTAAAGCGAAAAACGGCGTCGCAAAATTCTAAAGCACATAAATCTTAGTCTAAAGAAAAAGCACTTAAGGGATTTTACGGCAAAGCCTAAAAATCTAGAAAATAAAAATAAGCTACGGCAAAAACTATGTCTTAAAACTAGCTACGAACAAAAAATATACAAATATTACGCTAAAACAAATGAAAAGATACAAAATATAAAAATAAACTTAAAGTTATAAAAATTATTTATTTTTATAAAAATATTATTTTTATATTATTTATTTTTTAAAGTATTAATTTATATATATATTTAATAATACTAATTAATATTTAAAATACAAATTAATTTAAAAACTAAAACTAAATATTAATATTAAATATAAACCTAATTAAGTTTTAATAATAATAATTAAATTATACTCGTAATAAATGTCAAATTAGGGTTCTGGGTGCATCTGTCAGGGTGGCTCCACGAGTCGTGGAGTTTTAAGCCTGCAAACTCCGCGAGTCGTGGAGTTTGCATTTTCGTTTTTTTTTTTTAATTTTATATTTATTTTCTAAAATGATATATAAATATATTTATACAAAAATAAATTAAAAATCTAGCGTTTCGCCAAGTTCCCCGGCAGCGGCGCCAAAAACTTGATGTCGTAGCGTGGGGGTACGAAATAGTACTATATTTTACTACGAAATACGTTACAAATTACACAAGTTTTAATTATTTAATTACAAATGGGATATACCTAAACCTTGCTACAACACTATAGGCAGTGTACCTAATCGTAGAGTAGTAAAGTTTTTAGTAAGTCCGGTTCTTTCCACAGGGAGCGGGCTTATTTAACAATATATTTTTAAACAACTATATTTGTACAAAATATATATAATTATATATATTAATATATAAAAGGGGGTTTACCGTTTAATGACCGGTTTATCGATTTATATTTTAAACGAAGCGTATAGTAAATGACGATATTTAAATAACAATATAAAATAAATAACAATAATTAAAATGACAATAAATAAAAGTACGAGGAAAAATGAAATAAAATATATTATGCTTATTTAAACTTCCGTAATCATGATGTTTGACGTGTTGATTTTAGTTTTATGCCCATGGGTTAATTGTCCTTTGTCCTGGATTATTTAATATGTCCGTCTGGTTTTTGTCCATAACAGTCCATCGGTCATAAATTTAAAGTGCGAGTGTCCTCGTCAAATTATCCTTATACCCGAAGTCAAATATTCCAACTAATTGGGGACTTAAACTGTAACAAGGTTTTAATACTTTGTTTAATAATTACACCAGGTTATCGACTGCGTGTAACCCAAGGTTGTAATACTTTGTTATCAATTATGCCAAGTGTCCTTGTACATAATTTCACCCCTGTTTTAATAATTCCATAGACTATTAATCCATTCCCGTATCCAGTTAAATGAACGATTATTCGTACATATAAATACCCCGCCCATCGTGTCCGATTGAGTGTATATGGTTATTTATAGAGATGTCCAATTGAAAATCTTTATATTAAAATTAACAAACTATCATTTAGTTAAACAAATATAAAGCCCATTAATAGCTCATAGTCTAATTTCCACAAGTGTCGTTCTTTTGTCCAAACCCCAATTATGGTACAAAGCCCAATTACCTCGTCTTTAATATTTAGTCCAACATCATGATTACTTTGGCACAAATAAGCATAATAATAACTTAAGTACGAGACATTAATTTAAAAAGGAGAACATAGCTTACATTGATTATTTATCGCGTAGTGGTACACGGACAGAATTTCGACTTCAAAACTCGTAAAATAACCTTTACATAACCCGAACTAATCTAATATAAAACTACCCTATACTATATATATTTATATATTATATATATATATATATATATATATATATATATTTATTATTTAGTATTATTATTATTATTTATATTTTTTTATATATTAAAATCGAACGAATGCATGGCCTTTTATAGGCATTTTGATTTCTGACAGCTCCGCGAGTCGTGGAGTTTTATGCCTGCAAACTCCACCAGTCGTGGAGTTTGAAAATCCAGCTCACAAACTTTTAGCTCCTAGCTTGTCGACATAATAAATATATAAATATAAAATATAAATAATTAATATAATTATTTATATATTATATTATATTTGTGCATAGTTGACTTGTAATTTTTGGTCCGTTGCGTCGGGCGTTGATAGTTGACTCATGTCCCGGTTCCGGATTTTCGAACGTCCTTGCGTACAATTTAATATCATGTACTTTGCGTTTTGTAACTTGTACTCTTGTCATTTTTAGACGTTTTTCATCAATAAATTGAACCTTTTGAATTGTATCTTGTACATTTGAGCTTTTTGGACGTTTGTGTCTTCAAATCTTCGTTCTCGCCTTTTGTCTTCGCACTTATTTATTTAAACAATTACAATGAAAATATAATACAATTACATATGAAAACCTATTATTTAGGAGGGATATTGCTATGAAATATATGTTACTTTTTAGCCTTATCATATACCATCTATAAATAGTTTAATAATCACTTAAAAATCAAGAGTTTAAAACCACACAACAATACAGTTAATCCATACGGTTGATATTCATCTGTACGAATCAGAGATTCATCCATACGGATCAAATTCATCCGTAACGTTGGGCTCTCATCCGTATGGTTGGGTCAGTCGTCCGTATGGTTGATAGACTCATCCGTACGGTACAAGTTCATTTGTGATAGCAGGTTGTTTTCAAGTTCTAAACCTTCAATTCTCATTTTGGACGTGTTTTGACACGATAAATTTGGGATGACAATAGTCACCCGATCTAGTGGATATCCATCTGATCCACCCGGTTCGTGATGGATATGGATAATCTAAATGGATATCGATACGGATATGGATGAACCTAAATGGATATGGATATGGATGGAAAAAGATCATCCTTGGATATGTCCATTATCACCCGAATTAGATACATAAATACTTAAATAGAGATATATGCAAACACATTTACTATTATATATGCATTTATCATTACCCATACATTTTGCTTCCAACCATATAACGAATTAACCATGATATATTACAATAAAACACATATATCTGATCAAATAAACATACAAACTACACATTTAATTTGTCATAGTTCATGTTTAATAGTATATTTAACGAATTGTGTTGTATCTTTGACAAAGATTACACATTATATATATGTTTGTTATATTACGTTTTTGTTTGTATGAAATATTAGGAAATTTTATAACTTTTCTTAATATCCAATGGATATTCATTAAACCGCTTAATCTACTGGATATGGATATGGATGGATGAACAAAAATTAAATGGATATGAATATGGATATGGATGAACAAAAAGTAAATGGATATAAATATGGATACGGCCTCACCCGATCCATATCCAATTCATTATCATCCCTACTATAAATTGCTCAGGAAACAACTATAACACACGTATGAACCAAAATCAACCACATTCAAACTCAAACAACACCATAAAGACAAGATTTGATCAAAACCCAATTTTGTAATAAAACTTTACAAAACCAACGATTACACACAAATTAAGCTATACAATCATTAACCAATTACCTTCTATGTTAGTAAAATCAAAGACACATGATCACACAGTTCAATTGAAGCAATTACCTTGTATGGTGTGTTTTTGAGATTACTTGCTAAAACAGGAAACAAATGAGGATACAGAGTATTTATATTTAAATTAGGTTTTTTCACATATGGGAAATCTAATCCCCTTGTCACACGGGTATTTTACCCATTATATGAAACACAACGCTCCGGTTATGCCATCATAATGAGGCCCAATTCAATTAAACAGATATATTTTATTACCCTTGTCACAAAATGAATTCAGTCCAACACATATTAATTATAAACACACAATTAATTATTTCATTAATACAAATAAATAATAATAAAATAATACTATATGGTCACTTACCAACTAGGCTATAAACGTGGGTGTTATATAAATGAAGTTCTTTTTTTTCAAGAAAGATAGGAGGGAGGGTATCACGAACAAAATATTTTCAATTTTATAATAATAGTATATATGGAGAATAAAAAATTATCTTCATCTTAAAAAAGTAGTTTAGAAAACTCAAATTTGAATACGTTTATAATTTTGTTAGATAAGTAGATTTTAAAAACGGATAGAGATTACATAACATTTTGATATAATAGTTTTAAAATTTATTAATTGAATCAAATCGAGATAGATACTGCTATTTAACTGAAAGTAGGTTAAAGACCTGCCGAACCTAGGGATGGCAATGAATGACAATGAATCATATATGGATCGAGTGATCTCATATTCATATTGATTTTTAAATCCATCTCCATTTAAATATAATTCATTCATCCATATCTACATCAGTTGGTTTAAGCGGGTTAACAGATATACGTTACATGTTAAGTTTTTCTAAAGATATTCTTATTATAATATGAAATCATCAAAAGATTTTTAACAAAGATGTGTAATACTATTTAATACTATTTAGTATTTACATCGTTGTATTCTCAAAATCTATATTATCAATAACATATTAATTGTTTGTGGTGTACATTTATATAGATATGTAAATGTAAATGTAAATGTATATGCATAGATTTATGTAAATATCTATATATGTATTTCGAGTGATAAATGAATATATTCGTGGATGATAAATTGCTATTCATATCCAATCCATTAATTATTCACATCATTCATATCCATAATCATATCTTCTTATCATCAATATCCATTTAAATGAATCGGAATGAATGGATATCCGATGGATCGGATACCCATTGCCATCCCTAACTAGGCCACCAATGAAAAACTAATAGATGGGTCTAAAGAAGTCTATTTTGATTCATAGTAAACAATTTGTTATGTTAGAAATCAGGTTTGTGATACGATAATTCAGATAGTTTCTTGAAGCAAACATTTTCAAAACTTCGATGCTTACAAGTCTTGGGTTCACGAAACTCAATTGAGATAAGACAAGAAATACAATTTGATCTCAGACAAAAACAATTCAAATAAGAGTATCAGAGATAATGTTTTACGTTTCTGCGTGTATTATTTTGAAAGCCATTTGCCGAAAATCAATTCATAAGTGAGCTATATGTGGTAGTAGAAAGGAAAGGGTGAATCTTTCATTTTGATGGGATATACAATTGGGACGCAAATTCTTACTATACGTATAGTAAGATACCATTTAGATCGCTGCGTTGACCCTTACGTGTAGTGACTCGAACTTTTCCATGTTTATATATATTAATTGAGATTGATATTTAAATGACTAAATGTTTCCAACGTGTTAAGCAATCAAACTTGTTAAGACTTGATTAATTGAAATAGGTTTCATATAGACAATTGACCACCTAAGTTGACCGGTGATTCACGAACGTTAAAACTGGTAAAAACTATACGATGACATATATATGGTTATATATATAGTTAACATGATTTCATTATAAGTAGGTATCTCATTAGGTATTTTAACAATGTGTTATATGCATAAAAATGAGACTATTAAATTAAGAAACTCGAAAACGATATATATAACGATTATCGTTATAACAACGTCTTACTAGGTACATATGAATCATATTAAGATATTGATACACTTGGTTAATTATGTTAAATGATAAGTAAATATATCATTAAGTGTATTAACAATGAACTACATATGTAAAAATAAGACTACTAACTTAATGATTTCGAAACGAGACATATATGTAACGATTATCGTTGTAACGACATTTAACTGTATATATATCATACTAAGATATATTATATATCATAGTTTCATGATAATGTAACAATTTAACATCTCATTTGATATAATAAACAATAGGTTAACAACATTTAACAAGATCGTTAATCTAAAGGTTTCAAAACAACATTTACATGTAACGACTAACGATGACTTAACGACTCAGTTAAAATGTATATACATGTAGTGTTTTAATATATATTCATACACTTTTGAAAGACTTCAAGACACTTATCAAAATACTTCTACTTAACAAAAATGCTTACAATTACATCCTCGTTCTGTTTCATCAACAATTCTACTCGTATGCACCCGTATTCATACTCGTACAATACACAGCTTTTAGATGTATGTACTATTAGTATATACACTTCAATCATCAGCTCTTAGCAGACCATGTGAGTCACCTAACATATGTGGAAACCATCATTTGGCAACTAGCATGAAATATCTCATAAAATTACAAAAATATGAGTAATCATTCATGACTTATTTACATGAAAACAAAATTACATATCCTTTATATCTAATCCATATACCAACAACCAAAAACACCTACAAACACTTTAATTCTTCAATTTTCTTCATCTAATTGATCTCTCTCAAGTTCCATCTTCAAGTTCTAAGTGTTCTTCATAAATTCCATAAGTATAGTTTCATAAAAATCAAGAATACTTCCAAGTTTGCAAGTCTACTTCCAAGCTTTCTAATCCATTCCAAGTAATCATCTAAGATCAAGGAACCTTTGTTATTTATAGTAGGTTATCTTTCCAATTCAAAGTAATATTCATATTCAAACTTTGATTCAATTTCTACAACTATAACAATATTATTTCGAGTGAAAATCTTACTTGAACTGTTTTCGTGTCATGATTCTGTTTCAAGAACTTTTAAGCCATCCAAGGATCCTTTGAAGCTAGATCCATTTTTCTCATTTCCATTAGCTTTATCCAAAAAATTGAGGTAGTAATGATGTTCATAACATCATTCGATTCATACATATAAAGCTATCTTATTCGAAGGTTTAAACTTGTAATCACTAGAACATAGTTTAGTAAATTCTAAACTTGTTCGCAAACAAAAGTTAGTCCTTCTAACTTGACTTTTAAAATCAACTAAACACATGTTCTATATCTATATGATATGCTAACTTAATGATTTAAAACTTGGAAACACGATGAACACCATAAAATCAGATATACGCCGTCGTAGTGAAACCGGAGGCTGTTTTGGTTTGGATAATTAAAAACTATGATAAACTTTGATTTAAAAGTTGTTCTTCTGGAAAAATGATTTTTCATATGAACATGAAACTATATCCAAAAATTAAGGTTAAAGTCAAAGTGAAAGTATGTTTTCTAAAATGGTCATCTAGACGTTGTTCTTTCGACTGAAATGACTACCTTTAAAAAAACAACTTGTAACTTATATTTCCAACTATAAACCTATACTTTTTCAGTTTAGATTCATAAAATAGAGTTCAATATGAAACCATATCAATTTGATTCACTCAAAACGGATTTAAAATGAAGAAGTTATGGGTAAAACAAGATTGGATATTTTTGATCTTTTTAGCTACGGGAAATGTTTAACAAATCTATACAAATCATATCCTAGCTAACTTATATTGTATTATACATGTATTCTAATATATTATGTAATCTTGGGATACCATAGACACGTATGTAAATATTTTGTCATATCATATCGACCCATGTATATATATTATTTGGAACAACCATAGACACTCTATATGCAGTAATGTTGGAGTTCGCTATACAGGGTTGAGGTTGATTCCAAAAATATATATACTTTGAGTTGTGATCTAGCCTGAGACGTATATACACTGGGTCGTGGATTGATTCAAGATAATATATATCGATTTATTTATGTACATCTAACTGTGGACAATTAGTTGTAGGTTACTAACAAGGACAGCTGACTTAATACACTCAAATCTTTAAAAAATAATAAAAATGGTTGTAATTATATTTTGATCATACTTTGATATATATGTACATATTTGTATAGGTTCGCGAATCGATCCGTGGTCAAGTCTTATTTCCGAGGAAGGAAATATCTGTGAAAGTGAGTTATAGCCCCACTTTTAAAATCTAATATTTATGGGATGAGAATACATGCAGGTTTTATAAATGATTTACAAAATAGACACAAGTACGTGAAACTACATTCTATGGTTGAATTATCGAAATCGAATATGCCCCTTTTTATTAAGTCTGGTAATCTAAGAATTAGGGAACAGACACCCTAATTGACGCGAATCCTAAAGATAGATCTATTGGGCCTAACAAACCCCATCCAAAGTACCGGATGCTTTAGTACTTCGAAATTTATATCATATCCGAAGGGTGCCCCGGAATGATGGGGATATTCTTATATATGCATCTTGTTAATGTCGGTTATCAGGTGTTCACCATATGAATGATTTTTATCTCTATGTATGGGATGTATATTGAAATATGATATCTTGTGGTCTATTATTATGATTTGATAATATATAGGTTAAACCTATAACTCACCAACATTTTTGTTGACGTTTTAAGGATGTTTATTCTCAGGTGATTATTAAGAGCTTCCGCTGTTGCATACTAAAATAAGGACAAGATTTGGAGTCCATGCTTGTATGATATTATGTAAAAACTTCATTCAAGAAAATTATTTTTGATGTAATATATTCTTATTGTAAACCATTATGTAATGGTCGTGTGTAAACGATATATTTTAGATTATCATTATTTGATAATCTACGTAATGCTTTTAAACCTTTATCGATAAAATAAAGGTTATGGTTGTTTTAAAAATGAATGCAGTCTTTGCAAAACGTCTCATATAGAGGTCAAAACCTCGCGACGAAATCAATTAATATGGAACGTTTATAATCAATATGAACGGGACATTTCAGTTGGTATCCGAGCGTTGGTCTTAGAGAACCAGAAAATTGCATTAGTGTGTCTTACTGAGTTTGTTAGGATGCATTAGTGAGTCTGAACTTCGACCGTGTTTTTCTTCAAAAACGATTGCTTAACATTTTTTTTGTTGGAAACTATATATTATTAACATGTAAATATTATGTGATATATTAATCTCTTAACGTGTTTGATATTGTGTGATAGATGTATACCTCTAGTACAAATCCCGTTGATTCACCTAATAATAATGAAGAGTCGAATATATTTTGGGAAGATTCACAAATTCCCGAAGAGGAACCGGAAGAGGAGGAACCGGAAGAAGAGGAACCAGAAGAGGATGAATCGGAAGAGAAGGAACCAGAAGAAGAAGAGGTTTCGGAGGAAGAAATATTGATAAATATAGTAAATCGATTAAATAAAAGAAAATCCTCAACCAACGGACCAAAGTTAATAATGGTCAATGGTGTTTTCGCCGAGCAAGCAAAATGTTGGGAAGATTACGAATTTTCTGATGAATCGGATCCCGATGAGGATTCCGATGATGTTATAGAAATTACCTCGACCCAATTTAATAAAGCGAAAGAAAATAATTATGGAAAAGGTATAAAAATAGAGAAACCCGATTCCAACCTCGATGAACTTTATATGTATCGACAACATCCGTATTTCCTAAAATGTAATAATGACCCGGGAACCTCTAAACCACCAGGTTTTTCTAAACCATTATGGAAAACGACGGCTCGTATTAGAGGAACACCATATATTCCTAGAAAATTAGGAAAACGAACCAAGTCCGAAGAAGAAGGAACCAGTGATTCAGATTAGAAGGTTGTAATCATGTTGTGTATTATATGCATTGTAGTGTGCTTGTACTTTTATGTTCTATGTAAAAATTGCTTGTATTGTTTGTTAATTATCTTTTACGAATCTAATCCTTGTCTATTTTACAGTATAAAAACAAAATGGACGTTAAGGGTAGACAACCGAATATTTTAGAAGACCTACCAGAGGATATGATTGAGGAAATCTTGTCTAGAGTCGGTCAGAATTCATCAGCACATTTAGTTATGGTGAAATTAACTTGTCAAACATTTGAAAGACTTTCCAGAAATGCCTTAGTTTATAAAAGGCTTTCCTTTGATAGGTGGGGTATATCACATTGGGGAGACTTTAAGTTACGCCGTGTTTTCTTTAAAGCGTTAAATGCGGGGAACCCAAATGCAATTTTACGCTACGGGTTAAGAACCTATTTTGACTCAACATATCCCAACATAAGATTTCGTGAATTAGAAAGAGCTTCTAACATGCAACATAAAGAAGCATGTTATGCTTACGGGTTAGTGATGTTCGCTTCTTACCAAAGTGAGAAAAAGAACATCGGATTGCAGCTTTTAAATAAAACTTTCCCACAAGTGACGGATTCAGTAGTTGGAGTGAGAAACAAGGTTTTTAGATTATTACGGGGCTGTTGGACATTACGAAACCCTCGTCCTTTTGACGACATTACAACATGCTGCCTAGCTAATGGTCATAACGGTTATTTTCCACAAGACCAAGGATGGGAAGTCGTCTTAGTAAAACCAGAATGCATGACTTGTTTCTGGACTTATGAATTACGTGTCTTTATTTCCTTTGCTGAACAACTTGCGTATTAACTAGATTTATCTTCAAAACTGTCCTGTATCATAGTGTACTATATTTCATGTTATATGTAATATAGCGAAGTTGTAAGTTTGAAGAATATTTGTATGTGATATATTATTATAATCAATTTTTCATATGGAATTGATGTAGTTGAATTGTATATTAGCTACTAAGTATGAACTTAACGGGTAGGTAGTACCCGAATTTAAAATTATAAAACGCTAATATGAAGAAAAAGCTTTTATAAATGAGTTCATATTATGCTACGAGATACTATTGACTACTCTTAATATTCTGTATGATTAAATTGTTTCATTTGACTATTTTGAAGGAAATGGCACCGACTACTCGACACACCTTGAATATGAGCGAAGAGGAATTTCGTGCCTTTCTTGCTTCAAACATAGCCGCAGTACAGGCCGCGCTACATACCAACAATAACTCTGAATCTAGCAATACAGATAATGGCGCAAGAAATCGTGTAGGATGCTCCTACAAGGAATTCACTGCCTGCAAACTTTCAGAATTTGATGGGACCGAAGGACCAATCGGATTGAAACCGTGGACCGAGAAAGTTGAATCGGTGTTTTCCATAAGTAAGTGTGCTGAAGGAGACAAAGTGAAGTACGCTACGCATACCTACACAGGTATTGCGTTAACATGGTGGAATACCTATCTAGAGCAAGTGGGACAAGATGCTGCTTATGCACTACCGTGGTCAGCATTCAAGTACTTGATGAACGAGAAGTACCGTATCAGAACCGAGGTCAATAAGCTCAAGTCAGAACTTAGAGGGTTACAAACACAGGGATTCGATATTACTTCGTGCGAAAGACGATTCACAGAATTATGCCAATTATGTCCGAGAGCGTTCGAAGATGAGGAAGAGAAGATCAACGTGTTTGTGAAAGGGTTACCGGAGAGAATCCAAGAAGATATAAGTTCACACGAGCCTGCCTCCATACAAAAGGTATGTAGAATGGCTCACAAACTAGTGAACCAGATTGAGGGAAGAATTAAAGAACAGGCGGCCGAAGAGGCCAACGTGAAGTTAGTCAAAAGAAAGTGGGAGGAAAATGGTGATAAGAGTCACCAAAACAACAACAACTATCCCAACAATCGCAACATTAATCGCAACTACAACAAACGGCATAACAACAACAACAACAACAACAACAACAACAACTACAACAATCATCCCAACAACAATAACAACCGCAACAACAACAACAACAACAACAACAACAACAACAACAACAATCAGAAGCAGCTATGCCAAAGGTGTGAAAAGTATCACTCGGGGTTTTGCACCAAATTTTGCAACACGTGTAAAAGAAATGGTCATAGCGTGGCGAAGTGTGAGGTCTATGGACCAGGGGTTAATAGAACGAAAGGAACAAATGGTGTCGGAACGAGTAATGGCGGAGCAAGTAGTGTCGGAGCAAGTTATGCCAATGTAGTTTGTTATAAATGTGGAAAATCGGGCCACATTATTAGAAATTGCCCGAACCAGGAGAACACGAATGGACAAGGCCGCGTAAGAGTTTTCAATATTAATGCGGCAGAGGCACAGGAAGACCCAGAGCTTATTACGGGTACGTTTTTTATTGACAATAAATTTGCTTACGTTTTATTTGATTCGGGTGTGGATAGAAGCTATATGAGTAGAGATTTTTGTGCTAAATTAAGTTGTACATTGACGCCGTTGGATAGTAAATTTTTACTCGAATTAGCAAACGATAAATTAATTTCAGCAGATTATATATGCCGGAATCGAGAAATTAAACTGGGTAGCGAAATATTTAAGATTGATTTGATACCAGTAGAGTTAGGGAGTTTTGATGTAATAGTTGGCATGGACTGGCTGAAGAAGATGAAAGCAGAGATCGTATGTTACAAAAATGCAATTCGCATTGTACGAGAAGAAGGAGAACCCTTAATGGTGTACGGAGAAAAGGGCAACACGAAGCTACATCTTATTAGTAATTTGAAGGCACAAAAACTAATAAGAAAAGGTTGCTATGCTGTTCTAGCACATGTCGAGAAAGTACAAACTGAAGAAAAGAGCATCAGTGATGTCCCGTCGCAAAAGAATTTCCCGATGTATTTCCGAAAGAATTACCGGGATTACCCCTACATCGATCCTTTGAATTTCAAATAGACCTTATACCAGGAGCTGCACCAATAGCTCGTGCTCCATACAGACTCGCACCCAGCAAAATGAAAGAATTACAAAGTCAGTTATAGGAACTTTTAGAGCGTGATTTCATTCGACCAAGTACATCACCATGGGGAGCTCCTGTTCTGTTTGTGAAGAAGAAAGATGGTACATTTAGGTTGTGTATCGACTACCGAGAGTTGAACAAACTTACCATCAAGAACCGCTACCCACTACCGAGAATCGACGACTTATTTGATCAACTACAAGGCTCGTCTGTTTATTCGAAGATCGATTTACGTTCTGGATATCATCAAATGCGAGTAAAGGAGGATGATATTCCAAAAACTGCTTTTAGGACGTGTTATGGTCATTATGAGTTTATGGTTATTCCATTTGGATTGACTAACGCACCAGCTGTGTTCATGGACCTTATGAACCGAGTGTGTGGGCCATATCTTGACAAGTTTGTCATTGTTTTCATCGATGACATACTTATTTACTCAAAGAATGATCAAGAGCACGAAGAACATTTGAGAAAAGTGCTAGAAGTATTGAGGAAAGAAAAACTGTACGCTAAGTTTTCAAAGTGTGCATTTTGGTTGGAAGAAGTTCAATTCCTCGGTCACATAGTGAACAAAGAAGGTATCCAGGTGGACCCGGCAAAGATCGAAACCGTTGAAAAGTGGGAAACCCCGAAAACTCCAAAACACATACGCCAATTTTTAAGACTAGCTGGTTACTACAGAAGGTTCATCCAAGACTTTTCCAGAATAGCAAAACCCTTAACTGCATTAACGCATAAAGGGAAGAAATTTGAATAGAAAGATGAGCAAGAGAAAGCGTTTCAACTGTTAACGAAAAAGTTAACTACGGCACCTATATTGTCATTACCTGAAGGGAATGATGATTTTGTGATATATTGTGACGCCTCAAAGCAAGGTCTCGATTGTGTATTAATGCAACGAACGAAAGTAATTGCTTATGCGTCTAGACAATTGAAGATTCATGAACAGAATTATACGACGCATGATTTGGAATTAGGCGCAGTTGTTTTTGCATTAAAGACTTGGAGGCACTACTTATATGGGGTCAAAAGTATTATATATACCGACCACAAAAGTCTTCAACACATATTTAATCAGAAACAACTGAATATGAGGCAGCGTAGGTGGATTGAATTGTTGAATGATTATGACTTTGAGATTCGTTACCACCCGGGGAAGGCAAATATGGTAGCCGACGCCTTGAGCAGAAAGGAAAGAGAACCCATTCGAGTAAAAGCTATGAATATAATGATTCACACTAACCTTACTACTCAAATAAAGGAGGCGCAACAAGGAGTTTTAAAAGAGGGAAATTTAAAGGATGAAATACCCAAAGGATCGGAGAAGCATCTTAATATTCGGGAAGATGGAACCCGGTATAGGGCTGAAAGAATTTGAGTACCAAGATTTGGAGATATGAGAGAAATGGTACTTAGAGAATCTCATAAAACCAGATACTCAATACATCCAGGAACAGGGAAGATGTACAAGGATCTCAAGAAACATTTTTGGTGGCCAGGTATGAAAGCCGATGTTGCTAAATACGTATGGGAATGTTTGACGTGTTCTAAGGTCAAAGCGGAGCATCAGAAACCATCAGGTCTACTTCAACAACCCGAAGTCCCAGAATGGAAATGGGAAAACATTACCATGGATTTCATTACTAAATTGCCAAGGACTGCAAGTGGTTATGATACTATTTGGGTAATAGTTGATCGTCTCACCAAGTCAGCACACTTCCTGCCAATGAGAGAAGATGACAAAATGGAGAAGTTGGCGCGATTGTATTTGAAGGAGGTTGTCTCCAGACATGGAATACCCGTCTCTATTATCTCTGATAGGGATAGTAGATTTGTTTCAAGGTTCTGGCAGACGTTGCAACAAGCATTGGGAGCTCGTCTAGACATGAGTACTGCCTATCATCCACAAACTGATGGGTAGAGTGAAAGGACGATACAAACACTTGAAGACATGCTACGAGCATGTGTTATTGATTTCGGAAACAGTTGGGATCGACACCTACCGTTAGCAGAATTTTCCTACAACAACAGTTATCATTCTAGTATTGAGATGGCGCCGTTTGAGGCACTTTATGGTAGAAAGTGCAGGTCTCCGATTTGTTGGAATGAAGTGGGGGATAGACAGATCACGGGTTCGGAGATAATACAAGAAACTACCGAGAAAATCATCCAAATTCAACAACGATTGAAAACCGCCCAGAGTCGACAAAAGAGCTACGCGGACAGTAAAAGAAAAGATATAGAGTTTGAAATTGGAGAAATGGTCATGCTTAAGGTTTCACCTTGGAAAGGCGTTGTTCGATTTGGTAAACAGGGGAAACTAAATCCAAGGTACATTGGACCATTCAAGATTATAGATCGTGTCGGACCAGTAGCTTACCAACTGGAGCTACCTCAACAACTCGCGGCTGTACATAACACTTTCCACGTCTCAAATTTGAAGAAATATTTTGCTAAAGAAGATCTCACTATTCTGTTGGACGAAATCCAAATCAATGAAAAACTTCAGTTCATTGAAGAACCCGTCGAAATAATGGATCGTGAGGTTAAGAGACTTAAGCAAAACAAGAAACCGATTGTTAAGGTTTGATGGAATGCTCGTAGAGGACCCGAGTTCACCTGGGAGCATGAAGATCAGATGAAGAAGAAATACCCGCATCTATTTCCAGAAGATTCGTCAACACCTTCAACAGCTTAAAATTTCGAGACGAAATTTATTTAACGGGTAGGTACTGTAGTGACCCGAACTTTTCCATGTTTATATATATTAATTGAGATTGATATTTACATGACTAAATGTTTCCAACATGTTAAGCAATCAAACTTGTTAAGACTTGATTAATTAAAATAGGATTCATATAGACAATTGACCACCTAAGTTGACCGGTGATTCACGAACGTTAAAACTGGTAAAAACTATATGATGACATATATATGGTTATATATATAGTTAACATGATTTTATTATAAGTAGGTATCTCATTAGGTATTTTAACAATGTGTTATATACATAAAAATGAGACTATTAAATTAAGAAACTCAAAAATGATATATATAACGATTATCGTTATAACAACGTCTTACTAGGTACATATGAATCATATTAAGATATTGATACACTTGGTTAATTATGTTAAATGATAAGTAAATATATCATTAAGTGTGTTAACAATGAACTACATATGTAAAAATAAGACTACTAACTTAATGATTTCGAAACGAGACATATATGTAACGATTATCGTTGTAACGACATTTACCTGTATATATATCATACTAAGATATATTATATATCATAATATCATGATAATGTAATAATTTAACATCTCATTTGATATAATAAACAATGGGTTAACAATATTTAACAAGATCGTTAACCTAAAGGTTTCAAAACAACATTTACATGTAACGACTAACGATGACTTAACGACTCAGTTAAAATGTATATACATGTAGTGTAATAATATGTATTCATACACTTTTGAAAGACTTCAAGACACTTATCAAAATACTTCTACTTAACAAAAATGCTTACAATTACATCCTCGTTCTGTTTCATCAACAATTCTACTGGTATGCACCCGTATTCGTATTCGTACAATACACAGCTTTTAGATGTATGTACTATTGGCATATACACTAATGATCAGCTCTTAGCAGCCCATGTGAGTCACCTAACACATGTGGGAACCATCATTTAGCAACTAGCATGAAATATCTCATAAAATTACAAAAATATGAGTAATCATTCATGACTTATTTACATGAAAACAAAATTACATATCCTTTATATCTAATCCATATACCAACGACCAAAAACACCTACAAACACTTTCATTCTTCAATTTTCTTCATCTAATTGATCTCTCTCAAGTTTCATCTTCAAGTTCTAAGTGTTCTTCATAAATTCCATAAGTATAGTTTCATAAAAATCAAGAATACTTCCATGTTTGCAAGTAAGCTTTCTAATCCATTCCAAGTAATCATCTAAGATCAAGGAACCTTTGTTATTTACAGTAGGTTATATTTCTAATTCAAGGTAATATTCATATTCAAACTTTGATTCAATTTCTACAACTATAACAATCTTATTTCGAGTGAAAATCTTACTTGAACTGTTTTCGTGTCATGATTCTGTTTCAAGAACTTTCAAGCCATCCAAGGCTCCTTTAAAGCTAGATCCATTTTTCTCATTTCCAGTAGTTTTATCCAGAAAACTTGAGGTAGTAATGATGTTCATAACATCATTTGATTCATACATATAAAGCTATCTTATTCGAAGGTTTAAACTTGTAATCACTAGAACATAGTTTAGTTAATTCTAAACTTGTTCGCAAACAAAAGTTAATCCTTCTAACTTGACTTTTAAAATCAACTAAACACATGTTCTATATCTATATGATATGCTAACTTAATGATTTAAAACTTGGAAACATGATGAACACCATAAAATCGGATATACGCCGTCGTAGTGAAACCGGAGGCTGTTTTGGTTTGGATAATTAAAAACTATGATAAACTTTGATTTAAAAGTTGTTCTTCTGGAAAAATGATTTTTCATATGAACATGAAACTATATCCAAAAATCAAGGTTAAACTCAAGGTGAAAGTATGTTTTCTAAAATGGTCATCTAGACGTTGTTCTTTCAACTGAAACGACTACCTTTATAAAAACGACTTGTAACTTATATTTCTGACTATAAACCTATACTTTTTCTATTTAGATTCATAAAATAGAGTTCAATATGAAACCATAGCAATTTGATTCACTCAAAACGGGTTTAAAATTAAGAAGTTATGGGTAAAACAAGATTGGATATTTTTGATCTTTTTAGCAACGGGAAATGTTTAACAAATCTATACAAATCATATCCTAGCTAACTTATATTGTATTATACATATATTCTAATATATTATGTAATCTTGGGATACCATAGACACGTATGCAAATGTTTTGACATATCTTATCGACCCATGTATATATATTATTTGGAACAACCATAGACACTCTATATGCAGTAATGTTGGAGTTAGCTATACAGGGTTGAGGTTGATTCCAAAAATATATATACTTTGAGTTGTGATCTAGCCTGAGACGTGTATACACTGGGTCGTGGATTGATTCAAGATAATATATATAAATTTATTTCTGTACATCTAACTGTGGACAATTAGTTGTAGGTTACTAACGAGGACAGCTGACTTAATACACTCAAATCTTTAAAACATAATAAAAATGGTTGTAATTATATTTTGATCATACTTTGATATATATGTACATATTTGTATAGGTTCGTGAATCGATCCGTGGCCAAGCCTTATTTTCGAGGAAGGAAATATTTGTGAAAGTGAGTTATAGTCCCACTTTTAGAATCTAATATTTTTGGCATGAGAATACATGCAGGTTTTATAAATGATTTACAAAATAGACACAAGTATGGGAAACTACATTCTATGGTTGAATTATCAAAATCGAATATGCCCCTTTTTATTAAGTCTGGTAATCTAAGAATTAGGGAACAGACACCCTAATTGACGCGAATCCTAAAGATAGATCTATTGGGCCTAACAAACCCCATCCAAAGTACCGGATGCTTTAGTACTTCGAAATTTATATCATATCTGAAGGGTGCCCCGGAATGATGGGGATATTCTTATATATGCATCTTGTTAATGTCGGTTATCAGGTGTTTACCATATGAATGATTTTTATCTCTATGTATGGGATGTATATTGAAATATGATATCTTGTGGTCTATTATTATGATTTGATAATATATAGGTTAAACCTATAACTCACCAACATTTTTGTTGACGTTTTAAGCATGTTTATTCTCAGGTGATTATTAAGAGCTTCCGCTATTGCATACTAAAATAAGGACAAGATTTGGAGTCCATGCTTGTATGATATTATGTAAAAACTACATTCAAGAAACTTATTTTTGATGTAATATATTCTTATTGTAAACCATTATGTAATGGTCATGTGTAAACGGTATATTTTATATTATCATTATTTGATAATCTATGTAATGCTTTTAAACCTTTATCGATAAAATAAATGTTATGGTTGTTTTAAAAATGAATGCAGTCTTTGAAAAACGTCTCATATAGAGGTCAAAACCTCGCGACGAAATCAATTAATATGGAACGTTTATAATCAATATGAACGGGACATTTCATTACGCCTGCAAGAAGGTGCAACCCCCTAGCTCTTACATTCGTGCACTCACAATCTTCAACCTCGTTAATCATAACTAGATAACTCTTGCTTTCAAGTTAAGCATAACTAACCAAAATGAATGTTAGATGACACCAAAATCACCAACACGTTAAACCTCTGAGCTTAAAAACATAACACTCATTACTATATATTACACATTACACATTCACATTACATTACACCTTACACATTACACATTATACATTACATTGAAATTGTAATGTGGTCCAACGGTTGGTGGGACTGCCTCCTTTAGGGGAGGTCAGGAGTTCGACCCCTGTTGGCTACATTTTAAAAACACAATTTCATCCCTGACATGAAGTATCCACCCATGGCACATTTCCCATATCGTTTGGGGGGGGGGGAGGTTACTTGGTTGTGCCCTTGGATCGGTTTCAATGTTTCTTCCCGGGCAGCGATGGGGGCGGGGTTATTATCGCTACGTAGGCATAGTCGAAACGGAAGATGATCGCAACGGGTGGTTTAGTCCCCCTCGGGTGATCTCAATCGCTTTTCCAAAAAAAATATTATACATTACATTACATTACACATTACACATTACATTACACATTACACATTAGACATTACACATTACACATTACACATATATACTAAACCCCATCATCTAATGAATAGTACATTTGACATATATACTAAACCCCATCATCTAATGAATAGTACATTTGACGTCTCCATGCTGATGTTATCGTGACGTCATTATCCATTATAAATTTGTTTTGAATGTAGCATGTTTTTTTAATTTTATTTTCTTCTCCTTTTATCAAATATAGTTATAGATGACTACATTATGAGTACAAAACTTTTGGATACACTAAAAATTATATAAGTTAATTTACATTTTCAGTATAATACATCCATTTTATTATTAAAAGTTATATAACACATCTATATAACTTATCTTAATTTGAATATAATTAAATATATAACATTAACAATCTTTTACACTAAGATGTGAAAACTAATTGATCACTTCGAACACACACTTAATGTGACAATTCGAAAAATAGGCAGATGAAAGTTTCGAATTTGATCAAGAAGTATGGTCAATAAGATACTCCATACAGCATAATTGTAATACTAATCTTAAAAATTATGTTTTCTTAATACATTGTGTAACACGTTATAGCATTACAAAGATATCGCAAATACTTTCTCCAGGAACGCGCGGACTTAATCCCACTCATTTTTACTAAATTATCAAAACAAAAATAGAATAATAACAATGGTTCAATGTCACTCCGTCTTGCATTGTCTACAGAAAATGGCAGAATACAATTTGATGCCATTAATGAGACACAAAAAAAACAATTTTCAAGTATTTTTGTATAGTTCATAATTAAATAACGAGTGTTGTTTGCCCGTGCATTGCTGCATAAAGGTTTGCACTTGCTTAGTCAAAAGTCATTTGATTACGAGATCTAGAAAACAATGATAACTTGTTTTGTTTTAATAATGTTGATTTTTTAGTTGTATTATTGTCTTATACGAACTCAAAATTTTAATGTTCATAGTGATTCATTTTTATATATCTAACGTGGAGTTATAAGTTAATGAAACGTCAATGTTTTACCGAGATTTCCTTCCTTTACACGAAATAGGTAGATACTAAATTTATTAATCCTAAAATTATTCATTCATTGCCCACTAGAACCACTCATATCCATGACAAAATTTCTCACACACACTGATTTTCAGATGAACGTCATATCAAAATATTCTCTCACTTCCTCCCCAAGACATGAACAGTGAACACTAATATTCATGACACATTTTCTCACCATCACATGGACCTAACAAACAAATTAAATATACAAATTTTCAAGTATTTAAGCCAAAAGTAGAAGCACTTATATCAAAAATCTCTGTGCTCAAATATGTTATCTGGGGAAATTTTACAGGGCGAGAAATGTGAAGCCGATTGAGGGTTAACCATAGCAAATTTGATAATATTGATGCCCTCAAGGGCTAAAGTGAGGACGGAGTGTGAGGGTGTGTCGCTATAAGTGGCCTAATAGTATATAGAGTAATGTTTGAGAGTAGTGTATTTAACCTTGACAAAATAACTTTATGGGTGGTAAATCTTAGCCTATGTGGTTAAAACAGATAAATATTTCAATTTCAAATTCTAGAAATAATAAATTTGTCCCTTTCTAATACGGAGGTTCAGTCACAATGGCTAGTATTAACAGATAAATATTTCAATTTCAAATTCTAGAAATAATAAATTTGTCCCTTTCTAAATACGGAGGTTCAGTCACAATGGCTAGTATTACCCACAAAGTAGATGATTGATTTAAACACGTAAAATACTGAAATCAATGAAAATATACTACCAAAAAAATGAATACTCGAATAAAGATAAAACTAATAACCCCACCGTCCCATATAAATAGTCCTCAAACAAAAAACACACGTTTATAAAATCTCATCATTACATTGTACATTTTTTATTTTATAGCTTTACCTATTACTTTTTAACTATCTTTTTTTGTCTTATATGCAAAAGTCAAGAGCATAAAGAAACATTATCATATTAATTATATTTAATTATGAGAGTGGACAAATTCAAACGCTTATTCGCACTCGAATCCAATAAAAACTGCTCGAGACACCTGGAGATGGAACCTTGACCCGAATGGCAAGTTCATAACAAAGACACTCGCAAATGCAATTGAGTCCTTAAAGAATCCAACCTTGACCACGAACCCTGCAACAATCCATAACCCGGTCGTCCCAAAAAGGTAGAAATCTTCATTTGGAGAGCAAATAGACAAAGACTACCGGTCCGAGTTGAACTAGACAAATGAGGTTTGGATCTTCATACGGTTTTATGCCCACTTTGCAACATCGAGGTAGAAACGGTGGAACACATTCTCAAAAAATGTGTCCACTCAAAACAAATATGGGATGCAACTTTCTAATGGTGGGGTTTTGAATCAAGAAACACACAGGCCATCGATGGGGTACTCGAGCCCACCAACAATGATACGTTCACAAGTTTGGGAAATACTTTATGGAACGCCACGAAATGGATTTGTGGATATACCATTTGGAAATTTAGAAACAATAACGTATTCCAAAATGAGACTTGGACTCCCCCGGTTATCCTCTTTGATAGGTCAGATCATGTTGAGATTGAGAGAAATGATAAGATAAAGAGAGATTCGGTATGTAAGAATGAGACTCGGTATTAGAGAGAATCGGTAAAATTACATTCCACAGCTTTTAGAACTCGGTTACAATGCAATGGCTATCTAATTAGGACTACTTAGGTTCCTTATATAGCCCTCTTCTAAGGAATCTTCATTTAAGCTTATTTCACATTAACACTATACAACTTCGGGGTCCTAACAATCTCCCCCTTAGTGTTAAATGTGAACTTTACAACATAATCCTATTTTGTAATCTTGAGAGGTCCAAACGTTAGTTTCCATCGTGTGCCATCTGGTTTTGAAACTTCTACTTGATTTTCTGAAATTTGCTTAGAAGGTTTCCAGACACCCAACACTTTTCTTGGATCTCCCTCATATAATGGATATTCATCCATTTCCTTGAAATATCTTTTCTTTCTCTGTCCACGAAGTATCTCAAACTGTCTTGTACGAACCTGGAGTTTCAGACGATCTCTTATATGCTTTATGAATTCTCCAAGACCCATTATCATATCAATGTAACGGAACTTGCTTTGATGAATCTTAAGATACTTCAGTGCAGCCTTAAGTGTTCCATCTGAATATTTGTTCAGCTCTTCAGTACGAATGAACACCTTTTCTTTTTGAGAATTTACAAAAACAAACCCTTCGGGTTCGAATTACATTTGAAACATCCTCATATCCTTCAGTCCCTCTGTAAATTGATTCAGACACGTAATTCGAATCTTTTTCCTTTTTGCTTCGAGACCTATTTGAAAATCTTCACGTTTCATCAGTTCAATTGTCTCCATCATGTATCTTTTCACAGCTTCCAAAGCTTGAGCCTTAGCAAACGGTCGTATGGTGATGATACTGAGGTAGTTGTAAATGTGAATGATGTCAAGCATATCTAGATTATGAAAATCTGTTTCAGTGAAATTGTACTCTTTCTCATCTTCTCTGATAATGTGGAACTGACTGATGACGTCTTTCTTTTCGCTTATCTCTACTCCGACTCGAGTAATATTCAACACTTCTGAAATACGATATTTTCTTTGAAGCCACAAATCAACTTCATCTTTGTTGATATGTTTCCTCCACATAAACTCATACCAATTCCTTTCACTTGCTGGAAGCAATCGTGAACCTATATAAGTAAACCTTTTACTCCTTGGTGATTCATTGATGCGGAAGATCTTGTAAGCATTTTCCTCGATGAATGTGTTTCGTAACATTATAAAATCATGTTCTACTCCCAACAATAATCTTTACTCCTGATTCTTAAAGAATATTCCATGGTTGTATTTGAATCTGAAATTCACTGTTTCACTTGATGTAGATGTACCAGAAGTTGAACTTTCATTAGCATTTGTTGGATTTGAACTCGATGAGGGTGTAGAATTTGATGCATGACCAGTAAGATTTGTTGCATCATCATTTGGAACATCATCATCTTCAATATGATCAAAGATCTCATCTTCATTTGGATTAACATAAAGATTGTCTTCATCGTCATCAGAAGAATCCATTTCATCATCACTTTCTATTACTGATTTAGGATTCTCTTCATCTACAATCTCTACATCTTCCGGAATTGAAGATACGGATGATAACTTGCTTAGAATGACAAATCCATCATCATCCGTCTCTTCAAGATAGAAATCACTCAAGTTCAAATCCTCATCTACCAGTCCACTATCAGTCTCATTATGAACAATTGGAATTATAACTTGCTCAGGCTCCTTATCATCAATTTCATCATGTGTAGTAACCATTTCTTATTCCATCTGAACTTGTTGAGCTTGTGAAGCTGATGAAGACCTTCCACCACACTTAGTTGAAATGTTTACCGTTAGATATTCTCCATTTACTCCTATCTCCCCCGCATGGCTATTCTGAGGATCAGAATCGTCATGTTCATCATCACGGTGAAGACTCAACGGAGAAGAGCAGGAATTAAGTGGATATCGAACACGAGCACGAAACAATGCTTGAAGCGAAGTGCGTCGAAGAACATCTAGATTGACTCTAGAAAACATATGACTGAAATATTCTTGCTCCAAAGCATCAAAGAAATGTGGTAAATGAGAGGGTGATGGTGGAAAAGTAACAATAGGAACACCAGCAGCAGCAACTGTTGAAGGCGATGTTAGTGGAAGTGTTTGAGTTGTCGTGAGGGCAGATAAGGATGATTGTGCGGTATTATTCTTATATGTAGGGCTATACATACTACTAGTCAGATTCGTGATATCCCCTTCTGATGGAGGTTGGGTAACAACCGGAGTTGTCACCGGCGAAGTTTCTTTTGAAGCATCCGCCTCCATGACTTTGGTCTCATGGGACTCTGACAGAGTAGTAGAACTACCCGTCTGTTTAGTTCTTGCAGAGATATTGCTATCCCCCACTCCTAAAATCATTGATATACCATGAGGTAGCACATCTCTTTCAGTTAAAGACTCTTCCTCCAGACTCTGAGATTCAGAATCCGGAAGAGAAGTGGTTTGAACCAATGGATCACTTTCATGAACCAAGGGAACAGTCTGCTGGAAGTCTGATAAATATCCTGAAGGATTGTCATGTTGACTCATTTCCATGGGACGCGACAGATCTTCCTCATCAAGATAAGTCGGACCTCGAGACCCTGTTGTATGTTGAGGCACAGGAGGATTTCCAGCCGATACGCAGGGTGCCTTTTCAAGATTTTTCGGCTCCCCTTCGGCCGTTCTGGACTTCAATGATTGAGTGTCCTCAATCGATTGAGTCAACGCAGACTTTACTGCAGAGGAAGACTTTACTTCCTTAGATGCCGAAGCATCTTGCTTTGTGGGATTAATTCTTAAGTCCTGTTTAGATTGGATGGGCTTAGTGGTCTTTTTACCATCCGTGCGTTTAGATCTCTTGCCTACCGAAGCTTGCGCTTCATTTAGCGTAGGG
This sequence comes from Rutidosis leptorrhynchoides, assembly GCF_046630445.1. Lineage (NCBI taxonomy): Eukaryota > Viridiplantae > Streptophyta > Magnoliopsida > Asterales > Asteraceae > Rutidosis > Rutidosis leptorrhynchoides. Next base: position 136,092,802 of record NC_092338.1, on the reverse strand, counting down.
CTTACTGTTATTCTTAGATGTGATACGGAGATGGGTGAGGGTGACCTAATTGGCTCTAGGTCTTGGTCTGTATCACCAATGGTAGGGGTAACTATTTGGCGGACGATAGGTGTCGAAGTCCTAGATCTAGTTACTCGTTGGGTTGGCGGAGTCTGAATCATCTCATCAGGCATGTATCGAGTTCTCTTAGGAGAATGTTCAGGAGATGATTCAGATGATGTTGCTGAAGTGTCACTGCTTACTTCGGGTGTTGTGGAAAGGGTTGGTTCAATCCTAGTTGAACTAGGTTCCCTGATCCTCACGGGTTGAGCTTGATGTGCTACCCTAGATCGTTTGAGGTTCACCCTAAGTGGAGGATTAGCTGGCCCGGGTTGTTGAACTACAGGTTCCTCTACAACCTCTGGGGCTGGAACCACAGCAGGTTCAACTTGTTCTTGTTGTACCGGGTTCGGAAGAGGTATTCCTACAACCTAAAAATAAGAACGCATTCTTACATCTTGGGGTGTAGCTAGCCCCACTAGCCAATTTGGAATCGGCGCAGTGAATTGATTATCAGACACCATAGGGGTGTTCATCTTCAGCTCTCTAAACCTTTTCATCTGTAATCCATGTGTACCTGGTACAAAGATATTTGCATTTCTGCAAGCATTTATAGCATCATGGATAAAGATACAGAAAAACCTTTCGCAAGGGATATAAGCACCCCTTGGCTTTTCAACCTGTGCCTGAACCAAATCCCATATAAGTTCTGCACAATCCGGATTCTCTACTCTTGTGAATGAGTAGAAAAATTTGAGCATCGGCACAGTTAAGCTATCAGATCCACTTCTTGTCATCAACAAGCATCTGTTGATGATTGAGAATATCACATACCACCTGGAGTGTAGATACTTCTTTTGAAACTTAGCAGGTGGAACATTAGTTGCTCCAACATATCCAAGAGCAAAGATTGAAGACATCATCTGGTGTGTGGCAGGAAAAGTAGGAGCATTCTGTACAAGAGGAAGTCTGAATATCCTCCTGAAGTCTGCTTTTGTGATACTCCTGAATCCTTGTACTCCCCTCAGCCTAAATTCAAATCTGGCTGGTTCACCCTGTGGATTAGTAGCATTTGGTTGTGTGGCCTCCACAAATCTGATTGATCTGTTAAGAATATCCAAGTCTGTTTCTGGCACACTAACTGTGGAGCTCAGAGCAGGCCATAAAGTATGCCTCTCTAGAATTGCAGTCCAATAATTGCAGGGAATATTGATTTCAGAATTGATAAAGTGATTATTCGCCATTTAGCTGTATACATAAGAAATAGAAGACCACAAAATGTTATCATAAAGCACATTTCTCTATTCTTATTTCCTTTGAAATCCTTTTTATATTTTTCGAATTTTATAATTTTTTATGACTTTTCTAAGATATAAAAATCATTTATTCCAAATATGAACAAATAATTGACAACCATGACATTCATATGATATTCATCTTAGTACAAAATCATCATGCAAAGTCAATTATATAACACAAGGAATCAGAACAACACTTAGTCAATTTCAGCACAATTCAAGCAGATTCGGTATTTGTGAAAAATTTTAGATTCTGTAACCAAATAAGCTTGAGTTTTCATATCAGAAAGATATAGAATAAACATGTAAGTGTTTGAAGATAAAAATCAGAAAATTTCAAGGTACCAAATTTCAGACTCGGTATCAAGAAAGAAAACCAGATTCGGTATCTTCAAAAATTAACAGAAAGTCACTCAAACATGCATATTCTATCACATATCATGTAATTTCACAACCATGATCAATTAACCATTCAATTACAAGCATATTAACATGTTAATTGTATGAACAAACTCGATATCAGGATAAGAACACATTCGGTAGATACAGAATTCATCAAATAAGCAATTAAACATGTAATCAGACTCGGTCAAATGATAGATCAGTCAATTTAACTCAGATTAGACAAGATTTCATGTTGATTTTCCAAATCAATTGAGTTTAATCAAAGATTAATTGAAATCGACTCAGACTCGGTATAATCAACAAGATTTCAAAAATTAAAGGTCATAATCCAGTTATTTTTGATCTTTTCTGGTTGATAAAAACTTAATTATCTCAGATCTACAATTACATATCTTAAACATTGATTAAAATGAACATTTACCAAGAATTTGAAGAAACAGAATGACGGACTCGGTAGAATTAGGCAGATTCGGTATAATCAACAGACTCGGTAGGTAATTAATAACAGTAAGAGAGTAATGTTTGACTTTGACTCTCCTTTTATAGATACCGAAGGTAAAATACCGAATGGGCTTTACAGAATGGGCTTTATAGAATGGGCCTAATACACTGAATACAGTCCAATTTTTCAAAACTTTAACAATTTAACTCCAAATCTTGACAAATTGATTTTTCCTCTTGAAATCCATTTCAATCTTTTCATGAAAAACAATTCTGAGACAATTTTTGAAAACTTTGAACTTACCGAATCTGTACTGTTGGTTGTCAGTGTAACACCCTAGGCAAATCCCACATCGCCCACGAACATGAGTGATCATGGGATTATAAGGTAATACTCACGCTTAAATGACACAACGCGTTTTGGGATCACAGGCTGAGTAGAAGTGCGAGTACGTTGTGGTTAAGCATGCTCGGGCGAGAGCACTACCAGGATGGGTGACCTCCTGGGAAAGTGCTTCTCATGTGTGATCGCCAAGAAAAAGCCGTGCGCCTGCGGGCAAAGCGGACAATATTGTGGTCATGTTAAGCTGGGGTGTTACAGAATGGTATCAGAGCCACTCATGTGCCGTTGGGGGTGGTGGGGCAAACCTCATCGAGGACGATGAGTCCCTAAGGGGGGGTGAATGTAACACCCTAGGCAAATCCCACATCGCCCACGAACATGAGTGATCATGGGATTATAAGGTAATACTCACGCTTAAATGACACAACGCGTTTTGGGATCACAGGCTGAGTAGAAGTGCGAGTACGTTGTGGTTAAGCGTGCTCGGGCGAGAGCACTACCAGGATGGGTGACCTCCTGGGAAAGTGCTTCTCGTGTGTGATCGCCAAGAAAAAGCCGTGCGCCTGCGGGCAAAGCGGACAATATTATGGTCATGTTAAGCTGGGGTGTTACAGTCAGACTCGGTAAAATGCTAAAAATAGTATTTATTCAGTAAAATTTAAATATTTTTGGATTTTATCTTTTCCAATTTTTATGAATTTTTTCAAAATAAGATTTGTACTTAAAAGAACTTTGAATTTTATACAAAGTACAAACTTCAGTGATACCAATTGTTGACACGGGTTGCATACTGAGATGTATACAAGCTATAGTGAATTATTTCAGATAAAAACAAAGAAATTTTGAATTCACTTTTGAAAAACAATATTTTTGAATAATTTTCTCATTTTCTCCCTTTTTCTCCCCCTCAAAATGTGATATACAAGAAAGTAAATCAGCATTTTGATTATGTTCCCAAGAAAATGAATTAACTCCCCCTTGAAATAGGATATCAATGAGTTACCTCCCCCTTGCGTAACCATTGAACAAATATATCTAGGAAGTTATCATTAATCTAAAGGCAGTCCCTTAAAGAAAAATTATCTAAAGCACTGAAACTTAGTTGCTCCCCCTAGAAAGTATCTACTCCCCCCTAAACACAAGATCCCAAAAATAAGTCCCAACAGATCTAAGGAATATCAAGCACTATACTCTACCATGCCAATCTCTTTGATCAAGAATTTTAGCCTAAGTTCATCTAAAGGTTTAGTGAACATGTCAGCTAATTGCACTTTAGTAGGCACAAAGTATAACTCTACATTCCCTTTCTCTACATGGTCCTTAATGAAATGATAACGAATATGTATGTGTTTAGTTTTAGAATGCTGGACCGGGTTGCTTGTTATTGCAATAGCACTTTGTGAATCACAATAGATCGGGGTCTTAGAAATCTTAAAGCCATAGTCCAAGAGTTGAGTTTGCATCCACAAAACTTGTGAACAACAGTGAGCTACAGCAATGTACTCAGACTCAGCTGTTGATAAAGACACATAGTTCTGCTTTTTGGATGACCAACCAACTAGCCTATTCCCCAACATCTGAATTGATCCAGATGTGCTCTTTCTATCAACATGGCAACCACCATGATCCGCATCAGTATAAGCAGTGAGATTGAAATCGGATCCATGAGGATACCAGATCCCAAGGTTAGGTGTACCTTTAAGGTATTGAAAAATCCTAACAACCGCTTTGCAGTGAGATTTCTTAGGGTTGGACTGAAAGCGTGCACAGACATTTACGGCAAGTGTAATGTCTGGTCGACTTGCAGTCAGATACATTAAAGAACCAACCATGCTTCGATAAAGCGTAATATCAAAGGGTTCCCCATTAGTATCAGCATCCAGTAAAGTCCTCATTGGGGTTGTCATTGGTTTTAAAGCAGTCATTTTAAAACGTTTTAGCATATCATTGATATACTTTGTTTGACTTATAAAAATCCTATTTGGTAATTGTTTTACTTGTAACCCCAAGAAGAAATTTAACTGGTCAAGCATGCTCATTTCGAATTTGTTGGCCATAAGGTCACCAAATTCTTTTCATAAGGCCGGGGACGTGGAACCAAAAATAATATCATCAACGTAAATTTGAACCAAGAGAATGTGACCGTGGTTTTTACGGATGAATAGCGTTGTATCAATCGTTCCACGAGAGAAGCCATTATCCAGCAAATACTTTGTTAAGGTCTCGTACCATGCACGCGGTGCCTGCTTCAGATCGTATAAAGCTTTCTCCAAGTAGTAAACGTGGTTTGGATGAATGGGATCGACAAAGCCTTCTGGTTGATCAACATAGACTTCCTCTTGAAGATAACCATTCAGAAAAGCAGTTTTGACATCCATTTGAAACACCGTGAACTTCATATGAGAAGCAAATGCAAGGAAAAGACGATTTGCCTCAATCCTAGTAACCGGAGCAAACGTTTCATCATAATAAATGTGACGACCCGAAAATTTCCGACTAAATTTAAACTTTATCTTTATATTATTCTGACACGATAAGCAATGTTTGTTAAGTTAAATCCCAAGGATTTTAAACTATGTTTATACATTCATTTAAACCTCGATCAAATTCCAATGATTCACGAACCATTAAATGAACATATATGAATATGTATGTATATGTGTATATGTTATAAATTGAAAATGTCAACAAAGTATTTAAAAGTATAATGCTTTATATGAATGTATTTGTTTCAATATGATTATCGACGAAATTAAAAAAATATATATTAAATGATTGAATTATCAGAAACATTGAATTATGATTACAAGTCTCTGTTGAGAGGTCCACGATGATTTGAGAAATCTATTCCTCTTAACGATATTCGGAATAATTTGTAAAGCTATTTATAAATAAAAATAAAAAGTGTCATTTACGAAAGTTAGACAAAAGCTAGTGGAGAATTGGTTTCCATAATATTCTATTAATCTATTTTCAAACGTACAAAAACATTTTCAGTTTAAAAAGAACTTTATTATTAAAACATATATAACTTTTATAAATATCTAGAATCACTTTTGACAACTCATTACTTAACCAGTATAATAAATATAACTATATTTATATTTTATTTCATTAAATATATATAACGATTTAAATTAATATTATATATATTTATACGCGTATTATACATACATAGTTTTTATACTTTTACTATACTTTAACTTTACCTTTACTTTACTTTTACTTTACTTTAACTTTAATAATTCACTTTAATAATTCATACTTTAATAATTCACTTTAATAATTCATACTTTAATAATTCACTTTAATAATTCATACTTTAATAATTCACTTTAATAATTCAAAAATCTATTATAAATAGAATTCAATAGGTTTCATTATTTCATAGAAACTTGAAAATATATTTCTCTAAACTCTCTCAATCGATTTACATATATATATATATATATATATATATATATATATATATATATTTGCTCTGTATTATTTCAAGATATTATTAGTATACATAAAATATTACGACGGAGTGATGTCCGAGTGATTTCAAAATAGTTTTTGAATGAGTCGAAGCTAAGGAAATTATGAGTTATAGCTATGGAGGTGATGGGTATGGTTCATGGGTATGCTCGTGAGGTCAATCTAGTGTTTATCATCTCCGTTGCGTCTACGTACTTTCCTGCAATATTGAATCTCAATATTGATACGTTCGTGAATCCGAGGCCAACCTTGCACTTGTTAAATGACGTTATATGTATTTTTACTACGAAATACAGTATGGTGAGTTTCATTTGCTCCCTTTTTAATTGCTTTTGCAATATATATTTTTGGGCTGAGAATACATGCGCTGTTTTATAAATGTTTTACGAAATAGGCACAAGTACTAAAACTAATTCTACGTGGGTTTAAACCAGAAATATACCCTTAGCTTGGTAACATTAAACTACTTGTCTATGTACGGTAGGCGTGAATCCTAAAGATAGATCTATTGGGCCTGACAAACCCCATCCTAACTATGGGATGCTTTAGTACTTCGAGGTTATTTTAAACACACCTGATCTGGTGTACTTCAGAGGGTAAAACATGAACGTTAAGGCTTGTTACCGGGTGCCTACAATTTATAGAATACTCTTATACACTTGCGAGTGTACATATATTTATAAACGGAAATCTTGTGGTCTATTAATATATTGAAATGATTGTTATGATAAACCTATGAACTCACCAACCTTTTGGTTGACACTTTAAAGCATGTTTATTCTCAGGTATTAAAGAAATTTTCCGCTGTGCATTAGCTCATTTTAAGGATATTACTTGGAGTCATTCATGACGTATTTTGAAAGACGTTGCATTCGAGTCATTGAGTTCATCAAGATTATTATTATGTCAATTATAGTTGGATGTATTATGAAATGGTGTGCATGCCGTCAACTTTCGTTGTAAAGAAAGTTTGTCTTTTAAAAACGAATGCAATGTTTGTAAAATGTATCATATAGAGGTCAAAATACCTCGCGATGTAATCAACTATTGTGAATCGTTTATAATGTATATGAACGGGTCCTTTCAATAAATGCCCTCTTGTTGTCGATATCCTTTGGCCACAAGACGTGCCTTATTTCGAACCACAATTCCATCAGAATCCTTCTTGTTCTTGAAAATCCACTTAACCCCTATTGGTCGTTGACCCGTTGGTCTTGGAACTAATCGCCATACTTTCAATCGTTCAAATTGATTGATCTCGTCTTGCATTGCAACTACCCAGTATGGATCTAGTAAAGCTTGAGCAACCGTTATTGGTTCAATCTTACTAAGAAAGGTTGTGAATAGACACATATTCTGAGTAGCCCTTCGAGTTGAAACTGGAGCAGATGCGTCACCAATAATAAGATCTATTGATTGACTTTTAGTCCATCGGGTGTGTGGAAGAGGTTGTACATCAATTGTATCCATCGGAACATCAACCGTTGTTGACGTTGAGCCTTGATCTGCTTGATCTGATGTAACATTATCTAATGAATTCAATAGAGTATCTGGAGAAACAGCTGGAGTTGTATCAAATGATGAATCTTGATCTTGTTCAAGATTATCAGTAACAGGAGGTTGGAGGGAGGATGAAGAAGCAACAGGTGAATCATTTGGTGTTGAATCTTCATCTAAAAGACTTTGAAGAGTCTCCACAGTAGTTGACTGTGATGGTGTAACCGGTACGGCTTGAACATTTGAATCCCGTTGAGGAGTATAAAGACTATCAAACAAGATATCCAGTTCCTCTGATGTAACCGTAGGAACACCCTTCTTCGAGAAAATTGAGTTTTGCACGGAAGAAGTAGTAGCCAGGTTAGGATCGGGTTTTGAACTGAGTTGTTCAAAAGCCATTCCTGAAAATTCATCGAACTTGATGTTAATGCTCTCTTTAATCATCTTTGTCCGCTTATGATAAACACGATAAGCAACTTTGTTCGAGGAATAACCAAGAAATATGGCCCGATCGCCATGAGGATCAAACTTTCTGAGGCTGTCAAAATCGTTAAGCACATAGCATATACAACCAAAAACACGGAAATATTTGACATTCGGGCGTCTACCATATAATAACTCATATGGAGTTTTATCAAAACGTTTGTTTACAATACAACAATTTTGGGTATAGCATGCAGTTGAAATGGCCTCCCCCCACATTTTTGGAGGTAATTTGGAGTAGGCAAGCATCGTTCGTGCTGCTTCGCACAATGTACGATTACGTCGTTCGACTACTCTATTTTGTTGGGGGGTCCGAGCAGCAGAGAACTGATGTTCAATGCCTTGGTCTTTCAAATAACTATCAAGCGGGTCATTCTTAAATTCCGTCCCATTATCAGTTCTGATGCTCTTAACATGTTTGTTAAAAGAGCGTTGAATCTTTTTAATGAACTCAATGATAATGGCGGGGGTTTCTGACTTAGTTCGCAAAAGAAAAATCCATGTAAACCGGGTATAGTCATCAACAATGACAAGCACATGTTTCTTGCCACCGAGGCTAGAAATACGCATGGGTCCACATAAGTCCATATGCAATAATTGCAAAGATGATGAAGTACTGGGGTTTTGCTTAAGCGGATGATTAGTCCATTTCAGCTTACCCATCGCACATGATGGACACACATGATGCTTATCATATTGAAAGGTTGGAATACCATCAACTAAATCTTTAGAGACTAGTCGATTGATACCCTTGTAATTCAGGTGTGACATCCGATGATGCCATAACCATGAATTTTCTTTGGTAGAACGAGTGGCCAAACACATGGTTGCTTGTGATGGTGCATCATTGAGGTCAATAGTATATAGTGAAGCACAACGTTTACCAATAAGAAGATCATTCCCTTCGGTGGATTGCACCGAGCATTGTCGACGTTCAAACAAAACTTTGAGATCTCCATCGCAGAATTGGCTCACACTAAATAAACTGCACCCCAAACCCTCAACATATGAAACCCGTTTGATTGTTATGCCATTTTGCACAAAATCTCCATAACCCGTTATTGCTGCAATCTCATCGTTTTCGAATGTAATCGTTCCTAGGAATTTGTCAATGAAGTTGACAAGCAAGGATTTATCGCCCGTCATGTGTCGAGAACAACCGGAATCGATATACCAAACACAGACGTTGAAACCCTGTAAATGTGAATTTCCTAGAGTTTAGGTACCCAAAGTTTCTTGGGTTCTTTTCGGTTAGTACCAGCAATAAAATTTGGATTAACAACAAACTTTGGATCAATGATGAAATAATCACGTAAAGCATCATGCAGTTTAGACAATAAAGCATCATTTAAAACCACATTACATGAAGCATCATACGCAATATCAATCTTTACATCGTTATCAGAAGTCTTAACACACAATTTATTCCAAGTAGATGTTTTGTTTACAGATGAAAATTGAAAAACATGAGATGATTTCCTAGGCCGACTAGCAGATTGCTTTGGTTTGGTTGCTACTTTCTTAGTCGTGGACTTAGGAACCCATACAGATTTGTAATTCAAGTTTGGATTATGACCTGTGACACGAAAAACACCTTTGTTAATTAGACGTCCAAACTTTTCAGTTGACACATGAGATGTCTGATTTTGCAGAATATCCAATTTGATTGTACGTTCTTTTGCATCATACTCACTTAAATCAGGTTTATGTTATAATTCAGTAGGCTTATAACTACCTTTAGTGGTTTGATTCTTGATGTTATAATTCAGTAGGCTTATCACTACCTTTAGTGGTTTGATTCTTGATTAAGAATGCTAATAATGAAGTGTAAGAACAAAGATGATAATGGAGAGAAAGAAAGAAACACTTTGTAAGTGTGAGAAAATGGTGCAAGTTTAATGCTTGCATTCATGGCTATTTATAGCAAAAATATCACAAGTTTAGGTAATACAATAATATTACTTTTGTGTATCAATAATTGACTATCCATTTATATATATATATATTTATATATTATAACACTCCCCCTTGGATAGCAATTTTGTTTGTTGAAGATCAACCGTAAGTTACTGCCTCGTTAAAAACCTTGCTAAAGAAAATCCAGTGGAAAAAAAACTTTAGCTAAGGGAAAAAGAGTGCAGCATGGAGTTGACTCCCCCTCAAGTAGACATCGCTTCAGTTGTTACATCTTTTGAACATGTCTCATACCAATGTTATGAACGTGTGTTCTGAAAATAGCAGTTGGAAGTGCTTTCGTGAAAAGATCAGCAGAGTTTTTGCTGGATTGAACATATCTCATTTCAATCTCGTTGTCCTTAATGAGATTTTGAGTGTATGAGAAGAATCTAGGAGGTATGTGTTTGGTTCGGTCACTTTTGATATACCCTTCTTTCATCTGTGCTATGCAAGCTGCATTATCTTCATAGATAATTGTTGGACTTTTATGGCGTTCTAGTCCACAAGAATCAGTAATGATTTGTGTCATTGATCTCAACCAAAAACATTCCCGAGTAGCTTCATGTAATGCAATCACTTCGGCATGATTTGATGATGTAGCAACAAGTGTTTGTTTTTGAGAACGCCATAATATTGCAGTACCTCCATTTAGGAATACATATCCAGTTTGAGATTTAGCTTTATGTGGATCAGATAAATAACCTGCATCAGCATAACCAACCAAATCTTGTTTTGATTCGTTAGAATAAAATAATCCTAAATCAGTAGTTCCTCGAAGGTATCGAAATATGTGTTTGATCCCATTCCAGTGTCTTTTGGTAGGAGCAGAGCTGAACCTTGCCAACAAATTAACTGCAAAAGAAATGTCAGGTCTTGTACAATTTGTAAGATACATAAGAGCTCCAATTGCACTAAGATATGGTACTTCTGGTCCAAGAATATCTTCATGATCTTCACATGGACGAAATGGATCAGTTTCAACATTGAGTGATCTAACAGCCATAGGAGTACTTAATGGTTTTGCCTTGTCCATATTGAAACATTTTAGAATCTTTTCAGTATATGTTGTTTGATGTACAAGTAAACCATTAGGCATATGCTCAATTTGTAAACCAAGGCAATACTTGGTTTTTCCGAGATCTTTCATTTCAAATTCTTTCTTTAGAAGTTGAATGGCTTCATGGATCTCTTTATTTGTACCTATGATGTTAAGATCATCAACATAAACAGCTATGATCACATATCCGGATGTTGTTTTCTTAATGAAAACACAAGGACAAGTAAGGTTATTTGTATACCCTTTGCTTATCAAGTAATCACTTAATCGGTTATACCACATACGTCCTGATTGTTTTAACCCATATAAAGATCTTTGTAATTTAATCGAATACATTTCTTTGGGTTTTGCATTTGATGCTTCTGGTACCTTAAATCCTTCAGGTATCTTCATATATATATATATCACTATCAAGTGATCCATATAGATAAGCAGTCACAACATCCATGAGATGCATTTCTAAATTTTTAGAAACTGCCAGGCTGATTAAGTATCTAAAAGTAATTGCATCCATAACAGGGGAATAAGTTTCTTCATAATCAATTCCCGGTCTTTGAGAAAAACCTTGAGCTACAAGTCTAGCTTTATACCTTGTAACTTCATTTTTCTCATTTCTTTTTCGGACAAAAATCCATCTGTATCCTACAGGTTTCACATCTTTAGGAGTGAGAATGATGGATCCGAAAACTTTTCTTTTATTGAGTGATTCTAATTCAGCTCGTATTGCTTCTTTCCATTGAGCCCAATCATGTCTATTTTGACATTCAACCATAGATGTTGGTTCTGGATCATCATCATTATTCATGATGTCATATGCAACATTAAATGAAAATTTCTCATCAAGATTTTTCATTTCATTTCGGTTCCATAATATTTTTGAATGTGCATAATTGATTGCAATTTCTGTATTAACATCATCAATCTCCTCTGCAGTAGGAGTACTAATTTGTGGTTCTTCTTGAACACTTTTTTTACCTTATTATCAGCTGATTTTCTTTTTCGAGCATTTTTATCTTTGGAACCAACTGGTCTCCCACGTTTCAGACGTGGCATAGATTCTTGAGTGACTACATTATCAGTTTTCTGATTTGGAATCTCAACTCGAGCTGGAGTATTAACTGCTGGTATATATGATTTAGTCATCCTTTTTGTATCTGTGAATGCATCAGGCAATTGATTTGCAAGTTCCTGTATATGCATTATCTTTTGAACTTCTATCTCGCATTCTTTTGTGCGAGGATCAAGATACTTTAATTGAGATTCACACCATGAAACATCATTTTCTTTATTTTTTATTTCTCCCCCTAATCTAGGAAACAATGTTTCAATAAAATGACAATCAGCAAAACGTGCTATAAAAACATCACCTGTCATAGGTTCAATATACCTTATGATTGAAGATGTTTCATATCCAACATATATTCCCAACCTCCTTTGAGGACCCATTTTTGTACGTTGTGGTGGCGCAATTGGAACATATACTGCACAACCAAATGTTCTAAGGTGGGAAATATTTGGCTCTTGACCAAAAGCAAGTTGTAGGGGGGAATATTTATGACTTGCACTTGGTCTGATGCGAATCAATGCAGCAGCATGTAAAATTGCATGACCCCATATAGATACAGGGAGTTTTGTTCTCATTATCATTGGTCTAGCGATTAACTGTAAACGTTTAATCAGTGACTCGGCTAAACCATTTTGTGTATGCACATGAGCAACAAAATGTTCAACAACAATTCCTATAGACATGCAATAGTCATTAAATGCTTGAGATGTAAACTCACCAGCATTATCAAGTCTCACCTTTTTAATGATGTAATCAGGAAAATGTGCTCTCAATTTAATAATTTCGGCAAGAAATTTTGCAAATGCCACATTACGGCTTGATAACAGACAAACATGAGACCATCTACTAGATGCGTCTATTAGGACCATGAAATATCTAAATGGTCCACATGGTGGATGAATTGGTCCACAAATATCACCTTGAATTCTTTCAAGAAACATTGGTGATTGTTTCTCAACCTTAAGTGGTGAGGGTCTAGTTATCAATTTTCCAAGAGAGCAAGATATACATGGAACCATTGTATCATGAAGGATTTTTCTATGCTTCAGTGGATGTCCATGTGTACATTCAATAATTCTTTTCATCATTGTTGATCCTGGATGGCCCAATCTGTTATGCCATAAATTAAATACACCAGGATCAATATACTTTTCTTTAATCACCATATGTGCTTCTGGTACATTTATATGTGTATAATGTAATCCAGAATTAAGTCTTGGCAGTTTTTCAATCACGTGATTCTTGTTAGTGATACTTAAATATTTCTCATTTTCTGCCGTTACTGACTGATAATCATATCCATTAAGGTATATGTCAGAAAAACTCAATAAATTTCTGCTTGACTTAGGAGAGAATAAGGCATTATTAATTAAAAATGTTGTACCGTTTGGTAATATGAATTTTTCCTTTCCTATCCCTTCTATCAAGTTAGCAGCACCTGATATTGTATGTATAGTTCCTTCCGTTGGTTTCAAATCAATGAAATATTTTTCAGATTTAAGTATAGTGTGTGTAGTACCACTATCTGCTATACAGAGATCTCCACTACTTGATTGATGTTGTGTTCCAGCAGAATTCATATTAAACTTCATATATAAGAAACAAACAGTAAGTATATAAATGTTACACAAAATGTTTATTACACACAAATAGATAAAACTGAAACATTTGACATACATAGAATTGAAACATCAAACATAGAACTGGAACATTTGATAAAACATATAGAACTGAAACATTTGAGAAAACATGATGACAAAGGTTAAATCGTTTTATTTATAAAAGAAACATATTAATTTAATTCAAGAAATCTTCATATAAATCAGATGGTTGCTAAGTGACTGTTGGATCAATATTATCCACAAAATTTACTTCCTTTTCTTTACCTTTCAGCGAATCCTGATACATCTTAACAAGATGTTTAGATGTTCGGCAAGTATTAGCCCAGTGGCCCATTCTACCACATCTGTAACAAGATTCTTCAGAATTTTTAGAAGAATTTTCTTCAACATCTTGTTTTGTGGGCTTGTTTTGTGGTTGATATTTATATTTTCGTGGATTATTATTTCTTTGACCACCACGGCCACGACCACTGCCACGTCCACGCCCATTCCCATTACCATAAGGATGGTTTCTACCATAGTTATGGCTTTTGGCATGATGATGGCGATGGTTATTATAACCACGACCTTGCCCGCGTCCTTGTCCCTGTTTATAATTATTTGCAGTATTTGCTTCAGGGATTGCAAGTGTACCAGTAGGACGGGATTGCTGATTTTTCATTAATAGCTCATCATTTTGCTCTGCAACCAAGAGATATGAATTAAGTTCAGGATATGTGTTGAACTTTAGCATTCTCAAATTTCTTTGCACTGTGATGTTGGCAGCATTCATTGTGGAGAAAGTTTTCTCCAACATGTCTGCATCACTTATTTCATGTCCACAGAATTTAAGTTGTGAGACTGTATTATACAGAGCTGAGCTGTATTCATTTACTTTCTTAAAGTCTTGGAACCTTAATGTTCTCCATTGATCCATAGCAGCTGGAAGTAAAATTTCTCTTTGATTATTGAATCTGCTTTTGAGACTTTCCCATAAAATATGGGGATCTTCTACAGTCACATAATTATTTTGTAAGCATTCATCAATATGTTGATGAATAAAGCAACATGCCGTTGCTTGTTCTTTTTCAGAACAAATGTTGTTTTCATTTATGGTTTCAAGAATGCCCATTGATTTAAGATGCATTTTTACTTTTATAACCCATGGCATGTAGTTGTTTCCCGTTGATTCTAAAGGAGTAAATTTAAGCTTTTCCAGATTCGACATTTTCTATTATCAAAAATTAAAACAAACAACATGATAAATTAGAGTCAATTTATATTCATAAGTATATAAACATTAAACATAAATTTAATATAACATAAATGATAAGTAGGCGACAGTGTCGACCATATGTAAGCAATCATAAATAAATGTTATATAACATAAATGATAATTAGGTGGCAGTGTCGACTATATAAATGTTAGATAATAGAAATATAAATGTTAGTAACATAAATGATAATTATGCGACATTGTCTACCATATAAATGTTAGATAATAGAAATATAAATGTTAGTAACATAAATGATAATTAGGCGACAGTGTCGACCATATATTATTCAGGTGGTATAACCGACCATATATCATTTAGGTGGCAGAGCCAACCATAATTAGTATTAAGATTATCGTGCTGATAACGTGTTATAATTCAGTAGGCTTATAACTACCTTTAGTGGCTTGATTCTTGATGTTATAATTCAGTAGGCTTATAACTACCTTTAGTGGTTTAATTCTTGATTAAGAATGCTAATAATGAAGTGTAAGAACAAAGATGATAATGGAGAGAAAGAAAGAAATACTTTGTAAGTGTGAGAAAATGGTGCAAGTTTAATGCTTGCATTCATGGCTATTTATAGCAAAAATATCACAAGTTTAGGTAATACAATAATATTACTTTTGTGTATCAATAATTGACTATCCATTTATATATATATTTATATATTATAACAGTTTAGAACTTGTGTGTGTTGTGGACTTAACTGATTTCTTTAAAAGACTCGCTTTTGAAGTTTTTGTCATAGGAATCATAGGAATCTTTTCAGTTAACACAGAACCATTTGGAGAATGAACCTTTTAAACAATATACTGAGTTATAGAAACAACTTTTGAACCATGATTGCCAAATTGAGAACGTAGAGGATTTTTAAGAATAGTAATGGGTTTTACATCCTTAGATGTTGTTGTTCCCTTCCCCTTCTTAGTAATCCCACCAGTACATTCAAGCACATTGGTTGCAACATTAGACGTTTGCTTAAGTGTGTTAGCCTGTTTCAGTTGAATTATCTTTTGTTTTAAGCTTTTAATCTCAAGACATAATTCTTCAGCAGAAACTATCGCTTCACCCTCCTTAAAAGCATAAGTACATTCTTTCTTAGACAGTGAAGGAAATTTATCACACAAAGCAAGCATTTGTTCTAATGATTGGCACTTAAGTTGCAAGTCAATATTCTCCTGTTCAAGTTGAGCTACTATACGATTCAAATCATGTACAGCAGGCAAATGCAAGTAATAATCATGCAAAGGATCAAGTTAACTTTCAAAATCTATCAAAGGTTCAATGCTCGGTTCATCCTGAGGTTCTACTTTTTCATCTAAAGAATTTTGACCTAGAGAATCTGTCTCAAAGAAGACAGTTAGTTCATGTGCTAGGTCTTCACGGAAAATATCATCTGGACATGCAGGTAAAGTTGGTAGAATTGATTTCACATCAAAAGTTGGTTCATCAAACACCTCATCTATTGCAGTAATGCTAGAACTAGGTTTGTTAAACACTTCATTCTCAAGCATTAAAATGTATTTCTCTAGCATGAGTGTTGGGATATAAACCAGTCTACGCTTAGGCACATAATCTTCACGTTGCATGTCCTTTTCAGTTTCAACAAGATTTTCAAGAAATCAGGATTTGATTTACCTATCTTAGCATTGATTTTTTCATACATTAAGCTAATTTGATGGTATTTCCTAGATTTACGATTCACAATAATATCATCAAAATCAGCATCAGAAGCATGTACAAAATGCAATGGTAAACCGGCTTGAAAATAATCAGAATGATATAATCCTGGAATCTTTTTGGAAGCATCTTCCAAAATTTTCGGATCTTCATAACCCAACCCCCACTTTTCACCATGAATCGTTTTTGGTCTATTCATGAAAATTGTTTGTTTTGAAAGTTCCATATCCATGATAGCTTTGGATTGCTCTGTTCGATAGAGTTTTTCCTCATATCGAGCAAGTTGTGCTTTCATTTGAAAAGATTCTTTTGACAATAAAGAAATTTCAGTGTTCTTTTCAATTATGGTGTTTTCCAATTGAACGATTTTCTTATTTAGTTTTGAAAGTGTGGGTTCATGTTGGTTTTTCAAATCAGAAAGATCTTTTTCTAAAAATTGAACTTTTTCTGCAAGTCGTTCCGATTTTAAACGATAATCAGTTCTTTCAACTTTAATAGGATGAATTGTCTTTTTCAGATCTTCCAACTCAGTTTCCGTAGAGTTGCGTTGGAGAGTCAATCGTTGCACATCCATTTGCAATTTGGATGAGGAAGGTCTGGTCTCATTCATTTTGATTTTATCTTTTAAAACCTTGTTTTCAGATTTTAAGCCTTTGACTTCTTTTGACATTGAAACCAGATTCTTCATCAAGTCATTTTGCATTTTTATAAAATCGGATGAGATTTCAGTTGATTGTACCTCATCATCATCGGATGTTGAGTCAGAATTCTCCATTCCTTCCTTAGCTTTGGGAGCTTTGTCACCTTGCAAACATTTGCATGTTCCACCTCTGAATCTGAATCGTCAGTCCAGTTAAACCAAGTATCATCAACCGGTTTTAGCTCTCCCCCAGTTTCCACAATCTTAGCCATCAACATTTTCTTCTTGTAGTAAGCTGCGTCCTTCTTCTTAGGCATCTTGCACTCACGAGAGTAATGACCAGCTTTGCCACAATTGAAACAAATTGAATCTTCCTTCTTGGAATCATCAGCACATTGTTGTTTAGATTGATCAGCTTTCTTGTAGTATGAGGAAGATGACGAGTTTTTGCGTTGATTGCTTGATTTGCCTTTAAACTTGTGTTTGTTCAAGGCTTTTGTGAACATGGCTGCCATCTTGACTAATTCAAGGTGAGAATCATCAACATCAGAAAGATTCAAATCTTCTGAATCAGTTGATTCTTCAACAAGCACTTTCTTGGACAAGCTTTTGGAAGACGTAAATGATTTGCTCCTCTTTTTAGCAATTAGGGCAAGTGGATCGCCCGGAGAAGACTCTTTCCTTCCTTCTTGAAGTTTAGACACTTCAGGTTGGTAATGCATAAGAACTCCAACAAGCCCATGAATAGTCAACTTGTCAATCTCTTTAGTAGATCGAACAATGGTTCCATAAGGAAGCCAATCAGCATTGAGCTTTTTGAGAAACTTCATGTTGACTTCAGCATTTACTTTTATGATCTTGCACCTTTTCAACTCATTGAGAACACCATTGAAATGACGATAGGTATCCTTGAGTGGTTCATCAGTTTCCTGCTTGAAATCTTCATAGAATCCCAGAGCCTTATTCAATTTAGTAACGTCTGACATGTCATAACCTTCTTGCTGTTGTTTGATCTCATCCCATATATCTTTTGCTGTTGTGTTGCTATCTACATTTTCAAACAATTCATACGGGATAGCTTGCATAACAATATTCTTTGCCTCTATGTCACCCTGAGCTCTCTCACGCTTATCACCAGAAAGTTCATAGACTGGAATTGGCATACCAGTATCCGGATGATAATCAACAACTGGACCATCTCTCAGTGAAGCCCAAATGTACTTTGCTTTCTCACCCTTATAGTCTATGTACTGAGTGATACGGTGAAGCCACTGAGTGTACTTGCCATCAAACAACACTGGAGGATGGGAATCTGATCCAATGATCAAAGTATCTTGAGTAGACATCTTGAAAATGAGGTAGATTTGGTAAAGATTCTGTATTACACAAATCTAAGATGAAAAATCACAACAATCTGATCAGAATGTCAGATTCAGTATCAGATTCGGTATTGTAGCAGATTCGGTAAAGATTCTGAATATCAGATTCTGTATAAGAAACTGATCAGAAATACAAGTGACACACCCAGATTCAGTATAGATTCGGTAATCACAAGAATTGTAGCCTGTAACCACTTAAAACGATGGATTAAGTGATACAGAAACTCAGATTCTGTATCTGACTCGGTAGTCAGATTCTGTATGAATTTGAAGTTCAAACTCAATTCAATCCTTTTGAATTAGATTCTGTAACCTTGCTGCACAAGGAAACAAGTTAGTATCACACAAAATATCAAAGATACCGAAAGTATAGGATACCGAATGTCAACTGTAGCAGTTGACAATACCGAGTCTAAGTTTAAAACTTAGAAATATGACAGAATCCTTTCTCAAATCACACCAATTAGCTGCGTATAATCAAACCGAATGTGATAGAATCACAATCACACCACAATCTGCAACACTTAAGATGAATTTAAGTAATGAAGCAGACTCGGTATGACAGTTACGATACCGAGTGTTGATCAAATCTTCAAAACTTGATGAATTGAAGAAATTGAACGATCAGAAATGTGATTTAACACCTCATGAACACAACTGAATCCTTAAATCTTCACAAAAATTCAGAATCAAGCTTGAATTAAGCAATACCGAGAGTTTTAGCCACAAACTCTAAAAATCAACTTGATTCTCCATAGTTGAAGTTAAAAAGCTGTAATGATGATCGAAACTCTTTCTAAAAGACCTAATGCACCTTCGCTGAACTTATCACAAGAATCTGAACGTCAGATTATCAAATTCGATAATACCGAATGTGATTCAAAATATCGAGAGTATTCAGATTCTGTAATCTACAATCTCTGGATCGATATAGTGATGTAGAATCACTTCCTGGATGCTCTGATACCAAATGATAGGTCAGATCATGTTGAGATTGAGAGAAATGAAAAGATAAAGAGAGATTCGGTATGTAAGAAGGAGACTCGGTATTAGAGAGAATCGGTAAAATTACATTCCACAGCTTCTAGAACTCGGTTATAATGTAATGGCTATCTAATTAGGACTACTTAGGTTCCTTATATAGCCCTCTTCTAAGGAACCTTCATTTAAGCTTATTTCACATTAACACTATACAACTTCGGGGTCCTAACACTCTTCGAAGTCCAACTAAACAGTTTTAATTGGCTTTCGAAAAGATCCAAAAAGTCACATCTAGATTCGGCTCAATGGCTTATAAACCCTCTATCATTCGTATTGAACTCGTCAAGATTAGGAATAGGCTAATCTCCTTCCTTGATCCTTGACCCATCACCTAAATCCAATATTGTCATTTGAGTATAACACTTGAGGTAAATTGGTGTGTTCTTATGTCCCTTTGTCGCTGCCTGATCAGCAGCACTGTGGATATAGACTCTCCCGCTTGTTTTTACAAGTTTCACGCCTTGAGTGCTACCACTTGATTGTCAATATAGTGGCTTTAGTTTCTGCCTATTTTTTCGTTTGAGTTCTATCTCATGTTTGTTGATATAGTGGTTCGCATTATTTCGTTGTTGTAATTCTCTTTTGTATAGTCGAGTGTAAAGTTGTATTGTGGTCCTTTTGTACATTCACAAATATATTAATAATATAACTTTCTTGCCTTTAAAAAAAAAATTTATGAGAGTGGACTATTATTATGAAGATAACCCATAATAAAATACTCCATCTTTCCTAAATTAATCGTCCTCACACAAATAACACGCAGTTTAAGAAAATGTCTTAAAAGTATTGAATTTCTGTTTATTTCTAATTTTATCTTTACATTTTTCTTCTTCCTTTAATCCTATCAATATACATTAAAGACATATTTGAACTTAATCTTCTTATATTTTTCTGTATTTTTTTTTTATAGAAGTGAACAATTAAAGGAGGGGGAAATATGAGACCGATAAAGTCCGTATGAAAACCTAACCACAAACAATTAAACATGTAAAATACATATGGAGTTGGGGTTTCGTAGAAACAACGGAACAAGAGAATAGAAAAATGTTGGAGTTTGAGATGACAAAGTATTGGGGATTCGCTTCCTTCCCCTCGGGACCTTGTCATGTCTAGCCGTCAATAAATCTCCAACCGCCATTCTCATATTTGTTAGGCTTGCAATAAATCTGTTTTATTTTTGTATTCACAACTCAAACTATCACTAACACATTAAAAGTATTTTACATAATAGTTTATTATTCTCTAAATAAATATATTGTTCCAGACAATAAACAAATTATTTAAGAAAAACTATGTGTTACACTTACTTTTTTATTTATGTTTCAATCTTATCTCATAAAATTTTATCACATTATTCTTATCTACTCCCTCCGTCACATATTTATTGTCTATTATTTTTTTTAAGTGTTCTAAATTAATTGTTCACTTTTATAAATAGAAAAAATAATGTGATAAAGTTCTTTTGTGCCAATACTTTATATATGTAACACAAAAGGATAAGTAAAAAGTATGAGGTATGACTGGAAAACTAACAAAAAAGTTAACGTGCAGGTATTTAATCTTAAAGTGTGCTTTTTTGTTTGAGAACAATAGATTAGGGACGGGGGGAGTATTTATAAAAGCAGACAATTAATTTGAGACATTTTAAAGTTGAATAATAAACAATAGATTTGAGACAGAGGAAATATTATTTTTGAATTATCGTGTATAACACTCTTTAAGTGTATTAATAACAACCCTAAGTGTTGTCGTTCGAAAAATAATATTTTTAATAACAACATTGAGAAGTGTTGGTACTATTTTTCGTCTAGCAGCTAAAAGGTACCAGTACAATACTATAACTGCCTAACGTGGAGAGATATGTTGCCGACTGATGTTTCGCAGACCCGGAACACGAACGAGATCTCCGTGGGGTGGCCTTATCGGTCTTATTGGACCAAATTGAGAGTTGGTCCGTCTAGCGTTATGTTGCTTAACGGTGAAGATTCTAGAGTGAAAAAGTATTGTGTGAGAGCGAAAGTGTACTCTCTGACAAGTGACTGCACTATGAAATGTGGTGACCCAGAGGATCTATTTATAGGTACAGATCCTCCGAATTTTTCGAAAACACGTGTCAAATGCTGATTAATTTTATTATCTGAACTTTCCACAACTGACTTTGGCTTGGGCTGACGTGGTTGTGTGTCGCTCACACGCCTATTCAAGGGCTTAAGCATAGAAGCTGCCTACAGGACTTACGCATGACGCTGGGCGGTCTGGTTGAGCGTTGAACGACTATTAACAAAAACTGTCACTATTGCTATCTTTTATGCTTTTTGAGTCTTTCTTTTGTGTAAAAACGATGCTTTTATACGTGTATTTCTTAGGATACACCATTAAGTCCCCCCCCCCCCCCCCAATTTAATGTCTTTATTTTTGTAAAAAATAAAGTCATTAAACTATAGGAAATAATAAATGCCTTTTTTCTCGAAAACATACACATACTGTATCCGTCTGCTATCTGACGCGATGTGACCTTAAATGATGATTTTTGCCACCAAAATCCCCAATTTTGATTAAAATGTTTAATTAAAAATGTTTTGAATTTGAAACTGATCCCCCAATTAATCTGATCCCTACACGTGCCTCATTCAACCATATCCTTTAAACTTCCCTTTGCTTATTAATACTCCGCTTAAACTTTCATTTTCTTTTATCCAAAATCTTCAAACTCTTCAAAGGATTCATTCATTCAAGCAATTCTAGGCTTTTTCCGGTAAAACGTCTGCAAGGTTAGTATTCGCCTTATTCATTCCACTATTTCTGCATTTTTAAATTGCTACCATGGCCGAAATAACCAGTACGTCGTCACAGAAACACAATCGTGATGTTAATACTATTGGGACTAGTATGACGGAATCGGAGTTTGATGCTTTGTTTATATCTTATAGGAATCTAAGCCGTTTGAATCCAATCGTTCCTTGTCCTTCTGATAGAGCCAATACCCCTCCGTTTAAGAAAATTACACTGTACAAATTACAATTGACAGTAGGAAACCTTCGTTTTTCCCCCTTCTGCTTTTTTACAAAAATTTCTTTCTCACTACGGGATTGGTCTTAGTCAAATACACTCGCTTGGCCTTCAAAATGTCATTTTACTTGAAATGTATTTTAACTGCTTAAATAGAAAACCTAGTGTATATATTTTCCACGAGTTGTTTCGACTCGTCTTGTTAGCCAATGGTGGTACACTTTTGAATGCAAGAAAGGGAAAAGTTTTGTGGGTGAAAAAGAGTCATCCTTAAAGTTCTGGAAAGAATCATTTTTTTATGTCGACGAAATAACCATCCAAGAGAGATGGGCTGGTGTCCGTGAATGGTCCAAAGCGAAGGTTGGTATCAGCAAAGCTCTCACGTTGCCTGAAGGTGGAAAAAGCTTGGTTGAATCCCTGAAAACTTTGAAACTTCCCCAAAGGTCCTATGTTGATATGGAGACGATTTTGGTTCTATGTGGCATGAGCTGTAATTGGCGTGCTGGGTATATACCAAAACTTCGATTGAAAGGCCATGGTAGGCTCCTTTGTTAGTATGATATGTTTTTATGTTTTACCATAATATATATATATATATATATATATATATATATATATATATATATATATATATATATATATATCGTATGTATGATGTTCGTGTGTTCACTTGCATTGTTTATGCCGAAAAAGAGATGTAGGTGTTTGAAACTTTCAGTCATCGTACCTTTGATGATATTGTTGTTGAAGAATGCCCCAAAATAGCTGAGGAGCTTGAGGCAGATAAAGAAAAGGCTGCTGAATTTGAAGAGCAGTTAAAGAGTCCTGAACAGACAAAGGAAGGCGAGAGTGGTGGTGTTGAACAACCCTCTCCTGAAGTTGAGATTTTGGATGTTACGCCCTCTCCTTCTGTGTCCAAAACATCAGCTAAACACTCGAAGTGTGAAGGGAAACGCCATGTGGATGCTACTGCACCATCCAAAAAATAAAGGAGTATGTATTTTATTTATCTGTTGTTGTAATTTGTTATCTTGCCATTATGCTTATATTTGATTTGTTGACCAGGGCTTGTTCTTCCGGATGATGATGATGATGATGATGAAGGTGCTACTGTTGATGGTGATGATGCTGATGATAAAGAATTCATTGAGAGAACTCCTTACTCTCCACCCTTCTTCTCAAAGGGTCCAGATACGACCCATTCTTCTTCTTCTTCTTCTCTTCCTCTGCCCCCGGTGCCACTGGCCGGCTTAAGGACATTTATTGAGGATCCCTGCAACAATCTAAAAATTTTATTGACTTTTTGTGTAACATCCCGCATTTTTCCGTTAAATTTACTTTTAACACTTTTTTTTAAATAATATCTTTCGTTATTTAAATTCCTAGTTTCCGTTGACTAGCGTTCATAATATTCCCGTTATTTAATTATAACATCACTCGTTTACTCGAGCGTTTTTTTTTTAAAATATTCGTTTGGCGAATTCACGCACCCGCTTCGAAACTTGAGGGACCGAGGTTGCCAAGTGGACAAACTAGTTGACTAGGTCAACTAGTCAACCCACCTCATCCACCCATTTATTTCCACCCACCTTCTCATCTCTTTCTCCTCTTTCTCTCTTCATACTTCCATTTTTGGAACTTAAACACCCAACTCACAAAATCATCATCTAAATCCGGATCAAGAAGCAAACATCAAAATAAATTACATTTTCGTGATCCTCTCTTCATCCTCTACATTTTGGTACCAATTTCACCTCGTTTGGGTAACTTTCAAAAACTCTAGATTTCTTTAAATTCGTGTTTTTGACATGAAATGGTGTTAGTTAGTGTCTATGGCTCGTGTATAACATGAATATATGATTTGTTTACTCGATTTGTTGTTTTGAGTAACTAGTTTGAACATTTGAAATGGGTTTGCTTAATCTTGCATTTTGGATGAGTTAATGTTGTTAAATTGTTAAAGTTCATGTTTTAATTGTGTTACTAGTATCACTAGCTTCGTTTTGATGCGTAGGTTGATTAAGAAAACTTCAAAAACATGATTAATGATTTTGTGATTCTTGGTTAGGGTTTGATAGCTCTTAAGATGAACTTTTGATGCTTTGAATGTCATGAAATGTTATTTGTGAGTGTTTAGTTGTAATGTATGTTTCATTACCTTCAAAACGGCATATCATACATGTAAATTGGTTGCCCGAATCATGAAATGCGTTTTACAAACTTGAAACTTTGATTATGAACGATCATTGAACATTGACGAGAATTTGATTATTTTAAATGCATGTTTTGATTGATAATATGTTCTTAGTTGTGTTCCTTGTCAAAAGAGCTTTCCAACGATATAAGATACGCATTCTAAGTGTTTACGATTTGTATTTTGTGCTAAATTGAGTTTTGGAAAAGACTTGAACAATTGAGACTGACCAGGCATCAGGCCACGCCTGATGGCGCGGCGCGACCCCAATTGCCGCGGCGCAGCATTGGCCGCATTCCAGATTCTGTTTCACTTTTCATTTTCACGCAAAATGTTTGCTATGCTATGGACCTCCGATTCACATGTAACTTGTTCTAACATGCTTATATATGAATAATTAGCACAGAAAAATAGTTCGGGACCCGACCCGAACATGTTGACTTTTTGTTGACTTTGACCAAGTTTGACTTTTAGTCAAACTTAAACAAACGTTTATGCAATCGTTCTAATCTTCGTTTATACTTGATTCTTGCATGAAACTTGACAACGTGATTCACATGCTATACTATTCGAGTCTTAACGAGCCATAGGACTAATCGAACACATTTCGCCCGACCTTGTGTCGTAACCGGTTAATTGATACAACTTACTTGTTTAGGTCAAGGCTAAACAACTTTCATGCACGCGTTTACTTTGTGAAGTACATTTATACTCGTGCACTCGAGGTGAGATCATAGTCCCACCCTTTCAAATACTTTTATACTTTTAAATCGTGGGCTGAGAAACATATACTTTATATACATTTTATACGGTTTATACTTTCATACTTTGAACACAAATACGAATACAAGAGCAAAGATACATACGAGTTAGAACGAAAATCCTCAAGTCCAATTACCATTAGTTACACTTGTAGGGTGTGAGCGAGAACTTATGTTGTGTGGCCTTGCGGATTTTACGAACCCTCATCTAAGGGATGAAACGTATTTTCGGGATATAGTGTAGGTTCTAACACTATTATGCAGAGGTAAAATTCAGGTAAGTTTTGGTAATTGGGTGCTCGTGATACAGACAACATCTTTTGGGATGTATACGCTTGATATTCACTTTATACTAAATCTTATGGTTTACAAACAACATCTTTCGAGATGTATACGCTTTGATACAAACACATCTTTATAGGTGTATACGCTTTGATACTAAACCTTGTGATTCAAAAACATACTTTTACAAATACATTTATGATCTCACCAACGTTTTTCGTTGACAGTTTTCTACATGATTTCTCAGGTTCATACTTGGCTAATTGATACATGCTTCCGCACACTTTGATTACTTTGATTGGAGTCAAGCATACATGCATACGCTAGTGATAGCACCTTTGGATTCAAACAAATGTTTACATACTTACGCTATTTATAGCAACCGTGATTTTTAACTTACATTATGTCGCAAGTTATTTCATTTACACTTTGTAACTTTTGTAAACTTAAACTTGTTGTCGAACCTTTTGGTAAACTGAACTTTGCAAGTCTTGTACTTTTTAAATGAATGCGACATAATTTTGGTCAAACGAGTCTCCTATAGGGGCTATGACCACGCAACGGGACCTAAGTAGTCGGCACCGTCAATGACGATTTTGTCAGGTCGCTACAGATGGAATCAGAGCATTGGTTGTAGGGAACTAGGATGTGCATTAGTGTGTCTGACAGAGTCGTTAGGACGCATTAGTGAATCTAGACTACAACCGGATAGTTAGCCATTGCATTTTGACATACATTTGCTATAGATAGCACTTACTTGACTACTTGTGCATTATACTTGAATAATTCTTAGGCAAACTTCTTGATGGTACCAAGCTTTCATCATACGAATCCGTATTCTGCCACTTTCTGGTAACACACGTAAATTCAAGATTCATACGCGTAAGGATGACGACGACTTTATTAGTCACACTTGTTCGGGAACTCTGTCTCCCAGATTGTTATTCGCCACCGTTTCAACTTACTATCGGTGTCACACCGGTGTTCCTTACTATCTACCACTTCTTGTTACTACTATCACTACTCCAGGTGAGTATCGTCATCAATACTTAACACTACGGTTGTGTACTATTCGTTATCATGATTCGTTACACTTCTCACACCGAAATACATTATCATTTAACTTGAACTGCATTGACGTGAACAATCATTTATACACTTCCCTCGGGGAACGCTTCTTTAGAGTTGCACTAATTCTTGCGATTAAATACGAGTCACGTTGGTGATGTCGCTATGCTTTGTTCATTTTAAAACTTCACGATTACACGAACCTAAATCTATGGAGTGATGTGGGGATGGAGGTATTAGTTAGCGTAATATAACGACACTTGATCAACGTGGTTATATTATGGTAAGTCATACCAAAGTTCTAATGACTCGTGATGGTGATTGGACTCGATCAACCTAATCACCACCATGTGCCATGTACATGACTTCATTTTTCTTGTTTGAATATCCGAAAACTCCAAGAATGTTGATAACAACCATACCAGGGACACATCTTCGATTATTGTCGAACCATACCCATGCTTCCGAAGGAATGAAAAATTCTTTCAACTTCAAACATATGTTACACGTGTATACTATCTCGTTTTCGCACAGTTTTATCGACGAACTACAAAATGCTTGGTATGCTCACATCGAGGCGGAAACTTCTCTCGCATCACACTCGTACTTCCGTATAAGGAAATCTTTATTCGAAATTCTCAATGGAGAGAGAGACTCTTCACATTATACTAGTATTCACCACGAGGGTGAATAGTCCTAACGAACTTTTTTTTAGAAACCGATAAGAAACTTGCTCTAACGAACGTTTTTGAAAACCGACAAATCTTCCGCGGCGCGAAATTCTTGAGAAACAAAAACTTGTTCAAAATATATCTTAAGGAAATGTGCCTCGTTTCAGATCGAGATCCTCGTTTCACTTCTAGATTTCGGGGTGCCTTACAAAAGCCTCGGGACCACGTTTAGACATGAGTACAACACACCAATCACAAACCGACGGACCAAACAAACATACGATTCAAACCTTGGAAACCATAATACGAGTTGTGTTATCAACTTCAAATTTACTTGAGAAAAGTTTTTGCCTTTAACCAAATTCTCTTACAACGATGGTTATCATTCAAGTCTTAACGTCACACCTTTTGAAATCTTATATGACCGGAAATGTCATTCTCCTTTTGTAGAACCAAGTAAATGATAATCAAGTCACCGAACCCGTACTCATTCATGGAGTAACCGTTAAGATCATTCCAATCCGAGAAAGGCTCGAGACGGCTCGTAGTCGCCAAAGGAGCTATGCCAATGTTAGACGTAAACCTTTCGAATTCCATGTGGGAAACTGCGTAACGTTAAAAGTCGCACCTTGAAAAGGTGTAGTCCATTTCGGAAACGTAGAAAGCTAAATCCGCGATATTTTTAATCCTTTTGAAATCTTGGGGCGTGTTGTGCCCGTTGCTTACCGTTTCGAACTTCTGACTCAAACAAATTCCGTTCATCCTACATTCTGTGTATCAAACTTAAAGGCGTGTCTTGCGAAACAAGAACTTGTTATCCTCTTCTATGAACTTACTATCAACGATAAACTTCGCTCCCTAGGAGGACCGGTTGAAACTATAAATCGTGAAACCAAACTTTAAACCAACGAAAAATCCCGATTGTCAAAGTTCGTTGAAATGCCCAAGGAAGTACCTTCACATATCCGTAGAAATTGCAACACAAGGTTTCGAAGAAGCAACAACAACTACTACTTCCAACTAAATTTCGGGACGAAATTTCTTTTAAGGTGTAGGTAATGTAACATCCCGCGTTTTTCCGTTAAATTTATTTTTAACACTTTTTTTTAAATAATATCTTTCGTTATTTAAATTCCTAGTTTCCGTTGACTAGCGTTCATAATATTCCCGTTATTTAATTATAACATCACTCGTTTACTCGAGCGTTTTTTTTTTAAATATTCGTTTGGCGAATTCACGCACCCGATTCGAAACTTGAGGGACCGAGGTTGCCAAGTGGGCAAACTAGTTGACTAGGTCAACTAGTCAACCCACCTCATCCACCCATTCATTTCCACCCACCTTCTCATCTCTTTCTCCTCTTTCTCTCTTCATACTTCCATTTTTGAAACTTAAACACCCAACTCACAAAATCATCATCTAAATCCGGATCAAGAAGCAAACATCAAAACAAATTACATTTTCGTGATCCTCTCTTCATCATCTACATTTTGGTACCAATTTCGCCTCGTTTGGGTAACTTTCTAAAAACTCTAGATTTCTTTAAATTCGTGTTTTTGACTTGAAATGGTGTTAGTTAGTGTCTATGGCTCGTGTATAACATGAATATATGATTTGTTTACTCGATTTGTTGTTTTGAGTAACTAGTTTGAATATTTGAAATGGGTTTGCTTAATCTTGCATTTTGGATGAGTTAATGTTGTTAAATTGTTAAAGTTCATGTTTTAATTGTGTTACTAGTATCACTAGCTTAGTTTTGATGCGTAGGTTGATTAAGAAAACTTCAAAAACATGATTAATGATTTTGTGATTCTTGGTTAGGGTTTGATAGCTCTTAAGATGAACTTTTGATGCTTTGAATGTCATGAAATGTTATTTGTGGGTGTTTAGTTGTAATGTATGTTTCATTACCTTCAAAACGGCATATCATACATGTAAATTGGTTGCCCGAATCATGAAATGCGTTTTACAAACTTGAAACTTTGATTATGAACGATCATTGAACATTTGACGAGAATTTGATTATTTAAAATTCATGTTTTGATTTATAATATGTTCTTAGTTGTGTTCCTTGTCAAAAGAGCTTTCCAACGATATAAGATACGCATTCTAAGTGTTTACGGTTTGTATTTTGTGCTAAATTGAGTTTTGGAAAAGACTTGAACAATTGAGACTGACCAGGCATCAGGCCATGCCTGATGGCGCGGCGCGACCCCAATTGCCACGGCGCGGCATTGGCCGAATTCCAGATTCTGTTTCACTTTTCATTTTCACGCAAAATGTTTGCTATGCTATGGACCTCCGATTCACATGTAACTTGTTCTAACATGCTTATATATGAATAATTAGCACAGAAAAATAGTTCGGGACCCGACCCGAACATGTTGACTTTTTTGTTGACTTTGACCAAGTTTGACTTTTAGTCAAACTTAAACAAACGTTTATGCAATCGTTCTAATCTTCGTTTATACTTGATTCTTGCATTAAACTTGACAACATGATTCACATGCTATACTATTCGAGTCGTAACGAGCCATAGGACTAATCGAACACATTTCGCCCGACCTTGTGTCGTAACCGGTTAATTGATACAACTTACTTGTTTAGGTCAAGGCTAAACAACTTTCATGCATGCGTTTACTTTGTGAAGTACATTTATACTCGTGCACTCGAGGTGAGATCATAGTCCCACCCTTTCAAATACTTTTATACTTTTACATCGTGGGCTGAGAAACATATACTTTATATACATTTTATACGGTTTATACTTTCATACTTTGAACACAAATACGAATACAAGAGCAAAGATACATACAAGTTAGAACGAAAATCCTCAAGTCCAATTACCATTTGTTACACTTGTAGGGTGTGAGCGAGAACTTATGTTGTGTGGCCATGCGGGTTTTACGAACCCTCATCTAAGGGATGAAACGTATTTTCGGGATATAGTGTAGTTTCTAACACTATTATGCAGAGGTAAGATTCAGTTAAGTTTCGGTAATTGGGTGCTCGTGATACAGACAACATCTTTTGGGATGTATACGCTTGATATTCACTTTATACTAAATCTTATGGTTTACAAACAACATCTTTCGAGATGTATACGCTTTGATACAAACACATCTTTATAGATGTATACGCTTTGATACTAAACCTTGTGATTCAAAAACATACTTTTACAAATACATTTATGATCTCACCAACGTTTTTCGTTGACAGTTTTCTACATGATTTCTCAGGTTAATACTTGGCTAATTGATACATGCTTCCGCACACTTTGATTACATTGATTGGAGTCAAGCATACATGCATACACTAGTGATAGCACCTTTGGATTCAAACAAATGTTTACATACTTACGCTATTTATTGCAACCGTGATTTTTAACTTACATTATGTCGCAAGTTATTTCATTTACACTTTGTAACTTTTGTAAACTTAAACTTATTGTCGAACCTTTTGGTAAACTGAACTTTGCAAGTCTTGTACTTTTTAAATGAATGCGACATAATTTTGGTCAAACGAGTCTCCTATAGGGGCTATGACCACGCAACGGGACCTAAGTAGTCGGCACCGTCAATGACGATTTTGTTGGGCCGCTACATTTTGAAGGTATTTTTATTGTTTAAACTGATGCCTTCCGCTACCAAATTTTTTATTATTTGTACTTTTGCTGTAAATGTATTATTATGTGCAGACAAACTCAATTGCTCATCTTTCTTCGTCGCTCTCCACCCTAACTTTAAATCAAAGTCTTCAATCTACAGCTGCCTCTCTTATGCTGCACACCCAACACGTGCTGCACAATATCAATATGCAACAAGCTCAAGAGATTGTTGTTAAAAGGGCTGCTGAAAACGCAACTAAAGTGAAAAATTTAGAGGTGGAGGTGCAAGATATTCACAAGCGTTGGACTACTGCTGCTGATCTTGTACAAAAGAAAGAGGAGGCCTTAAAGGTTGTTGAGGGGTCCTGGGTTGAACTGAGGGCGAAGAAGGAAAATTTTATGCATGAAATTGAGGCGTTGAAGAAAGCTGTTGAAGAGAAGTGTGTTGAAGTTGAAGAGAAAACTACTGTTGCTGCTACTGCTGCTGAGGATAAATTCCTTGAACTGAAGAATGACATACCTACCTTAGTGCAGAGGGTGCTAGATTCGGATACGGTTGGTCACGCTTTTCACAACTATCTTCAATCTGGGATTGTGAAGAGCGTATCTGAAGTTGTTGAGAAGGTGATCGATCTTGTTCTTAATAAGCCCGATCCCTTACCGGATGAAATTGCCAAATTCATTAATCCCAATGTTGCAGCACGATATGAGGCTGCAAAAGGTGTTATGGCTGCGCTGAAAGTCGAGTCTGTGGAGGAGATATGTAAGAAGTATGGGGTGCCAGTATGATTTGAAAATGATTTAAACAATGTCTGTAATAAATATTATGATGTATGTTGATGATACATTTATGTTTAAACTTAGTAATTATTATATTTTATCATGTTATTCACTGCGTAAAATTGCCTATGCTTATATGTTGAGTCCGTAAAGTAATTAAGGATTTAATTATGACAAAACAGAAATTTATTTGCACTAAAATGTAATGTGCAGGCAACACAAGTTTGTTTATGTATAGACAGCAAATATTGCTATGTCAAGTGTCTAGTATGCTGCATAGTCTACCAGCACAAGGTAGACAGTATTCTTTGATCAGCACAGGATGTGTAGGCAGCAATTTAAGAATATCAAGTGACTCAGTATAGAAGAACCAGCATGGCTAGAAAGCAGCATAAAACACAAGACATCTATGCTCCATTACATGCGTGTGGTTTCCTGAGTTCTCTACATCAGTTGTACTATTCAACAGAAGTCAAAGACAAAGTTGAACAGAAAAGGACACGCGTCGGCGGCTGACAAGTGACCTTACAAGACCACGTGGGAATGCAGAAGTTTAACGCATGTACAGACATGTGTTATTCTTTGTCAATGCCTAGAGAACACAATATTCTATTTGTTTAATCAAATAGTGGTTCCAAACCGAATCGGGGTGTTCCTGCAAATAGCTACCAAAGAAGAAAGAAGAGAGCACGCTCTCTTATGTAGTTGTTCCTACAAGTACAGACATCCTATATACCAGTGGACAATAGAATATTTACACGGTTAATAGGACTACTATAAATTGATGTATTCACTATTGTAACAACTAGTGGTGTGAGTTTTATTTATTCAGAGTCCAAACGTGTAATAACTTTAGATAACCTCAATAGCTATAACTTAGGTGAATCTGTATCAACTAACTACCATTCTGTCAAGGATAGCTGCGATTCTTTATGATTTATATCAATAAAGAATAATCGTTGAAAATTACCTTTGAATCTTATTTAATTTACTTGCATGAATAATAATTAGCTTAATCTGTTAAGATAAACTAAAGAATTGTATTCACCCCCCCCCCCCTTCTACAATACTCATGTTGTTGATCAAGGGACCAACAACTGGTATCAGAGCTTCAGTCTTGATAATTTAATATCTTGGATCTAAATTTTCTCATGGCTGCATACACAAACTCAGCTTACCTTGTAACAATAGACCACCTAAGTTTGATGAAGATGAGTATGAAACCTGGAATGCTAGGTTTTTGCTTCACCTTGAGTCTATTGACCCACTCATGCCTGGCATTGTTACTGATGGTCCATTCATTCCTACTGAAACAATTGATAGTGTACCTGCTACAACAGACACTCTTTATGTTCCTGGCAGAGAAGTTGTTCTTCCCCCATCTAGATGGGTGGATGAGGACAAACGTCGTGTTGGACTTGACCCTAAGATCAGAACCTTGTTAGCAATAACCTTACCTAACCTTATGTTTAAACTGATTAAGGGAAAATCAAATGCTAAAGCTATGTTACACTATCTTGATGTTACATATGAGGGTATGGATGAAGTTAGGCAAAATAAGATTATAGCTTTGAAAATAGAATATGAAATATTCTTTGCCTACAAAATCGAGACACTTAAGCAAACCTTCATTAGGTTTAACTCTTTAGTTGCTGACTTGCTCACCTTGAAAGTCACATATACTGACTTTGAACAAGTCAACAATACTAAAATGATACCTTAAAACTAAAACTCATTTCTGAGCTGGGTATGCTTGAACTCTAAAATAAAAGACAATTTTGTTGGTGTGCTGGCTCTACAGCATGTAGGGCAAACCAGTAAGTCACAATTCTTTACTTACTGCCTACATGTCAAACAATCAGCACAACAAGGTCTTTTATGTCATGGTTATACAATGTCTAAAATGAAGTAATAAATAGCTCACAATACTAAAATGATACCTTAAAACTGAAACTCATTTACTCCCAATGATTTAAATTAAATACATGTCATATTAAATGTAACAAAGAATTTTTGTATTTAATAAAAACTTTATTTTGTGGTCTTTAACTTCAATTTTGAATTAAAACCTACTGTATTTAATGCGTAATGGGAGGTATGAGTGTTCAAGATGATTAAACGTCATGTCAACCGTTTGTGTCCCCTCGAAAACATGCCAGTCTGTCAAATCTGCCCATGCGTCTGCAGATAACAGTTGTCATTTTCTCTCTCCTACATTTTTTACCAATCAGAAAGGATAAAAGGGTTATTCATTTTCCATAATAACCTTCGGTTATTCAATTTTCAAAATCACACTCTTCTCTCAAAATCCCCAAATCTTCAAATCATTCTAGCATTCATCTTCACATTTCATCAATGGTAGACCAACAACAACAACTATAACCCATTGAGAACCAACCTGAGGAACAACAACAACAACAGTAACAACAACCTGAGGAACAACAACCAGAACAACAACCTCCACCGGCACCGGAGGAGCAGAATGAAAAGGCACCATTGTTCAACCTGCATCCAAGCCTTGTACAGGCTATAAATGCACCAGATCATGCACTTATTCGCCTATCAAGAGGCAATGCTTCTCATGCCCTCTCAATCCCCAAGTCCAAAGCCAACATGGGCTATGAGATGATGATCGAGTACATAAGGCACTCTCCACTTGCTAGAGCTATCACCGGAGTTCCTTCCAGATTATATCCGGCCTGTTTAGGTAGATTTTGGTACACGACTACCATAACCAGCACTCCACAGGGTACACCATGTGTTCATGGCATGGTTATTGAAACCCTAACTTGCTCCGTCACCGTCGATGCCATTAGACGAGCATTACAATTGCCTGGTGAACCATTTGTTGCTTCACCTTCCAGTGATGATGTTAGAAGGGAGGTGTTGGAGATCATCGGATATGCTAGTATTGTAGCCCACAGCCCATTAAGGAAGCATATGCCACCGTTGTGGTACTATTTCTTTGGCTTGCTGTGACGATCGCTCCAAATCCATATGGACGAACACGTCATTCATTGATTTCATTGCGAGGTATTTGACCTCTATGTGATACATTTTGTAACATTGTATTCGTTTGAAAAGGTATTTCATAAATGAATATATAAATTCCAGGTTTTTAACATCTGATGATTCCTACGTATAGACAATCACCATTTAAATGGTTTACAATAATACATCTGTTGACAATACAGTCAAAATAAGATACATGGTAATGGTTTGGTGAATGCAAGTTTCTTGTATATAGCATGTATGACTCCAAGCACATATCTTGTATCACGTATAAGCAAACAGCGGAAGACTTCTAGAAACCTGAGAATAAACATGCTTCAAGTGTCAACACAAAGGTTGGTGAGTTCATAGTTTTAATATTACACATAATCCGTATATCAATGTGGATTACAAAAGTTCAGTTGTTTTATTCAAAACGTTTATCAATAGGTTTTACATAAAAGGTGGATCACAAGATTTCAGTTGTTTCATTCGAAACGTTTATCAATCGGTTCTACAAAATTGAGCACCCTGGTAGCTAAACTTTAATGTTTATATAATTTGTACCCTTTGTATAATCATCTTAATAATACACGTAAACCAACGTGTACGCTTCTCAAATAGCATACGTCCGTTAAAAGGCTAGCGCTCTAGCTCGGACGGGGATATCAAGCCCAATGGATCCATATACTACTACTCGCGCCCACCAGTTCTTATAACTGGCGGTTACTAGTTACCAAAGCTAAGGGATTTTTGGTTCAAACTCAGTGTAGAATTTAGTATGTACTTGTATCCATTGTGTTTAAAATAAAGTGCATGTATTCTCAGCCCAAAAATATATATTGGAAAAGCAATTAAAAAGGGAGCAAATGAAACTCACACATATAAATATTGTAAATCAGTTAATAAAGCATTTGCATGTATTCTCAGCCCAAAAATGTAGAGAGTAAAAGGGAATCAAATGAACTCACAGTTTAATATTGATATACAATATTGCAGGAAAGCACGTAGACGCATCGGAGATGATAAACACGAGGTTTGATTCACAAAAATACCCCCGAACATTACCCATAATTTCCTTGGCAATAACTCATATTTTCCTTAGCTCTTTCCCGCTCGAAAACATATTTTGAAAATTACTTGGACAGCACTCCGTCGTAATATTTTTTGTACATTATTATTTTTGTATCGCAAAAATAATAACACTAATAATAATAAAAAATAATAAGATTAATAATAATCTTATTAATAATAATAATAATAATAATAATAAATAATAAATAATATTACGGAGTATATATATATTTGTGTATGTGTGTGATTTAAATCGAGCGAAAACACTGAAATTTATAGATGTGGCCTGAAATCTGGAGTCATGCGACTCGCATGGAAATGGCCTTCTGGCCATGCGACTCGCATGAGGACCAGGGACAGCTCACATTGTTTTGGCTCCTAGCTTGTCGACATAATTAAATATTAATATAATATATATAATTTAAATAATTAATTATATATTATATTAAATTCACGTGCATAGTTGACTTGTAATTTTTGTTCCGATAAGTCATACGTCATCACTCGACTTATGTCCCGGTTCTGGTTTTTCGAATGTCCTTTCGTACGCTGAGAAAACTTGCATTTTACGTTTCGTGACACGTACCTTTGTCAAGATATAGCCTTAAGTTATCCATAAACTATACCACTCATAGTATATCTTAAACTTTCGAGTATTTTGGTCATTTACTTCTATAAATCATCGTCTCGTTATTTGTTAAAAATACATTTTAAAATAACAAAGTCAAATTCACTGTAGCAAAGTCAATTTCACTGTAGCAAATAGTGATTTTCGAAAAC
Source organism: Rutidosis leptorrhynchoides (assembly GCF_046630445.1). Lineage (NCBI taxonomy): Eukaryota > Viridiplantae > Streptophyta > Magnoliopsida > Asterales > Asteraceae > Rutidosis > Rutidosis leptorrhynchoides. Next base: position 136,055,902 of record NC_092338.1, on the reverse strand, counting down.
ACTGTAGCATTTTGAGTAATGTGGCAATTTGAAAACACTGTAGCAAATTAGTGTTTAACTGGTTCATCTTAAACGCTTTAGTTAACTTATCTAAATATCAATTGAATCAATAAACGAATGTTACTATATATATATGTATATATCTTTTTAATATACATAGATCAGTTTTTAAATACACATTGGACGTTATTTATAAATAAATTTTAATAATAAATATTTCAACTTATCATATACATTCAAATAGATATTTAAACCAATAAGTTTAATGTACGGTATCAAACAATTAATACATTGTTACCTTTTCATGTTATAGTATATATGTATCTTTTTACATATAATTGTTCGCGAATCGTCGAAAACAACCGAAGGTATTTAAATATATAAAAGTAATTCAAAAATTTTGAGATTCAGTTTTACAGACTTTGCTTATCGTGTCGGAAATGTTAATCATACAAAGATTAAGTTTAAATTTAGTCGAAATTTCTGGGTCATCACACTTGCTGACCCAGTACATCAGCCAGAAGTCTGGTAGTTTTGATCAATGCTCAGATTTTGAGCTTAAAATTGGTCATGGGTTGTTGTTCAACAGAAACATCGATTATGCAGCAGAAATCTACTTGAGGTTGAGGGAAATGGTGCTTGCACCAAAAAGAACACATTTGATCCCCTTTCCAAGGTTTTTGAGCCTTGTGTTTGAAAATGCACTGGGTGATGCTAATCAGCAGATTACTGACGAATCTTTTGACCTTCCAATGAAATAAGGGGGGATGACAAAAGTAGCACCTGCTGCTCCACATACTGGTCTGACGCCAGGAATGCTCGAGTATCTTGCTGCTCGGGGTGGAGCTACCCAAACGACTGCCTCTAGTAGTGCACCAGCTGAGGGGGAGGGACCTCAGCGCAAGCCAGCTGTCCGACGGAAGAAGCCAGCTACCACAACTAGAACCGCTACCATCTCAGATACTGGTAAAGCAGTAGTTGTATTAGAATCTAGTGCTCTCTGATCATAAAGAACAACCCTAGTCTTATATACTGACTACCCACTTCTAGTGTTGGAATCCGTTGCTCATCTATTTTTTAGTAACAGGCAAATCCAAACGTGCAAAAGCTGGCTCCAAGCATGCCAAAGGGGAGGTTGCACCAGTCTCAACTGCTGCTCCTAAAAAGGATGTTATTATGGAACCTGGTGCGTCTCTAGACCAAACAGCAGAAATCTCTAACTTAATTAAAAATATTTTAACTGCTGATGAAAGTGGATTTAAAGGTATAACCTTGGCTCTCAAGCTGACTGGTTTTAAAACTAGTGTTAAGAAGAGTAGCAACCCATACTCTTCTAACCAGGCACTTTCACATTTTTCAAAATTAAACTTCATGAAATATCCTCAGCTGACAGTACAACCAGCAGAGAACATAACTGACCCCCAGAGCAGACTTGAGCTGGCTCCTCATCGTGTTGAACCAGCTCAGGCTACTGCACAACCTGAATGTTACTTGGATCATGATAAGAGTCACACTCCTACATTATCACCAGCCAGAACTTTTACACAATCTGGGTCACCATGTGTTGCCAATGAGTCAACAGAGTCACAGCTTCACTTACAGACACCTTACTCTGTCTCAATCAAAGGGCTAACTAAATCACCAGTCTGTCCTCAGAGACCAAAACCAGATGCAATTGTTGAGTCAAATTTATTTGGTTCTACAGTTGTTAACATAAAATGTTCTTTTGTTTCAGTTCTTAGCAGGGTAGATGAACAGGCAGAGGGGCAGCATGAAAGGAATCCTATTATATTTACTGGTACTGATAAGCTCTCTGCTTCTGCTACTGGTGTTGGTGGTGCTGATTTTCCTACTGGTGGTGCTGATACTAGTACTGTTGCTTCTACTGCTGCTGGTGATACTGAGGATCAAGTTGATGCTGGTTCAACTATTCCTACTGGTTCTGAGGAGATGGTTTTTGATGATTCTGCAATTGTTATTCCTCCTTCAATTCCCAGTATTGCTTCCACCACTACTATTCCAGAAGTGGCTGATGAGATGATTATTGAACCTCCTCCTGTTCTTGAATAGGTTATTGATAAAATTGTTAAGGAGGTTCTATGATCTTGTCACTGAAACCAAGGATGATACTGTGTTAACTAATGATACTGCTGCTGATCTTACTGATTCATCTGACATGGAGTTCCAATCCATTACTCCAAATGCAGCAAATGTTATAGTCATCCCTGGTTCAGATTTTGGTAAACAGGATGTTAAATTAGATGCTGGTACCCCTACTGCTACTACAACTGTATCTACTCAGGCTTCTGTTTCTGGTGAATAGCCTACGTATGTCTGCAAGGTACCGGATCCAAATGAAGTGGTGCCCAACTTCATTTACAGGGTAGCTTCTATCAACCCCAAAATTGCCTTACTGGTGGATCAGCTGACTATTGATCCACAAAGTACATTAGTTTCAGCCAGTAAATTACCTGATGAGGAGCTGACTGAAATACTCTCTCAGCTTGATCAACAAGCACGTGAAGAAGTTTATGAGAGGGGGCTACACTGGAGCAAATTAATGAACAACCCTACTACCATGTTTTTGGCATGGCTCCAGCTGTTTCTCCATGGTCGAGTACTTGGAGGCCTCTCAAGTTCATCATTAAACCTACTACTGGTAAATGTGTGATGCAGAATATTCCTAATTCGCCAGTACCTTCTGATTCATCAGCTTCTTCCTTATCATCTTCTTCATCTGATGGTGATGCTGATAAATGTAATGGTAATGAAGAGCCAGTCATTCATGATAATGTAACTGGCTCCAAGGACAAACCAGTGGATCTAAGTGATGATGAAACTGATGATACTACAAAGGATACCAGTGGTTCTAAACCTTCGAGTGAAGGTAAAAATGATGGTGATCTGGTGATGAGTCAGATACTGACCTTCCATCTCCACCACCCCACGGAGGTACTCCTATTGTGGCTGCTAGTGATCGCCCCTCAACTGGTAGAACTGTTCCTTCTGAGGTGGCTGAAGTATCTACTCTGGCTATTTACAGAATAGTTGCCTGAATCACACCTGATATCACCAAAACAATCAGGGAAACTATAGTCGACTGCATGGCTGAAGCTATTTGAAGAGCTGGGTGTATTACAACGTCCACTATTAAAGCCCAGCTCAAGCAAGTGTGTGCCTTTGCAGACCTAGCAGTAGATGCCATTTGCCGACACCATGAAGAAGAAGAAAATCTTAAGCAGCGAATAATCTCTCACAATGAATATACTGATCACATTACCCGACTTCAAGCATAACTTGATGCTGCCAATCAAAGGAACAGGTTCCTTAATGAAGAAAATAGAGTATTGGAAGAGAGATTGGAGTCACAGGAACAACAGATGGCTACCATGATTCTTGCTTCTGCTTATGTTACTTTTATGGAGACAATGCAATGGATGGCTGCTCTTCAAGCTGATGTTAGAGCCAGCGTAAATCAAATGGCCATGGGTTTTGCTAGGAATGAAGTCGGATATTTAAACCCTATCTCAGGAAATATGGTGTTGACCCTGGAGCACATCTATCTCCTACTGATGCTGACTGGAACAACTTTGCTTTTTCTATTCCTGAGTCAGATAGTGATCTTGATGCGCGTGTTTCCCCAGACTCTGCTTCTGCCCTTACTGATGACAAAAAGGGGGAGAAGAAAGCTAAGAAACATAAGAAGAGAAAACAATATGAGGGGGAGCATGAGCATGAGAAAGCTCCTAAGCAGCAAAGGAGAGATGGTGATGATGGTAGTGATGGTACTTATCAAGGAACTGGTCCTAAGCCCAGCAACGCTCATACTGAAGCAGGTGTTAAGGCTACTGGTGAATCTCAACCCAGTATGCCTGCTACATCTGTGGATGATATTGGTTCTGGCAGTAAGCCCAATGATGTTTCTGAACTGGTTGTAGCTGAATCTTTTATCGTCTCTCAAACCATTGAAAGAAAGATGAAAAGAAAAAAGGAGAGGCATAAGAAGAGACAGCATGATTTAAATGATGCCTTCAATGCTATATTTGAGGCCTATGCTGCTCGAAAAAGACATAGTTTAAGCATAAAAGAAGCCTCAATCTTGAAAAGCTTGATATTCATGATGAACTGCTCATCATAAACAAATACAAGAGGGATGCTTTAAAAAGAAATGCTAAGTTCATGGTGAAGTATGATAGAAAGAAGGCAATGATTTATGCTGAGTGAGCAGATAGAATCAAAAAGATGACACCTGAAGAGATGCAAAGATATTTGGATTCTAACAGGTCAGGAGTAGAAAGAGCTGATGTATTTATGAAATGGTTGGATGCTATGTTGGAAACCAGCCAATCTTCTCGACCTGCATCTTCTGCTTAGCCAGTTATACCACAACAGCCAGCAGAGTTCATCAACCTTGATGATGATAAAGAGAAACCAGTAGAGATAGATTTGTCTGCTGCTGAGGGGGAGTATCTTGCAATCACTCCCCTACTGCCTCCACAAGAACCAGTATCAACACAAAAACCACCAGCTGAACCCAAGTCTATTGATAAAAAAGGGTAAAATCTACCCCTAGGGACAACCAGCCCCTAAGGAAAGAGCCTTTATTTAAGGCAGCTGGTGAAGGTACTGTGGCAGTTGTACCAGCTGATACTAATCAGTCAGCTGGTACTGAAGACACAGCAAGGAGTGCTGTGATTGAAGACCCAGTCAGAAGTGTGCTGCTGGGTGAAACAAGAGATGAAGACCCAGCAAAGGAGGATGAGCTGGGAGCTAAATCTGATATTGATTCTACTGATGCTTCTAATTTACAGTCTGGGATAGGAGCAGCTCAACCTTTATACTATCACTGATACCTGCACAGACTCTTGCTTATTTTGATAGGACACTGGATGAACGTCATGACTTTGAACCAGTGGGTCTCTCTGGCACAGCAGAATCACCTTTTGTATATCCTCCATCTTTCCCAAAACCAAATGATAAACATACTACTTGGGAAGATGACTCAGCTGCAAAAGAGAGCCTGACGTAAGAAAGATGAATCCAGATGAAAGAGAGGCTTATAGGCTTGAGATCACTGTTCCTGAGCTGCTAGAATAAAGAGCAGCAGGAATACCAGAAAGAATACACCATATCAGATTGTTGTATCATTCCCTTGACCAGCAATTCTACATTAATGCCATGGAGTTCAACATTGATATAGGTATGTACTTATACAACAGTGGCCAATGGCTCCACAATGAAGAGGAGAAAGCCCTCTTTTATGAGGCTTTGCAGCTGAGTATGGATTTAGAGAAATATTGCAATGCCTTGACAACTGATGAAGGCAGGCAATTGATTGCAACAGCAAAATCCCTGAACATCACAGTGAATGAATACATTACAAGTATTCAACTTGAACAGCAAAGAAGGGATGATGCTGAGTATGCTGAAAGGCTGAGGCTTAGGGAAGAATAAGCTAAACTGGCTGCTGACGAAAAACAAGAGGTTGCATCTCTCAAGTTAGCAAAAGCCATAGTCAAAGCTCAGGATAAGGTATTTGATAAACTGGAATCTGCTGAGAAGGTATCTACTGAAGCTCCAATTGAAACTAAAAGAACAAAAGAGCTATCTGACCATTTCTTTAGGAGTAAGTATGCTGATGTGATGACCAGAAGATCTAATACTGGCAAGATCATCAAAGTGCATAAAGGAACAAAGAGGTCCTTCAGTGTTAGCAGGGACAATAATATCTATGAGAGGGTAGATTACACGAATCTAAGAACATTCGGATTCAGTGAATGGATGGAGATACTGCAGTACTTCAGTGATAAAGATAAAATTGCTCTCAAAGATACACTCAAACCTGAACTTCAAGAACTCTTTGATAAAGCAGCTAAGTATGGGAATGCACCAAAAGTGATAGTAGAAGAAGTTCTATCACAGAAGCCTAAAAGAAAGAAATCTATTAGTGCTGGCCCACACAGAAGAGATCCCATCATTCTACCTCCTCAAATTCCAGTGTTTGATCATGGTGACTTGACTGAACTCTTCCCTGAAGCCTGGGCAGCCTTGAAAGTCAAAGAAGAGGAGCTATCTGATGAGAAAAAAGAGAAGGATAAAGATAAAGATAGATAGTCTTCTTGGGCTAAATTTGTATCTTTTGTTATTTCATAATTCATTATACTGCCTTGTAAATGTTGTATATATTTGTTGTAATGAATGTGAAATGAGTTTATCTTAAAAATCATATCAATTTATAAGATATAGATAACTCAGCAAAAGATCCCAAAAAAAACTAAAAAGGGACAATTTTTACTGCCTATTTTCATTAGGTCCTTTATGGCTGGCTTTAGTGTTTTACTTTTTATGTCAAAGGTTTTGTCATCATCAAATAGGGGGAGATTGTTGAGTCTCCAAAATAATTAAGGATTTAATTATGATAAAAAAGAAATTTATTTGCACTTGAATGTAATGTGCAGTCAGCACAAGTTTGTTTATGTATAGACAGCAAAATTGCTATGTCAAGTGTCTAGTATGCTGCCTAGTCTACCAGCACAAGGTAGACAGTATTATTCGATCAGTACAGGATGTGTAGCCAGCAATTCAAGAATATCAAGTGACTCAGCATAGAAGAACCAGCATGGCTGGAAAGCAGCATACAACACAAGACAGCTATGCTCCATTACAAGCATATTAGTTTCCTAAGTGGTCTACATCAATTGTACTATTCAGCAAAAGTTAAAGACAAAGTTGAACAGAAAGGGACACGCGTCGGCGGCTGACAAGTGACCTTACAAGACCACGTGGGAATGCAGAAGTTTAGCGCATGTGCAGACATGTGTTATTCTTTGTCAACGAATAGGGAACACAACATTCTATTTGTTTAATCAAATAATGGTGCCAAACCGAATCGGGGTGTTCCTGCAAATAGCTACCAAAGAGGAAAGAAGAGAGCACGCTCTCTTATGCAGTTGTCCCCACAAGTACAGACATCCTATGTACCAGTGGACAATAGAATATTTTCACGATTAATAGGACTACTATAAATTGATGTATTCACTATTGTACCAACTAGTGGTGTGGGTCTATTTATTAAGAGTCCAAACATGTAATAACTTTAGATAACCTCAATAGCTATAACTTAGGTGAATCTGTATCAACCAACTATCATTCCTCCAAGGATAGTTGTGATTCTTTGTGATTTATATCAATAAAGAATAATTGTTGAAAATTACTGTTTACTCTTATTTAATTTACTTGCATGAACACTAATTAGCTTAATCTGTTAAGATAAACTAAAGAATTGTATTCACCCTCCCTACAATACTCCTGTTGTTAATCAAGGGACCAACATTATATTATGATATCCTTGCTACATAGTGTATTTGTCTAGTCTGTTTGCTTTTATGACATATGAATTCTAATGTTATCCGTCCTCCGTATTGCGTGTAACATTTTGCTTCATGTAAAATTTTGGTAACTTTTTGAAGTCAAAATTTGTAAGTTAAAAAATGATTATTTGCCAACATTGTGGACTCATGCTTATTGTAAATTTGCGAGTAAATCAAAAAAATAGTTAATTTGCACAATATGCTTTTATATCGATTACTCATTGCCTTAAGAGAATTTTCAATTATCTGTACTGCGTATAGCGTTCTGTGCTTAGGCGTTGTGCGGCTTTAAAAAAACAATTTGTACTTCGTTGGTTAACAAAGCTTTCGATGCCCGTTGTAAAGAATGGACTTATTCAATTGAGATAAACCATTATATATGTCATGACATCTAATAGATATTTTATTTGCGCCTCGGTGTTTTCTAGTGAACTCTATTCTTACACTAGCTGATCCTTTGCGTCTTAAATGTCGACACAAGAGATTCTGCCATAGGCAGCACAAAAATGCTTTATCTTTTGTGGGCAGGATTATATGAATGCACTGTTTTACATTCGTAATGTATAGCGCTTTGTGTAAGCAAAAAAAGTAAATTTTATTGAAAACAATATGCTGCACTTACAAAAATTTGTTCAATATTTTCATATGGACAGAGTGATCAATTCTATCTAGAAAACTACAAAATTTTGCCATGTGCTTATTGAAACAACGATAATGAACTTGCTCTGCTATCGTACTACACTGTTTGTGCAAACGTTCGTCTTTCATGGAACGTGTTCAAGCTGAATTTTTTAATTTTTCATTTGGTTGGATACTCTGAAGTATCCATTGATCTCATTCCTGTTAAACAACTGTTTGGTTGCTCTTCCTTTAAACATGCTTCCCTCTGCTTCATAGACAACCGACCACTCTCTTGCTACGCCAACATACTCTGAATGAACCACAACAATGCCATTGGGGGTATGAAAATGCAATTATGCATGTGGTGTAGATGAAATAGTGCCAAACTTATGCAAAGTCCATCTTCCCAATAAAGCATTGAACCTTGATTTGGCGTTTAGTACGGTGAAGTCCACAATTTCTGTGCGGACTAACGGATACGTTCTTAGCATAACCTCTAGCTTGACTTTCCCAACTGCTTTAACAGATGCTCCTGTGATTCCAGCAATTTTCAAATCTGTGTTGAGCAATCTGTCGTTAATGCTGAAAGAAAAACATTGGAAACAATCCAAATATAGAAGATATGCTTCACTTCCAGTGTCTGTGTAGATTTTGGGTACAAACTTGTTTGCAATTACTGCAGAAATTACAACAGGATCCTCTAATAGTTGCCAGTTTAGAATTGTGTGAAAAATGATTGGAGCATACATACATGCTTCAGTACCGCGTTCTCTGCCCAGCTCCTGTTATTTTCCCTCATTCCAAATGAAATTTATGCATCTTTCTGGAGTTGGATCCCTTTCCTCTTTCCGTTCCTCCCTGGGATTCCAGTCTCTCCGTCCACCGTGCCTCGATTTTTTATGCCACATAAAACGTTTATTTGGATCATTTCTCCTGTACTGCTTCCCCGGTAATAAATGATTCAGTTCTCCAGCTTTAATCTTGGCAATGATCTCTCGCAATAAAGACTTGCAGTTATCTGTATCATGCCAATATACCTCATGAAAATCACACCATATATCACTCTTTGGGCCTTCTTTCTTCTCCATAGGCGTTGGAGGGCTGAATGTCTCCTTGATTGGCTCAGTAAACAGTATCTCTTTTGGTGTCTTTGTTAATTCCATGATTAGTGGGTACCTTTCCAATGGTCTACGGTTGTGATAGTAATAATTCGAGTGATTATTACCCCTCCAACTGAGTTGCTGTCTTTGACTTTTGTCATATCCACACTGAGATCTTTCCGGATACCTTCCTCCATTTTGCTGATTGTAGTTTCTTTCAACCCGTTGATGTCCCATTTCCTCAGCTCGTAAGTGTTTTTGCGCAACTATCAATGCCTGATACAAAATTTTTTGAACGTCGTACCGCAACACATGAATTAAGCTTGAGAAACGGCGCTGGTCAAGACAGAAAATGAAGCCAAATACTAGCTGAGATTCTGGTATATCAGGTATCTTTTGACACTCGACAGTATAACACTTCATGAAGTTGCTTAATGACTCATTGTGATGCATAGTCTTTTCATGTGCGTCCAAATGTGACAACGTGAAACTCCTCAAACTTTGGTACTGCATTACAAACTTGGCCCTCAGATCCAAAACGCTGGTGATGCTTCTGGACGGAAGACTTGCAAACCACTTGTAGTGACCCGGAAATTTCTGATCAAATTTAAACTTTAATCTTTATATGTATCCGACACGATAAGCAAAAATCTGTAATGTTGAGTCTCGAAAGTTTTGAAACTATATTCATGTAATCAAATACTCTTTGACCATGCCTGACGATTCATGAACAATTATGTGTAAATAAAGATATATACATATTCATAGGTGTGATTATGAAATTGAAATATATTAATGAAACAGTGAACGGATTAGTTAATATGAATATAAGCTATGAGATCTATTTAATGAAGTTGGAAATGTTATCAAGGTATTGAATGAATAATACTTTATACGAACGTATTTGTTCGATGTAAGTTTATCGACGAGATTAAAAGATAATATCAAATGATTGAATTATCAGATACATTGATTTATGATCACGAGTCTCCATCGTAAGGTCCACTATGATTTAAGAGACTATTACATTTTTAACGGTATTCGGAAATTTAGTGAAATGATACACATGCAAGAACGACAGTGTTCTTATCGAGAATTAGTCAAAGGTTGGTGGAGGATTGAATTTCATAACACTTGGTTGATAACTTGCAACGTATATAGAACATGATTATGTATATTAGATATATTAGTTAGGTAAAAGATAGTAATCCTTGTTCATTGATTCGATTTATAATTAGATATTTTAACTAGAGCCTTTGAGAAATCAAAGTAAATGTTGGCGCATAAATAAGTTATATCAGATTAAGTTTTTGAGCATAACCGTTAGGTGATATAACAATATCTAGTATTCACACGATTTTAATGTTATATATATATTGGTCTTTGAAATATAATTAATTTTGCCAATGGGGCTTTGCCTCATTGGTCACCATGTTAACATGGTGTTCGAGGAGACCAGGGTTCGAGTCTCGGGGGGGGGGGGGGGGGGGGGATTTTCGTGAATTAACTTCGTGTGCTAACCACTAACATTGCCTTTCAAAAAAAAAAAAAAAAAAAAAAAAATATAATTAATTTTGAAAAGTGAAATATTATATTATTAGATAAATATTTCAAACATATGTATTATGTATAAGTTTATAAATTTTAAATGTACATATATTTTATTTTAGTCATAAAACGTTTTGATTCAAACTAATAAGATTAAATATATATTTTGTTATATAACGAGACGTCGATTCATAAAAGGAAATGACCAAAACACTCAAAATATTAAGTTACACTTTGAGTGGGTTAGTTTTTAATTAATTTAAGTCTAGTTAATAATAAAGGTACATGTCACCAAACGTTTAATTTAAAATAAAATATTTTGATAAACAACGAGTCACTGATTTATAAATGTAAATGACCACAACGCTCAATTTTATAAGTTACATTTTTTTATAAGATAATTTATTGATGAGTAAGTCAAATTATTGATAAAGGTACACGTTGCGTAACGTAAAAGGCCAGTTTTCTAAACGTACGAAAGTGCGCACGAAAAACCGAAAGTGGTACATGAGTCGTGAGACTACGACCGTGTCATTTTTGTAAAAATTATATTTTTACCATGAGCGTAAATATAATATAATATTTAATTAATTCTAAAGATTAAATATATTAAATATTAAATAATATTAAATCTATATATAAGCTAGTTTTTTGGACGATTCATATGTATGTATGTAAAGTCAGGCTATTTTGGACGATTCATGTATACCGCAAATTGCGGTTGCCTTTTCCTTCATCTCTCCGAAATTTCAGAGTTAATGGGTCCCGAAACATTCTATAAATATCGAAGAACACGTTTTGGTTAATTTCATAATTCATTTATCTCCCTGATTACTCCGCATTATTTATTAAATTTAATATTTTATTTATTATTAAAGATTATTATTATTAATCTATTTATATTAATATTAGTAGTAATATTATCAGTATTATACATAAAATATTACGACGAGGTCATGAGCGGATCATTTCAAGACAAGTTTTATGAGTAGGATAGGGCTAGGAAAATTATGGGTTATGGCTATGGAGGTGATGGGTATGGTTCATGGGTATGCTCGTGAGTCAAATCTAGTGATTATCATCTCCGTTGCGTCTACGTACCTTTCCTACAATATTGAACCTCAATATTGATACGTGAGCACTCATAACTTAACTTTTATTTACTAATAGTGTATCCTTGACTAGTGCTCGAGAATATAGGATTGTGCATGCTTGTATATTTGATATTTCCCTTAGATAAGTTATGTTGAATCTTAAATGTTGTTATACTAGGGATGAAATAAGGTATAAGATATGCATGTCATTGGAAAGCTAGTGAAAAATTAATAACTTTTCCTTTAGATGCCAAAGGGATCTGATGGACGGATTAGAAATTATAGCCAATTGAAATTTCGTAAAAATGATTATTATTATCGTCGTTAATATCGTTGTTCTAATTTTTATCTAATTATTAATATTATTATTATTATTATTATTATTATTATTATTATCATCATTATCATTATTATTATTATTATTATTATTATTATTATTATTATTATTATTATTATCAATAAAAGTATTAACATTAAGAATTGTTATTTTTATAGCTATTATTGTTAAAGTTATAATTAGTATTATTATTATTATCACATAAAATAGTTATTAGTATATTCATTATCATAATATTTATTATTATTAGTATTATTATAATTAAAATTTATATTAGAAACATTTAATTATTATTATTATTATCATCAAAATGAACGCGATATAAAAGACGATTTAAGAACTTTTAACAAATTAATTAGGAAATAATGAGTATGAGTATCATGATGAAATTTAAACATTATAAGATAATGTTTTAGATAAAATTATCGTTCCTATTATTTTTATCATTACTAGTAGTATTAAAAGTATCGTTAGTATAAAAACTGTCATTGTTATTATAAAATATCATTATTGTTATCATTTTAAATAAAAATTATTACTTTAAAGTTAATATTAAAAAGCATCGTAAATATTAAAGAAATTATAATTAGAATTATCACTTTATCATAATATTATCTTAGTAAATATAAATATTGATTTTTATTAATAAAATAATTATTATTATAACGAAATAATACGACTATCACTTATTATTATTATCAATGTTAGTTTATCAAATAAATATGTAATACAAAGATATTTTACTATTTATAATATAATTACGTTAATAATACTTATAATATTGTCTTTATAAACTTTATAAATTTTATTACCTAATATATATAAAAGTATAATTATTTATATAAATTTTAATATAAAATTTTATTTATTAATAAATGAATTATGTTATTAACTCTAATAAGTTTTTTTATAAAAATATTTAAAAATATATAAAACGACGATATTTAAACTATATAATAATCATGTATAAATTTTGGAAACGCTTTTGAGTCAAATTGACTTTTGTTAACTTTTGCATATTAGTCTCGAGCATTAGGATTATGGTACACTATGACTTGACTTAAATTGTTTGACAAATATTGACCAACATATAAATATATATAATTAATTTAGGTTCGTGAATCCGAGGCCAACCTTACACTTGTTCAATGATGTTATATGTATTTTTACTACGAAATACAGTATGGTGAGTTTCATTAATCCCTTTTTAAATGCTTTTGCAATATATATTTTTGGGACTGAGAATACATGCGCTGCTTTTATAAATGCTTTACGAAATAGACACAAGTAATCGAAACTACATTCTATGGTTGGATTATCTAATCGAATATGCCCTTTTTATTAAGTCTGGTAATCTAAGAATTAGGGAACAGACACCCTAATTGACGCGAACTCTAAAGATAGATCTATCGGGCCCAACAAGCCCCATCCAAAGTACCGGATGCTTTAGTACTTCGAAATTTATATCATGTCCGAAGGAGGATCCCGGAATGATGGGGATATTCTCATATACATATTGTGAATGTCGGTTACCAGGTGTTCAATCCATATGAATGATATTTTTGTCTCTATGCATGGGACGTATGTTTATGAGAAATGAAAATATGAAATCTTGTGGTCTATTAAAATTATAAAATGATTATTTATGTTAAACTAATGAACTCACCAACCTTTTGGTTGACACTTTAAAGCATGTTTATTCTCAGGTACGAAAGAAATCTTCCGCTGTGCATTTGCTCATATTAGAGATATTACTTGGAGTCATTCATGACATATTTCAAAAGATGTTGCATTCGAGTCGTTGAGTTCATCAAGATTATTATTAAGTCAATTATATTTGGATATATTATGAAATGCTTTACATGCCTGTCAACTGTCGATGTAACGAAAGTTTGTCTTTTAAAAAACGAATGCAATGTTTGTAAAATTTATCATATAGAGATCATTTACCTCGCGATGTAATCAACTGTTGTGAACCGTTTGTAATCGATATGGACTTCGTCCGGATGGATTAGGACGGGTCTTCACACCACTCCCTTGCCATCTTATGCAACACCATAGGAAACATATGACATGCAACCTCGTCTTCCCAATGTTTCAATCTCATAACCCCTTCGAACATAGTAAGAAAATCCTCTGGATCAGTTGTACCATCATAAATACCGATTGATGGTATTCCCAGGTTTCTTGGAAGTGGATAGTTTTCTATACGAGTGACAAAACATTGAGTTGATTCTGCCATTGTCGGAGGTTTAGTAGCTTCATCTCCTGTGATAAGTGTAAAGAAATTATCCACTGCTGCTGCACGGATGGCGGGCTGTGCTAACTATTGTTTATACTTCGGCGGTGCTGTTTTTGTTAAAATTTCATCTAGCAATTTTGCCGCCATTTCGTCAGTCATAACCTCCTTGTCATCTTCTCCATTATCCCACTCATCTTACAGGAAACATTCATCATCATTATCGTGCTCATTATCATTGACCAAAGTATTCAATTGCTCAAAAAGTTTAAACAATTGATGTTTTGAGTCTGCCTTTCCTTTTTTCAATTGTCTTGTATTTGACTCAGATGTTCTTTTGAAGAAGATGTTCTGCGTTCCCCGTCTTACCTGCCACATTCGCCTTTTTGGGACTTCCAATGATGTTCGCTTTAATCGTGCAGTTGTTTCATTCACATGTTCTTCAAATATTTCAGTGTTCTGATGTTCACCTTCTTCAAGTAAAGCATCCTCCATAATGAGCTGATTATGCGGTATGTTCTCAACAAGAGTGTCCGTGACTGGTTCAAGTGGTGTTCGGTTTGGAACCATGTCGTTTGTCTTTGCGTTTTTGGTGTTCTTATTGTTCTTTGAAACGGATGGCGCTTGTCCAAGGTTAAAACAAGTGTGATCTAAGTAGTCTTTGGGTGATCAGATATAGTGTGTTGTGGCTTATTGAAGGTTATTAGTTGTAAACGGTTCTTCACCGTAAATTGGGGAATAGTTTAGTGAAGCTAATTCTCGACAAGTGTGACGAGGAGTGAATTAGCTAGAATTAGTTAATATCATCCCTAACCACTATAAATCTTTGTGTTTGTGTTCGTTACATTTGTTTTACATTTAACAAACACGATCTCTTTCGCGTCAAAACTTACATGAAGATTCTAACAACATCGAATTTTTTTTAACAACGATTAAGAACTATTCAACCCCCTTCTAATTCTTACAATACAAATATTATTCACAAGCATCAAAATTTCTTACGTATTACTCTATATGACTTAAGATGAGAAGATTGATGGTGGTATGGCGTCTCACGAGGAACTAAAAGAACATTTAGATCTCACGAATGAAGCTGATGAATTAAGTCGGGTCACGATAAAAGTTGGACACTTCGGTAGCCTTGAACGAGATTCAAGTCAAATCATATGAATGAATATCACAAAGATCGAGAGGAAGAACATTTGATTGGTTAACTTGCCTAAACGATCCTAGTGTGCATCTTGAAATTGTATAACTGAACTTGTAATGTTGATTGGGATTGCTATGTTTGCAACCCAATATATAGTCGTGTATGTGTGTTATTTTAGTGTTCCCGGCCTAAATCCGAATTACTCATGCTTTGTACATTGTGATTTATCAATTAAATTTCTTGTTTTTTTAAAAAAAAAATAATTTTTTATTTATTAATAAAAATTTATCGTACATGATATTTGTATTAGAAAGTAATTTAATATTTTTATGTTAGAAAGTAATTTAATATTTTTATGTTTTTATTTAATTCTAGTATGTCGATTAAATTTTTGATTTGAAATATTTCGTTGTGAGATCGCCTATCATAAATTCTGACGCCGCCACTGATTCTTGGCCTGAAATTCTGAGTTGGATCGAGGAAAGGAATAGAGCAACCAGTGAGAAGCGCGGTTCTTTGGATGATATGGCGATTCCGAAATTGCACTCCCTCTAATTACAAGTTGTTGAAAAGTGTCATATTTTTATTGTATTTTATTATATTCTTTTGTTTGCCTTAAGGGTAATAGTGTTTCTAACTCTAACTTTTGGCTTATTTGCCTCTTGTAATGCTCTTCTAGCTCCGTGCTAAAAGTCATTTTTGATTGTTAATATTATTGATGTTCCCAAAAAACTTCTATAGCAAAACCATGTATCGGAACAAAGGATTTTTCTATGCAACGACTTTAAACTTATGTAAAATATTTTATATTACATTTCATGTAATATATCAGATTATATATATATATATATATATATATATATATATATATATATATATATATATATATATATATATATATATATATATATATATATATATATATATATAAACCAAAAGTTTTTTTGTGAATTGTAGTTAAAAGTTATTTTAGAATGTTTGTATCTATATCTATATATATATATATATATATATATATATATATATATATATATATTTCAAACTTCAAAATATATTGTTCGTATATAAAACTTCATGAACGGCCAATTAAAAATGCATCCATGCTGAAGTGGGTATCAATCTTAACCGTATTTATTATTATAAACTTATTAGTACGGATCAAAAACTAATTATTATATACATTAGTATTTAAAAGTTATGTTTATAACTAGGGTAAGAATTGATGTAAATAAGCCATTTAAGGATGTTTTCAAATAAATCCACCAAATTTTTTTAAAGGATTTATCTTTCTTTTCGCCACGAGTTAGGTTTCACCGCCATCACCGTTAAATTCAAAATAATTTTACGAACAAAACAAAATAATTTTTTCGAATCGGAGCTTCGATGCACTACCAACGGAACATTTCTTTTTGGCAATAAATATGAAAGTGATATGAATTTACAGTTTAAGTACTTAAATATTTATGAACATGCAAATATAACTATTATAATATTAGTTATACATGACGACTCCTCCGAGTATTATTATTTTACTGAAATGACTAACAACTTTTATAAAATTAAACTCGCGGGTTACACTTTTATTTAAAAAGTAATTATATATAATAACTCTAAAATAATATAACATATATTTTACTAATATTACGTTCCATTACAAGTTTTCAATATACTCTAAATATTACGTGATATATAATTTATATATTAAAAAAATATTAATGGTGCTAACGCAACCCGAAATCACTTTTAGAAATTGTCAACACCACGAACTGTTAAACTCAAAAGAACTTTTAAAATTCGTCAACACCACGGGCTCTGAAACTCTAAAGAAATTTTTAAAATTTGTCAACACCACAGGCTCTTAAACTAAAAAGAATTTTTTAAATTTGTCAACACCACGGGTTCTTAAATACGGAGTAATTCTTATACTTTTCATATTCTTTTAGTACCGCTATTTACATACCAATATGAACTGCAAATTACATTTTTTGCACGATTTTTTACACACTCGTGCAACGCACGGGCTCAAAAACCTAGTGTGTGTATATATATATATATATATATATATATATATATATATATATATATATATATATATACACACTAATGATTCAATCGGATATTTCCTCTACCGTTAGTCGGTACGGGTAAAATAGTCTAACTAGAAATATATACAGAGTATAGTTTTTTGACCCATTGATATGTGTTATTATAATTGTAGATTATTAAAATAATGTTTAACATATATATTGAAATCATACATTGTTGCAAATGATTTTTTGAAGCGATACATGCTAATCTTTTTGCTAAATGAAAACTAATAATATGTAGCTAACAGCTTTGCCATAATTGATCGTTGTTTTAATTATGATAAGCAAGAAATACAAATGTGGTGAATTTTATAGTTTTTTTCTACAACAGCAAAAAGAAACAACAAATATACATATGCAGAGGATCAGCGTACTCATAAAATAAACCCAACAAAGCATATATGATTTCTGGAAATGGAGCTAACAATGGACAAAATCAAATCTTCATCATTAGCCCTCTCCTGACACTACCAAGCAGAATTAAATGAGCAGGTCATGTATCAGTTGTCAGTGGAAGTTGGCCTCACAGATTTCCTTAAAAGTTCAACAAGTAGCAGTTATTATATTTTAATGAAAACGAGCAAAATATTCCATTCAAACCATCAACATGTCATAAGATTATGCAGTACTAAAATCATATGGGATTATGTGTTAGTTCAAGATTTATCGAATCCGTGATATAATGGCACGACATAAGTATGTACATAGCAAAAGAAGTGATCATATTTATATGATCACTTTCTAATAGGATGAGTCATATGGACCAATCTCAAAAAGATAACAATCATGTTGCTGACTATAAGGGTATTTTGTGATATATTTGAAAAGTTTAAGTGTAATAAATGAGACTTAACTTGTGGCCTTAGGGCAAACGTTAACCAATCCCTTTTATAAATATAGTATTAATTAATTAAACGTATATGTTTATCATTTTCTAAAAAGTAAACATATAACCTTGCCTCTAATTGATCATAAATCGTTAGGTACTACTCCGTAATTGATTAACTCAAAAGTACATACTAATCCTATTCTAGGTAGTTCAAACTAGAAAAAAATTCAACCTCGCGTTGCTGCGGTTGTTTTCAACGAGCGGTCGAATTTGAATATACGTTGTTTGGTACCTAATATATTTAATGGGTTGAGTTGTTTGTTGTACGTGTATGTATAGGTATGAAATATAGCCCGAAATATTTAGTGTTTTTTTTAACGATGTCCGTTTCGCACGTAGTTAGTCCCGTTGTGTTCGTTTGATTTTTTCGAGTTGAACGGTGATTTCGGAAAAATTTAACTCGCACCAAGCGAGAAGATAGGGCCCGTTAAAAATTCGGGTGGAATTAGTTTCTTTTATTTTAATAAAATCATATTTTTACGCTTTCTACCCCATGAAAAAGTGTAAAGTTGAGGAACCGTTATGTAAATTGAGCCAAATTTGAGGGGTCTTTTGTAGTGTCAACGTAAACTCAAAACGACAATTCAAAATAACTAAAACGACCACATTCTCCAAGCATTTTAGTATATAAATATAAAATATAAATATAAATATAAATATAAATATAAATATAAATATAAATATAAATATAAATTTAAATATAAATATAAATATAATATAATATAATATAATATAATATAATATAATATAATATAATATAATATAATATAATATAATATAATATAATATAAAGTATAAAATACAATCTCACGGACTCCCTACTATTTCGGCAAATAACTAGTTTGTTAACTAATTTTACCAACAACCAAATCTCACATTTCAAATAATAAAAATAAAAAATTAATCAAATTAGTATTTAACTTATAAGTATTTCAGCTAGGTTAGTATCTTAGTTTCAACTTTTACTTGCATTTTACGATTGTTCATGTGTGTTCTCAAAAATATTCTTAGTATCTTGTATGTACTGTTATTTCATAAAAGGGTTAAGTTATAACTACGTTATATACTTTTATTTTTATTTTAATGTAGGTTATATACCCAATAAAATATCAGCTACATACTTTAAAAAGTGTGGTAATATGAATGCATTGAACTTGTTAATAGGCTAAAACAAAAATGAGCGAACAAAAGTGAAAGTATATAACCTACATCTGAACAAATCATTTTTGTATATAGCCTACATCGAAACGAAAATGAAAGTATATAACCTACTTATAGCCATATAAAATTAAAAATAATTGTTAAAAAATGGATTTTGTCGGTTCAGTAGATAACCGGACTCCTAGAACATAGAACACTTTTTTAAAGTATGTGACATACACTGGTAATTTATTGGGTATATAACGTATCGTAATTTTGGGTATTTCCTCTACTAATTTTTATTTTATTTTTTGTTAATCCAAACATTTTTTTGCAAATTAATAATCATGGCTGAACCATCAATAATTCAATATGGCAGGTTAAAGAAAATTATATTTATATTATTCACTCTCTCTCACTTATAAATTGTTCACCTTCTATTTTTGTATGATCGAAAATTATTGTTTCTTAATCTAAATAAGAATAAAATTACTCTGAATTAAAATTCTAAATATGTTCTTTTATTATTATAAATTCAACATTAACTTTCTCAATTAATTTATTAATTACCTTTTATATTATATGGAAGACAACTTAGACAATTAATATATATATATATATATATATATATATATATATATATATATATATATATATATATATATATATATATATATATATATATATTTTTTTTTTTTTTTTTTTTTTTTTTTTTTTTGAAAGGCCAAGCAACTTTTATTATAATGACATTATGCTACAAAAAGATATCGTACTAAGTGAGTGTTTGGATTTGCGTTTTGAAAATTAATTATGCATTTAAGTTAATTAGAATTAAATAATCAGTTGTATCAAAACGTGTTATAAATTAATAGTGTTTGGATTCGATTATACTTTTTGACAACACAATAATTAAAATTTTTGGTCAATTAAGTATTTGCTAAATTTGATTATCTGTTAATTTAACAAGTAAAATGCAATAATCTGATAATTACGTTTTGCTGCGGTAAGTGTTTGTATAGGCTATATGTGATTGTAACTTTCATTCTATGGCACATATGGAGGTTTCGTAACTACAAAATATTCGGATCCCGCTCTATGAAGAAGGAGTTTTTATTTGATTCTATTCACAACTTTTCCTTTCGTTGGACTTGTAATAGAGGAAAGTGTAATATTTGTTGAGATGATTGGCTAAGTAAGCCGTTGTAATTATTTGTTTTCCCTCCTTAGTGCCTTGTTAGTGGAGTTTTTCTATAAAATATATTTTGCTGGTAAAAAAATGATGACTTGCTTTTTCATTTTTACATTTCAAGTTTCTCAAATTTTAAAATAATCAATTTTTTTGTTTAATTTAGCAAATATTAAAAACTGATTATTTACGATTTAAAAATGTAATAATTAAATAATCAAGTTTTAAATTGAAAGGTAAACATCCCTGACCATATATGAAATGATATGGAGTATAGATGAATGTCTTTCATGGTTAGTGATATTATAAATATGATGTACTGTTGTTACTAAGGATTTTGCATTGACTTGTAGATCTTTTCTATTTCACACCAAATCAAACAATAAAAAATGATAGTACAATTTCATATAAATATCCTCTCTTTTTTTTATATATTTGGCGTGTAATGTTAAGCCCCATTGTCACACCCCCAGTTAGGGCCTGGGTGAAATGTGACTTAATATCAAATCAACCAACATATTATAATATACGAGAACAATACTAAATGATAAAACAAACTTTATTGAGCACGCAGCGGAAAATGAAACGTAGTTACAATGATAGGAATAACAATAATGGAAATGTTCACATGCAGAAGTAATAAATGCGATATCTCTTGATCCTATGTCCAAGTAGCATCACATAAGCAGTAAGTATAAGAGCTTGAATCAAACAGCACCTGAGACAAAACATGCTAAAGTGTCAACCAAAAGGTTGAGTGAAGTTCATAGGTTTAACAAATAAGTTTGACCGTTTGTTTTAGACCACAAGATTTAATTTGTAAGGTTGATCTCCCGCAGGATCAAAAAGTTATGCCAGTGCGTGATATTTAGACTAAACGTTCAAGTTTGCCCCATGACAAGTTAGTTCTACTTGTCGGTTTAATTTCATTATCAAGTAATACAAAGACTTAGTCAAATGTATCGGGGACGTTACTCCCGATAGGCCTACCCCCAATAAATAAGCATGCCGCAGCACTTAAAAATATCACTGTAGGGACTTAGTCGGACATAGCCGGGTATAGCATAGTTTTAACAGTTGGTACTTGTGTCTAAATTGTAAATAGTAAAAGCAGCATGTGTCTCACCCCAAAAAGTTAAATAAGTTTGCTAGCAATAAAGAGTGGGGCTACGAATTCACCTTAGTAAGTAGAGAGAGAGTTATTCCTCGGAATAAAGAGTTGAACGAGTGAGCAGTAAAGTCAACCTATTGACATTTAAGAGTAGTTAAGTGTTTTGCCCATGTTTAAGTTTAAGTATGTGTTTAAGTATAGTTTGTTTTACTAAGTTTCTATTCCTAGTAAGTTACTATTTTTATAATGTTTCCATTTTTAGAAAGTTTCTTATTTTACTAAGTTTCTATGACTATAGAGTTTCTACTTTTATGAGTGTTTTTCATTTTAGGATACTTGCCGTATTAGATAAGCTTCCAATCACCCCTTTCCCTTCGAATGGCTAATTTAGATCTAGGGGCTTGAGCCATAGGACCCTTTAAATCGGAAATCCAAACCCTCTGCCTAGAATCTCGTAGAAACCATTCGTCAAGAAAGTTCGAAGATCTATACATCTCTAATACATATCCCAAAATATTTTTGTGCTACAATATAAGTAGTAGGTTATAGGTGCTAGTAATAGTAATAGTGTATACATGTTAAGTACTAGTATAAGTAGTATTAGGGTTTAAGGTTTTAATATGTATATGTATATATAATTCGTATATATACATAAAAATATATTTTTTTTTACATGTATATATGTATATATGTATATATAAATCTAGGAGTGTTTATGTATATACTTATGAATAACAAGTTTATAATATGAATATGAATTAACAAAGATTAAAGTTTATGTAAATAGTTTAGGGTTTATGTTATACCTTTGAAGATTCAAGATAATTAACAAAGAAAAGATGAACACGATGAAGATGGAAGATCAAAGCCTTAAAAATCTTGAAGAACTCCTTGAAGATTCTTGAAGAACACGAAGAACAAGCTTGAAGATCCGAATACCACAAGAGAGGGAGAGGGAGAGATTGTTTTTGAGAGAGGATTTTGGTGTGATTTGTGAATGAGAAACTAGGAGTTTATATAGTGCAAGTATTAGAGTGTTAGTCAACATAAGGATGTTCTAATTAATGATTTTATTTTATTTTATAATTTTTAGTCAACAATAGGTGGTACTAGTTTATATATATATTATTTTAATTTTTAGTCAACATAAGGATGTAATTGTTTAAGATTCTTTAGTCTCATTATTATTACTATTATTATTTTTTACATTTACTACATGATAAGTATTATTTTCTTTTTACTAATTCATGACTTGTATATATTTAGTTCTCAATTGTTTTATTATTTATATAAATGTCAATTTTTATTTATTACTTATAGGTTATCAGTTATAATATTACATAAATGCATAAATTTTAATTAGCAGTGAGTGTCGACTAACAGTTTATTATTTTCATCTTTTATTAACTTGTCAATTATTGCACAAAGTTAATTAATATGTTTTCTAACTCTTAATACTTAACAATTGTTGATTAAAGTTTAATCATTAAGTTTTGATTATATTGTTTGGGCATTTAATATTGGAAACATATAGAATGGAAAAATGAGGGTCGTTATAGTACCTCCCCGTTATTGAAAACTTCGTCCCGAAGTTTTTAGGTAGTTTTCTCGTTTGCATCAGCAGTTGAGAAGAGATGGGGATATTTCCGTTTCATATGGTCTTTGCGTTCCCAGGTATATTCGGGGCCTCTACGCGAATTCCACCGGACTTTAACGATAGGTATATTGCTTTTACGCGTTTGTTTGACCTCTCCTTCCATGATTTCTATAGGTTCTTCAACGAAGTGCATTTGCTCATCAATGCGGACATCATCCAGAGGAATAACGAGTGTGTCATCGGCAAGACACCGTTTAAGATTTGAGACATGAAACACATCATGTACTTGACTAAGTTCGGTTGGCAGTTCTAATCGGTATGCCACGGGACCGACTCTTTCAGTGATTGTGAATGGTCCAACATATCGTGGACTGAGTTTACTTCGCTTACCGAAGCGGACAACACCTTTCCAAGGGGATACTTTCAACATGACTTTATCTCCAACTTGGTATTCGATGTCTTTTCGTTTCTTATTGGCATAGCTTTTCTGTCGGCTACGGGCAGTTTCTAAACGTTGCTTGATTTGAACGATCTTTTCGGTAGTTTCGTGAATAATTTCAGGACCAGTTAAATGTCTGTCCTCAAGTTCATCCCAACACAAAGGGGATCTACACTTCCGTCCATATAAAGCTTCAAAAGGTGCAGCCTTAATGCTGGAGTGATAACTGTTATTATAAGAAAATTCAACCAAAGGTAGATGTCTATCCCATCCTTTGCCGAAATCGATTGCACAAGCACGTAGCATATCCTCCATAGTTTGAATGGTTCGTTCACTTTGACCATCGGTTTGCGGATGATAAGCTGTACTCATGTCGAGTTGAGTTCCAAGAGCAGATTGTAAAGTTTTCCAAAATCTAGAAACAAATCGACTATCGCGATCAGAAATGATCGAGATAGGAACACCATGACGTGAGACGATTTCTTTAATATAAAGCTGTGCTAATCTCTCCATCTTGTCGGTTTCCTTGATTGGTATGAAATGTGCAGATTTAGTAAGACGATCAACTACGACCCAAATAGTATCGTTACCGTTCGAAGTCTTAGGTAACTTAGTAACGAAGTCCATAGTGATACCTTCCCACTTCCACTGCGGAATGTCGGGTTGTGTCAACAGACCAGAAGGCTTTTGATGTTCGGCCTTGACTTTCAAACAAGTGAGACACTTACTAACATAAGTAGCAATATCGGCTTTCATGTTAGGCCACCAGTAGAATTCCTTCACATCGTGATACATCTTACTGGAACCGGGATGGATAGAATATCTAGTCTTATGTGCTTCATCCAAGACTAGTTCGCGAAGATTACCAAAACGAGGAACCCAGATTCTATTGCCAAAGTACCGTGTACCATTAGCTTTCACTTGAAGTTGGTTCTCAAAACCAATAGGTCCTTCACCTTCGATAAGTGTCGGTCTAATAGCTTCCAATTGAGCTTCACAGATCCGTGAAATAAGATTCGATTTGATTTTTAGGTTTAAAGCACGAACACGTTTAATATCGTCTTTTCGACTAAGGGCATCGGCAACTACATTCGCCTTGCCAGGATGATATTTCAGCTCACAATAATAATCGTTCAATGTCTCGAGCCATCGACTTTGCCTCATATTCAGCTGTTTTTGATCAAAGATGTGTCGAAGACTTTTATGGTTAGTGTACACCGTAAAGTGATTACCATAGAGATAATGTCTCCATATCTTTAATGCAAATACCACGGCACCTAACTCTAGGTCATGTGTGGTATAGTTTACTTCATGTTTCTTCAACTGTCTAGATGCATAGGCGATAACCTTCTCTCGTTGCATTAAAACACAACCAAAGCCATGCTTTGAGGCATCGCAGTAAACAACAAAGTCGTCGGTACCTTCAGGTAAAGAAAGAATCGGGGCTGTGGTCAACTTCTCCTTCAGAATCTTGAAAGCAGATTCCTGTTCTTCGGACCACTCAAATTTCTTCCCTTTTTGAGTCAGCTTTGTAAGAGGTTTGGCAATGAGAGAAAAATCTTTTATAAACCTTCGATAGTAACCGGCAAGTCCCAAAAATTGACGAATATGCTTTGTAGTCTTTGGTATCTCCCAGTTCTGAATAGCAGTAATCTTAGCTGGATCGACATGTATTCCGTTTCTATCAACAACATGTCCGAGAAATTGTACGGTTTTGAGCCAAAACTCGCACTTAGAAAATTTAGCATAAAGTTGTTCCTTTCGTAAGAGTTCAAGAATCATGCGCAAATGTTGCTCATGCTCTTTCTCATTCTTCGAATAGATCAAGATGTCGTCAATGAATACGATGACAAATTTGTCAAGATACGGTTTACAAACACGATTCATGAGGTCCATGAACACGGCAGGAGCATTAGTTAAACCAAAAGGCATGACACAGAATTCATAGTGCCCATAACGAGTGCGAAAAGCAGTCTTAGGAATATCGGATTCCTTGACCTTGAGTTGGTGATAACCGGATCTTAAATCAATCTTTGAATAAACACTTGACCCTTGAAGTTGGTCAAATAGATCATCAATACGTGGCAACGGATAACGGTTCTTGATAGTAAGCTTGTTAAGTTCGCGGTAATCAATGCACATCCTTAATGTACCATCCTTCTTTTTAACAAACAGAATAGGAGCTCCCCAAGGGGACGAGCTTGGACGAATGAAACCTTTATCCAATAGTTCTTGGAGTTGGTTGGATAATTCCTTCATTTCGGAAGGTGCTAAACGGTATGGTGCTTTAGCAACAGGAGCAGCACCAGGAGTTAAATCAATTTGGAATTCAACTTGTCGAGGAGGTGGAATACCCGGAAGATCTTCGGGAAACACATCGGGAAAGTCTTTAACTACTGGTACATCTTCAATTCGCTTCTCTTTCGATTCAATCAGATTAACGTGGGCTAGAATAGCTGGATAACCTTTCATAAGGTATTTGCGGGTTTTAATACAGGAGATAATATTGAGATTGGAACCACTCTTTTCACCTTGGATAATAAGAGTCTCTCCATTTCCTAATGGAACATGAACGGTTTTATCGTAACACATGATCGCAGCTCTTAATGGACGTAACCAATCCATTCCAACTACGACATCGAAACTTCCTAGCTCGACCGGCAAAAGGTCTATCTTAAATTCTTTGCTGGCTAAGATTAGGTTGCAGTTTTTATAAATTTTATCAACTTTCATGATCTTTCCATTGGCTACTTCTACTAATCGTTTAGTTTCTAAGGGTTGAGGCTTTTCAATAAATAGGGTACAAAATTCATTAGATACGTAACTTCGGTCGGCACCAGTATCGAATAAAATAGTTGCGTAGCAATTATTGACGAGATACGTACCCGTGATGACCTCATCTTCATCTCGGGCTTCAGCAGCAGTAATAACAAATGCACGACCCTTTGCAGCAGTAGTATTGGCTCCAGTAGCAGGATTATCTCTCTTCTTAGGGCAATTTGGACTAATGTGTCCCTTTTCCCCACAAGTATAACAAGTAGGAGGAGCTTTGGCAGGAACAATAGATTTATTCTTTGGAGGAGTCCTACACGTCTTAGCTACGTGTCCCACTTTCTTACACAACGAACAAGTGGCAGTGCACTGCCCCGGGTGATGCCTTTCACAACGAACACAAAAAGGATAAGTGCCCTTATAATTCGTCCTTGTACTATCCATAAGCTTTTTACTAACATTCTGAGTTGAACCTTGAGACGGCTCAAACTTCCTCTTACCATCATTACCCTTGGTTTCAACTTGCTTATTGGCCGACGCCCTTCTTCTCTTGGCCAACATGAGATTTTGTGCCATGAGAATCACAGCATCCAAAGTAACCTTCTCAGCAGCAATAACATTCCCTTGAACATCCTCGGGAAGACCTTCAATATACCGCTCAATTCTTCTAGCTTCAGTAGGAAACATTTCAGGACATAGAGTAGAAAGCTCCAGATAACGATTGGTATAATTCTCAATGTCAGTACCCTTGACCCTGAGTTCCCAGAACTCAGCTTCAAGCTTCTGAACTTGACTCCTTGGGCAGAATTTGTTGACCATCATACTTTTGAGTTCGTCCCATGGAATTGCATTAGCATTATCAATTCCTACGGACTTGGCATAAGCAGTCCACCAAGTTAAAGCATTACCACCCAACGAGCTAGTGGCATACTTTACTCGATCATCATCACCACAGTTGCAAATACGGAAAATAGATTCCATCTTTTCGAACCAACGAACTAGTTCGACAGCTTCTTCGTTTCCCTTAAAAGCGGGAGGGTGACAGTTTGTAAAGTCCTTGTAGGAACAAGGTTTTGGTTGAGTATTAGCATGATTAGCTTGGGCGTTGCCTTGGGCAGCAGCGAGTAACTGTTGGAATTGCTCAGTAGTTAACACAACGTTGTTAACGGTAGGTGCAGCTGGACGAACCATGATGTCACTACATAAAAGTGAACATATATTTGATAAGTTTAACAAGTTATAAGTTTGAGTAATCACAAGTATGAATAAACTAAAGTATTGATATCGCATGATATTAATAAAACACTTTATATTATTAGAACGAGGCATTAAATAAGCCTTTATTACACGATTCGGAAATAGAAATTGTTTAAGGCACAGCCTTTACATAGATGGAAAATAGGAAAAATAACTAGGAAATATTAAGATTGAAGTAGTCTTCATATTTCGTCTCCAACCTTCTTCATAAACTCCTCAACTTTCTCATTTTTCGACTTTTGTTTCTCATAGAGATACTCGAAGTTGTCATAAAGGTTGGTAACACGACTGTTTACGGCATTAGTGTTGTACTCTCTTATGGCAAGTTGTTCGTCGACTCGACCTTTCTCCATTTTCATTCGGACATCAACATCCTCCTTGAGGTAAGCAAGTGATTGCTTTCCCCAGCGAGTGGTGCGTTCTTCCTCGCACTTTAGCATCAGCAACTCCTTTCTTAGCTCGACGTTTTCTTTCATAAGTTTCTTCATTCGACGATCCGCTCTTTCCATGTGGCGAAGTAGACCTCCAATGTTTCTCTCGGTATCGTTTCGTAATCTCATGATTTCATACTTAGGACCATCATAAAAAGGAGATCGGGCTCTCTTCCTTGATGGACCAACTTCTTCATGCCGTTTTCCCTTATCTTGGGTTCTCGGAGTTGGGTAGTATTGAGGAGACCCATGTGAATCTAAAATAGTATTCGGGCTATAATTCAGCGGTGGTGAAGCAGGATTATAAAGAGGACTTCGAACTGGTCTCGAAGTTGAAGAGTGTCCAACACCTACTTCGGTGGTAGGGTTGTGAGTTGCTTTGTTGGACTTGTTAACGCTTGAGCTTGACATCCTATCATTAGGAAAGAGACCTTGATTAGAATCTTTGAGTCAAGTTTATTAAAGCATAATTGTTAAGATTATACGACAATCCTAAGTGCTTTAAGTCCAAGGCAGGAAAGGTTATAGTTTCCTAGATTGCTAAGGCACCCTAGCTAACAAGTAAGGCACACATAAAAATGCAATCCTGGTTCTCTATAACAGCCTGGTTTGCTCTGATACCAATCTGTCACACCCCCAGTTAGGGCCTGGGTGAAATGTGACTTAATATCAAATCAACCAACATATTATAATATACGAGAACAATACTAAATGATAAAACAAACTTTATTGAGCACGCAGCGGAAAATGAAACGTAGTTACAATGATAGGAATAACAATAATGGAAATGTTCACATGCAGAAGTAATAAATGCGATATCTCTTGATCCTATGTCCAAGTAGCATCACATAAGCAGTAAGTATAAGAGCTTGAATCAAACAGCACCTGAGACAAAACATGCTAAAGTGTCAACCAAAAGGTTGAGTGAAGTTCATAGGTTTAACAAATAAGTTTGACCGTTTGTTTTAGACCACAAGATTTAATTTGTAAGGTTGATCTCCCGCAGGATCAAAAAGTTATGCCAGTGCGTGATATTTAGACTAAACGTTCAAGTTTGCCCCATGACAAGTTAGTTCTACTTGTCGGTTTAATTTCATTATCAAGTAATACAAAGACTTAGTCAAATGTATCGGGAACGTTACTCCCGATAGGCCTACCCCCAATAAATAAGCATGCCGCAGCACTTAAAAATATCACTGTAGGGACTTAGTCGGACATAGCCGGGTATAGCATAGTTTTAACAGTTGGTACTTGTGTCTAAATTGTAAATAGTAAAAGCAGCATGTGTCTCACCCCAAAAAGTTAAATAAGTTTGCTAGCAATAAAGAGTGGGGCTACGAATTCACCTTAGTAAGTAGAGAGAGAGTTATTCCTCGGAATAAAGAGTTGAACGAGTGAGCAGTAAAGTCAACCTATTGACATTTAAGAGTAGTTAAGTGTTTTGCCCATGTTTAAGTTTAAGTATGTGTTTAAGTATAGTTTGTTTTACTAAGTTTCTATTCCTAGTAAGTTACTATTTTTATAATGTTTCCATTTTTAGAAAGTTTCTTATTTTACTAAGTTTCTATGACTATAGAGTTTCTACTTTTATGAGTGTTTTTCATTTTAGGATACTTGCCGTATTAGATAAGCTTCCAATCACCCCTTTCCCTTCGAATGGCTAATTTAGATCTAGGGGCTTGAGCCATAGGACCCTTTAAATCGGAAATCCAAACCCTCTGCCTAGAATCTCGTAGAAACCATTCGTCAAGAAAGTTCGAAGATCTATACATCTCTAATACATATCCCAAAATATTTTTGTGCTACAATATAAGTAGTAGGTTATAGGTGCTAGTAATAGTAATAGTGTATACATGTTAAGTACTAGTATAAGTAGTATTAGGGTTTAAGGTTTTAATATGTATATGTATATATAATTCGTATATATACATAAAAATATATTTTTTTTTACATGTATATATGTATATATGTATATATAAATCTAGGAGTGTTTATGTATATACTTATGAATAACAAGTTTATAATATGAATATGAATTAACAAAGATTAAAGTTTATGTAAATAGTTTAGGGTTTATGTTATACCTTTGAAGATTCAAGATAATTAACAAAGAAAAGATGAACACGATGAAGATGGAAGATCAAAGCCTTAAAAATCTTGAAGAACTCCTTGAAGATTCTTGAAGAACACGAAGAACAAGCTTGAAGATCCGAATACCACAAGAGAGGGAGAGGGAGAGATTGTTTTTGAGAGAGGATTTTGGTGTGATTTGTGAATGAGAAACTAGGAGTTTATATAGTGCAAGTATTAGAGTGTTAGTCAACATAAGGATGTTCTAATTAATGATTTTATTTTATTTTATAATTTTTAGTCAACAATAGGTGGTACTAGTTTATATATATATTATTTTAATTTTTAGTCAACATAAGGATGTAATTGTTTAAGATTCTTTAGTCTCATTATTATTACTATTATTATTTTTTACATTTACTACATGATAAGTATTATTTTCTTTTTACTAATTCATGACTTGTATATATTTAGTTCTCAATTGTTTTATTATTTATATAAATGTCAATTTTTATTTATTACTTATAGGTTATCAGTTATAATATTACATAAATGCATAAATTTTAATTAGCAGTGAGTGTCGACTAACAGTTTATTATTTTCATCTTTTATTAACTTGTCAATTATTGCACAAAGTTAATTAATATGTTTTCTAACTCTTAATACTTAACAATTGTTGATTAAAGTTTAATCATTAAGTTTTGATTATATTGTTTGGGCATTTAATATTGGAAACATATAGAATGGAAAAATGAGGGTCGTTATACTCATGAAACACACGTCGATTAATGTGATATATGCATAAATGCCATATGGTGACACTTTATTCAAAAAATCATGGTGTTTCACGAATTGCAATACATAGACATGAGAGTGGGTGTGGATTTGTGTACACACATGGCACACACAAACGTAAAAAGGGTAGTTACTTTATGGTGCAAGGTTAGACTTGTTTATACAATTAAGGAGTGATTTTCAAGAAACTAAGTAAAATTTTTACGTTGATGGCTAAAATCAAGGAACCATAAACCCATGTGTTGCCCTAACTATACACAAGGACAACCAAATAAATATAAATTTCCTCGTTTGTAAATAAAACAATTCGACAAGCTCTTGCATTCTTGCCACCACTTCTCTCTCTTTGTATACTTTAACATGTGAGGTAGCTAGATTGGTTGACTCGTTTAATAGTAGTATTTAATTTAACTATCAGACTATTGTTGCATTCAAATATTTACGGACTCTTTAAGGGTGAAATTTCGAAGTTTTCACAAGTTAAGTAATGTGTATAATCATTAGTGTTTTAATTAATGGGATTAGAAGTTTAGTTAGATCGAATGGATGTGTGTTGCATTTGTTTGGTCAAGGCTTGTTCTCGACAATATCCTAAATAATCAGATACGGAGTATACTATTTTATGATGTTAATACACGTTAACCCCTCTATGAAGAACACAAAGAAGTACAATTTGCTACACATATATTATAAAGTCAAAGTATGATTACTCCATAGACTAAATTGTTATTTTGCATTTTTTAAATCAATAGTATTAAATTATACTATTGATTTAAAAAAAATGTAAATGACAATTTAATCCATACACTAATTTTTAGAATACGTATATTGTCTTGGTTGTATCATACTTTTAATGTATAGAAGATAAAGACGAGAGCTATATATATACCTTTTTTGGGCTTCATTTGTTCTTGTTTTTAGGCACCGATATATATTGCGCTGAAGAAAGTTATGAAATGAACGTTTAATTATTTGACTTTTTCTCTCAATATTCATATCGTATTCATACCACATTCAAACTACATTCAAGCAAATTCATCAATATTCATAGAGTTCAGGAATATTTTACAATTGGTATCAGAGCCGACTAGATCTAATCTAGGTGGTCCATTACATTAATATCGTGTTTGTGCTTGAATATCCCTTCACATATTTATACAACTTCATCCCATCTTCATGACACTTTAAAACTTTTATCATGAAAAACTTCATATCATCTGAATTCTATACATCTTCAAACCTTCAAATCTTCAAACCAAATCTTCATACCTTCAACCAAAATTTACCAAAAACTTTGAACCTTCAAACCGAATCATATAAACACTGAATCTCCTAATTTCACCAAATCCCTAATATTACCGAATCTCATTAAAACACAAATATATTTTTTCAGATTTTTATCCTTATAAGATTACCAATAATGTTCTACTTCAAGTTCATCACGAGCTTCAAAATCCGAATTCTTTAATGATGATCTTCATCAGAATCTGAGTTTGGAAACATGTTCACAATAAAAAAAAAAAAATCCTAAGCTTCGTGATGTATCATATTCAATTAACATGCTCGAATTAAAGGAGATTGATCTATCATTATGTGAAAAGTTCAACTGTTTTGGTATCCGGATTAATCAGAATGATTTAGCGAAATGTAAAAATGTATAGTTGTTCATAATCATTTATTGAAACTCTCTGGAAATTTCACATTAACTCGCTAAGCTGAGTTCGAATTTTAAAGGTCAAAGTTATATAAGAAAAAGTCAACCGGATGATCTAAGATCAAATTCGATTATTATCCGTTGTTTCAGGCTCTGAATTCGATCAACGAGTGTTAGGTATGGATTTACAACAAATTTTGTAAAGGAATTGTGATCTAAAAATGCTCAAATCACGAAATCAAATTTTACTTGAAGTTCATGGAATTCACTACTGTACTTCGGTTAAATCTGAAATTCGAAATTTTTTCGGCCTTGAGTTCTTAACGAAAGTGTTAATCTATGCTTTAGGAACTAGGTGCAATCCTTCAATTTCCCGAAACATGCAACTAAATCATTTGATTGGTTCTTGTGGGTTTGGTGTTCATCCGGTTTACCAAGAACGTGTAATTGAAACATATATCTGGATTATTACACATTGTAAAACTCACGTGTTTGATGATTCAGACATGTATCAATATACATACGCGTGGATGAACACTTAGTTATAAGACTGCAAGACACTCGCGTGTTAGGGTTCATACGTTCTTATATTTTTGGGGAATAAAGAAACACGTATTACATGATAGTATTTCAGAAAAGGAGCATATGGTCCAGTAGTTAAGGGTATGGGATTGAAATAAGAGGTCACTAGTTCGATTCCAACCAATGGCATTTTTTATGACAGCATAGATCAAGCAGCCTTTGTAACTATTTCAGGCCCAAAGCCCATTTGATTAAGCAGCCTAACATCAGTTATTAGGTCTAAAGCCATGTACTCAGGCCAAATAGCATACATATTCTACGATCTTGTCACTTACGCCCAACCAGAGGATTTAACAGATTCGATGAAGGACTTGCAGTGCAAAAACAGATTCGGTGATGATGACGTCTTTTGTGGTCCATTTTTATATGTATTCTGTGCTTCTCACCGAATGTTATTGTCACCGAATCTTGAAAAATTTGGTGATTAACAATGTCAAATTCAAAACCACTTTTGTTTCCGAATACATCAACCAAATTATAGAATGATGATTTACTACCCAAATTCATCATTTTAGAGGAAAATGTCATATGGTTGATGTATGACTCTTTTGCATGTACGACACAAGACTCGATATTCAAAAAAGAATTATGTGTTTGTGGATGAGCTAGAGATCCATAGAAGATTCCACATCATATAGCTACCACACCATAGATAATGATCGAGCCTTTGATGAGAGTCATGAACTTTGAAGGAGGATGTTGGGGGAGAATGTGGGTTAACACGGGATTATGCTTAATGACTATACTAATCTTAACTCATAACAATAAGTGTTTTGATGATGACATATGCACATAACTAAAGGTGATGGTAGACATCTTGACATAAATATACAAGTTCACTAATCCACCATTACTCTAGCAAAAGACCAAAACCAAATAAAGCTTAAAATGGAAAATGTAAACTACACGGTTAGGTCCACGGTAGATTGCAGGTCAGACCGTGGAGCCTTACACCCTGATTTGTGAAATCAGGGATGCACGGTCGACCCCACGGTCAACCGTGGGTCGACCGTAAAAGGTTCTGTCCTAAATTCCATCGATTTTAGTTCGACCACTTCGAGGCATCTATAATTTATGAAACCTGTTCAAACATGCTTAGAATAGTTGTCTCCTTCATACCCAAAGGAATTTTGGTCACTAGAACACTAATCTTGGTTAATCACGCTTAATGACACCTTAATGATGATTAAACCTTGATTAAGGATAACACGTAAGTGTTATAGGAAAATATCTACATCTAAAATGTGTCTAGACATACTTAGGATGGTCACCAAGTCCCAACCAAGAGTTGCTCATTCCTTGTACATGTGTTGGACATTAATGTATACTTATACATTAATCTTGCAAATTCTATTTTGCAAGTAAAACTTACAAAGCCTTGGTTCAATGCTATGTAATCACTATGTGTTTAATTCTAGATTAATTAGTGATCTCTTGCTAGTCATTACATGAATATTACTTGACTACGTGCTATTAATACATGTATACATGTGTATTATTTGACCATGTGCTAAGTGCTAAATGCTAAGTAGTTATTTAATATGTATATGTATGAACCTTGTCTTGCTATGTGTTACCAGTTGGGATTCCACCAACTAGTATTTGGACTACTTCAATATATGCTACTTGGATAATGTTTAATATGTCATAATCTAGTGATCTTAAAAGACAATGAATCATTAACACACGTAGGTTTCCTTAAGTCTAAAATTAAGTTTATGAATGGTTTAAACTTAATTTAACTTGATGTCTTGCAACATGCTTAACTGATATTACTTGCTTAATTTGTCAAGAAATCATTAACACACTTAATTAATTACAAAGAAGTTCAAATTTGATTACTAGCATGCTTTGAGAGTAAAGTGGGTTGTTGTCATCAATGACATATTGACCAACTAATAGGGATTTAGCAAATGTGTTAATTACAAATAAAGGATTATGACAAAACTGATATTGTCTCAAATGATTATCATGACTTGTATCCAAGAATGTTAGACTTTACACTTTGAGCATGATAAGTCACTATTAAGGCAATACATTCAAGGTAAATAGGCATTTAATGCATATAGTACTTGTATATGATGTTGGGTATCTTTTGCAGGTGTTAAATGAAGTAAAGAGTCTAAAGATTAATGTTCAAAACTGATTCAAATGGCTATACAACGAATAGGAGTTCTGGAGTGGACCGCGTGCTGTCGACCCATGGTCGACCATGGTCCATGTCGCATCAACAGCTATTTTTTATCTCTCCATATAAATAGCAAGGCTTGGAGAACTTTCAAGATTTGGACCTCTTGCATGCTACAACTCAAAATTATCAGAGAATCACAAAAACATAACACTTATACATATGTTTGTGATTAGCAAAAGAAGTTCTATAATCTCATAAATTATAGAAGGGGTTTTGTAAACTTACTTTCAATTACTATCTTTGTAAATTTACATAATATTGTAATAATTCTTAAAATTGTCTTAGGATTGTCATCACTTGAAAACGGTGAGTCTTTGTACTTTGTAATTAGAAGCATATGCTAGCTGAGCTATCATCTTCCTTAAAGAGAACTAGGGAGTTGATTAATCTCATTGAAGATTAATACTTGTCCAAGGTGAAGACAAGTTGATCTAAGTTGGAGGTGATCTTTCAAAGGGACAAAAGGAGTAGGTTTGTTGTCTAAGGAGAAGTACAAGGCTTGTAAATCGGATCTCTATCGGATTTGGAGAAAGGTGCTTAGTGAAGCAAAACTCCCGATTAGTGAATCGAGGAGTGGATTAAGGTGGATTAGTTAACATTCACCCGATCCACTATAAATCCTTGTGTTTATGTTCTTTACTTTACATTTCGCATTATTACAAACAAAAACACACCACACATTGGTTTGAGTTGATTAAAGTGATCAAGGATTGTTCAAATATTGTTGATCATCGAAAAAGTTTTAAAAATTGTATTAAGTAACTATTCACCCCCTCTAGTTACTTACAGAGTAGCTTCAAGAGTTTCAACACTTCATCTCAAGTTAAGCAAAGTCTAACAAAGATGGTTGAAGATCAAGAATTTCAAGATTTGAGTTCTTCATCAACGACACATACATAGATGCACTTAGGGAGATTGTTAACTTAGCATTCCATTTGTGTGTACTTTTGTATGTTTTTCAAATGAAGCCTTTAGAGTTTATAATCAACGCAAAAGAGGAGAATGTTAGAACCCATATATTGCATTAGTTATGCCATACTCTTAATCTGAAGGTATAGATTAATGATATATATACCTTCATTAGGCTTCATTTGTTTTTGCTTTTAGCCACCAATATGTATTGAGTTGAAGAGAGCCGTGGAATGAACGTTTGACTATTTGTCTTTCTCTCTCAATATTCATATCATATTCATATCACATTCACACCACATTCATGCACATTTTTCGATATTCATAGATTTCGAGAATTACACTAATCATACTTTGGCATTTTACTCGTATATAATTACTATACCATTAAAATATCGAAGGTGTTGGTAGACCAAATCGATAATATTTGGTCACATTTTTCTTTGTTCGTTTCAAGGTTGTTTGTTTGGCGTAGTCTGGCATGGCTCGATTATAGTTAGCGTTTAGCTTGGTAGGTAGTTTGGTTTACTTTTCTCGAGACCGGTCATTTCTTTTATATCCTTGTTTGTTTCTTCTATCTTGTGATGAAGAGACTTTATTATAAGTTTCGTTATTTTTGTCCAAAAAAGTAGTTCAAAGCATTGAAGGTGTAAGGGGAGTTGTGGGTTTGATTCTCATTCGTCTTTTCTTTTTCTTTTCAATTTCATTTTAACCCTTCTGTTTTGCAATATTTCAATTTATGTCCCCTCAAAATTTAATTGTTCATTCTCGCTCTTTTAAGTATTTTACTTTTTTCAATTTTCCCATATATATACATATATATATATATATATATATATATATATATATATATATATATATATATATATTCATTTCTCTCAATATTAATTTTACTACATACTTTCCTTCAACAATAAGAAATGATAATTAGAGCATTTGCTCTGTACGTACAAATCAAAATTGGGCGTATCTTTACATAGAGTAGAGATAAACCTAGAAAAATTAGAGAGGGCCATTTATGAACAAGAAAATGGCATCATGATTTTGATTGAATCTCGGATCTACCATATGTAACTGAATAGGATCTCTTGTAGATATAGCACATTGTTCGGGTTAATGAAAAGAAGTTAATAAAATGAGTTTTAACCTTAAATCTTAAGTTTGGATTAAAAATCCGGTTTGGAGGATATAAAATATATCTATTCTCACCATCCCTAATTCCCCATAGTGTATGAGACAAAGTATGCTTTTTGATTCGAGACGTATTCCATGGTTCCAATTTTACTTTTTTTATCCCGTTCCGTCTTTTAATTTGTTTACCTTTTTTAGAAAACTTCCAATGGAAGAGAAGCAAATGAAAGGCTTTCATGCTAATAAAATCTAATGTAAAGTACCACTATACGTAAACTACAAAACGCACATACCAAATATATATGATGTAATTATGAACTTTCATAGACAATTGTTGTTAAGGCCAAACGCATACAATAATCATTTCGCAAAAACACCTTAACGCAAATAAAGGGGGTCCCGCAACAATGTGTGACATGTCCTCGCCTCGTTATCTTCATATTGAGCACCATGGATCAACTTTGATATAAACTATGTTTGGTTATAGGGAAAAAGTTAAAAGATAATTAAACTAGCGTTTGACAAAAAAATCATAACTTTTTATTATTTTACTCTTTATTTCAACAGTTTCAGCTATCTTGTCAAATAACTAATTACATATAAAAAGTTAACAACTACCAATTATCAGCTACAAGTTACTGTATCAGTTATTAGCTAATATTTTTGAAACAAACCCATACTGGGAAGACCATCTCAATTCACAAGATCGAGTTTTTTACATTAGGTAAAGATTAACTACTTTAATTACTCACGAAGCCTTTATTTATAGATTTTTATTACTAATAGGTATATATGTGCTATGAAACTACATCCTCTATATTCAGGGACGGATCTTTGGGGTGGCAGGGGTGGGCAGCGACCCCTCCAAAAATTTGTTTTCTTAGTGTAAATTTTATTTTCTAGGATCTAAAATATAAATATCTTATATAATAGCCCCTCCAAAATTTTAGGATTTTTCTTATATAAGTTTTTGAAGTGATTTTGGCCCTCCCACTAAAATCGTTCAAGATCCGTCCCTGTCTATATTCAAGAAAATTATAAATATCCTTAATTGATCTTGGGAAATTAGTTTTTCATTTGTCCCAACTTCTCATCAAAACACTTGTGTAATCAATATCTTTAATTGATCTTAACAACTTAGTTTTTCATTTGTTCTCAACTTCTCATCAAAACACTTAATGTAGGGTACTGATTTAATGTAGGAAATATCCCAATAGTTACTCACTTGAATTCATCGATTAATTTGCTTATGTTTTTTTTATCGCCTAAATTGTAAGAATAATTTTTTTTCTTCTTTTGAACTACAAGCTTTGCATCGGGAGGAAACCCGAATCACATTACAGGAACCCAATCCTTTAACCATTCTCAGGGGAAGGCGGACTAGGTTTGAATCCTAAATGGATCCGGGAGAAAATCCCCTGGGGTCAATCTGGATATCCAGATTTTAGACACATTAATTAATAGGATGAGCAGAGCGAGGCTCGAACCCATGACCTAGCCCCAGCGCCAACACACAAGGTGAAGGGGATGCCGTTGAAGCAATTATTCGTTGACAAATTGTAAGAATATTACTACGTATACTCATATGAATTTTTCTAATTTGTGTGTATTAGGGATATTATTAATAAGGAAATGGTTAACTTATTTATTAAATGAACTCAAATTTTGAGAAATATATTACAAATTTTATTTACTAAATTAATATATGTAGGTAAAATATATATGAAACTAAAATAGCTAAACATAGTATCACAAACATATAATCATAATGCTAATAAATAATCAAAAAGATAAAGTTAAAACGATCTAACCAAGATTAGGTTGAACCGGACTTGTGTCTGACACAATTCCCTTAAACAGATTCTTTGACTGTTCCCAGGGTACACCGGTCCGAAGCAGCGTACTGCTGAATTTGAACACTTGCCTGAAAGGTAACCGGAACGGAAAGACCTTGTTGCGGTTGAGAGGAAACTCTGATCATATAAGCATGCTTATAAGATTTTTTTGTGTATTTTTCTTCAAACTCCAAAGGTTTTATTTATAGTGGACATCAATCCCTTTGGTTTGCTCCCACTTCCTATGTGGGACAACTTAAAAGCCTTTTAGAATATGCACTAAACGCACAACTTTAAGACTCGATATCTCATTCACTTTTATTCTGTTTTTGACACACTTTAGTTTGTTATAAAGCCCTCGCAAGAGGCTACAAAATCCACTAAATTATCACTAATATTGACTACTCTATCATATATTAATTAGTGTCCAAAGTTGGTGAAAACACACTTTTTAACCATTTTTTCCAACAATCCCCCACATGAATGGAGATCGATCTCAGAAACAACAATATCCCGATTAAGTTTTAGCGCCTGAATCTTGCATACGATGAGTAGGTGTTGCCCTTTGAACTTTCGCTTATGAAAACGCACTTAGTCTACTGGTTCTGTGTAGACGGCGATGTCTTTGAACTTGTCTTCAGTTTGTGTTGGCGACAATACGCTTCACACAAGACTCTCCCTGACATCGTCAAGTCCTCAGAGTTATGTTCGTTATGGTCATGAACATTAGCCTGGTTCTGCGAGAGCTTATCAAGTATTGTGCCCCAACAATACCCTTCGAAGCGACCCCACTTCTCTCTCACATAGGTGATTCACCACCAAATGGCTACTGATTAACCATGCACGATTATTTCAGTTGAATCATTAAAAGCCATGGGCTTATCCTCTTACATGTCACTTTTAAAAATGGACTAGGAAGTCTAATCCTAATTAGTAAACTCCCTTTAAAAGTGTAGGGGTTGCTAGTTTAGTAATTAACTCCCCCACAATGACATCGTTAGTTCATACAAGTAGGTTGTCCTATTGAACTCACATCTTGGGATCTCCAGTCAACTGAGTTAGGTTTTCGTTCATATAAACTTAGCCTTTCAGAGGCTTCAGTCCCATTCCCACGCACGACTCATACACTAACTATATGTTTAAGCCTTTTATCAGCGAATCCGCAACATTATCTTTTGAATTCACATAGTCAATAGCGATAATTCCTCTAGAGATTATTTGTGGTACTTTATTATGTCTATGTCTCATATGTTTATTCATACCATTACACATTGTAATATGAGCTATACTAATCACCGATTGGCTATCACAATGTATAAATACGACACCAGCTTAGGCCATCTGGTATATCTTTAACGAATTGACGTAGCCATTCTCCCACTTCACCAGCTTTATCTAAAGCGATGAATTCATGATTCCATCGTGGATGTAGCAATAACTGCATGTTTAAACAATTTCCACGATATGTCTGCACCTCCAAGTGTGAATACATACTCAATTGTCATTCTGGAATCATTTATATCAGATATCTAGTTTGAATCACATCTAGTTTGCATCAAAGTGTCCCTTGATCACTGCAGGATAGATGTTACTGACTTAACTCTAATGAGATGCATTGGATTGCTCTTGTATCTACTTAGTTTGCTTACAGCATATGCGAAGTCAAATCTAGTACAACTCATTAGATACATTAGAACGCGTTATCATGTATCATGTTCTTGATATCAAATACAAGACACCCCCACATTTTAAAGTTATTGTGTTCATTTTACACAACTAACAAGGGATACTACTCATCCTTTTAAAGCTTCTCCCACATGTCTTGAAACTTGATATCATAATCATATATATCTAATATGATTCTAATCATTGAAGCGTTCAAATGCCCACACATAAGATTAAATCTTTTGTGATCCATATTTTTACACATTTGAGCTTTCTTAGTCATATTCTAGGTTTAACTAGAGACACCGAATTTAGAAAACTTAACAAAGTTCTCGCACTCAAATTGTAACACCCTGATTTTTTTTTTAAATCACAGCGGAAGTCTTAATTCGCATAAATACCCTTAGTTAATTACAAACATGATTATCACAAATCATTTGCTAGTTACTTATTGAAAACCACCGGTGTTACGTTAAACAACTAGTTACATATTTATAAAAGTTAAGACATCAGAGTTCGTCTTGTCAAACATATCTTCAAACAACCACTTCTATCCCGAAACCCGCTAACATCCAAAACCTGCAAGGGAGGAGGTGAGGGGGGTTAGCACAAGGCTAAGTGAATGGAATCATCTAACAGATCTAGCATACAGTACCAACTTGTACAACTACAGCAACTACAACAATCAATGACAGGCAATCGACAACTAACAACTGGCAACTATCAACTGGCAACTATCAACTAGCAACTATGCTCCAACTAGAGACTCGGCGGCTTGTACGAGCACACAACCACTAGCTGATCAGTCTAGCGTCTACCGAAAGTCCTTACTACCGAAGCCCCAGTATAGTAAATCCACACGCAGGTGATGCGTCATTCAGCACTATACTCAACAAACAGTAGCCAACTGGACCCAACCACAAAAAGGTTGACCTCTCTGAGCTGAACCTAACAACAATAGGTTCCAACAGGCAACTACAACTTGTTCACACAACTTTTAAGCAACTACCACTATGAACAACTGTCCCTACGACTAGCATGGCAACTCTACAATGATCATTATTACAGCAAATCTACTAAGCATAGCAACTAAAACAGTATAACATAGTAGCACAACTTGCTACTCTATACTACACCCGGAGATAATCCCGTTCACTGATTACCAGCAACAGAAGGCATTCAGAATTCTAATCTTACTGAGCCTTCTCTTCGTCCTTATCACCTGAGAATAGACATAACACAGTCAGTAATCATGTCTTGATAACAACCCGACAACAAGACAATAACACAACAATACTAAAACCAACACTTAATCACTTTACAACTGGTCTGTCAACTGTACGAGTAACACCATCACACGCACGTTTGAGAACACTCAACCGTGCAGTTGACAACTCACTCGTACGTTTGGTCTCTGACCAAATATCCAACAATGACTCACCTGATCCATACGGTTCACTATACGAGTGACCAGTGACTCGTACGAGTCACATCTCAACCGTACGTATCATTACAATCAAAACATAAATTCCCATCACCACTCACTCGCATGGTTCACCACACGGTTGACTACCTCAACCGTACGAGTGAAGGCTCACTCGTGCGAGTGATGAAGAACAGTAGCAACATCTATTTATATGGGTTTCAACCTAAAATCACAACATTAGACAATAATACATACACTAAATCAACACCTACAACATGTTTTCACTATATGATAAGTCTACATTATAATTTCAGCCCATAACGACACTCAAATGCGTGCAAAACAAGGCATAAACCCTAAAACCCCGTTTTCTGACCAAAATAAATTTTGATCCAGTTTCTTAAAAGTTTACCATTGGAAAGGATTTTTCATTACGATTCCAACGATACTTGATTCATCAAAAACGGAGCTACGGTTAGAAAGTTATGACCAAAACAAGTTTCCACAAAATCTGACCAGCTGTCACACGTGTGACTGAGGCCTCACTCGTGCGAGTGAGCCCTCACACGCGCG
Source organism: Rutidosis leptorrhynchoides (assembly GCF_046630445.1). NCBI lineage: Eukaryota > Viridiplantae > Streptophyta > Magnoliopsida > Asterales > Asteraceae > Rutidosis > Rutidosis leptorrhynchoides. The sequence continues at coordinate 136,012,703 of NC_092338.1, read as the reverse complement.
GTTGACCCATCAAAAGTGTGGTCACTCGTACGAGTGACCTGTCAAAAGTGTGGGTGATGATGAACACCTACAGCTCGCTGTTTTCGCATTTTTTGACCCCAAAACATGATTTTTGCTCAATCTGATCATGAAACCACTTCAAAAACATCATATAACAACTATATAACATATATCTAACATCAATTAAGCATAACAAACACATTTCATGAAGATTCAAGCATCAAAACTCACTTTTTATTCAAGAACACAAAAACCCAATTCTTAAGAAATCAAACAATGATTCAATCTTACAAACCTGGATAGATGATCACTAAGAAGTAACAATTCAATCCTTAAAGCTTCTTGATCCAATTCCACACTTGAATTAGATTAGGGTTTGAGGGTGATAAATGTTAGGTACGGTGTTCTTTATTTAATTTTGGGAAAAATGGAAGAATAGTCTGGAAACAGGCTTATAAATGGGTTAAAAACCCATACCCCATAACACAAGGGTATTTACCAGTTATCTAATATCTTTCGTACTTCGTTAAGCGGCCCTAACGGAGTCCAAATTCAACAAACGAACCTGTTCTATAACCCTTGTCACAAACTGGTCTCAACTAAACAACCAAATAATTATAAACATATAATTATTAAAATCACTAATTACACCATACCCCAAGGGTACAATGGTCATTTCATCTAGGCCCAAAACACGGGTGTTACATAAATTATATATCCACAACTGAATTCTGATTAGGTAATTCAAATCTCAAGATAATAATATAATAAAGATTGCCATCTTTATATTTATAATTATCTTCAATATCATATTCCACATAAAATGAAATAATTCACATCATAAATGATGTTACAAATCTGGTTTCACAATATACCAAATGCTTCTATTACTGAATGAAGGTGATTTTTTCTTTAAGTAAATTCAACACAGTGAAATATTAGTTGTTAATTGATTTTTGCAGATGATCATTATTAACAAGTCTAAGTCTAGTATTATATAGACTTCAAGTCCAAAGCATGAGAATAGAAGACGCATCATTCATATTCTCCATAGCTTTTCTCACAAGGAATCTTATATGATATCCCTCGTATCATGACAAAATCGAATTCATATATTTTAACACCGCCTTAAATATACTAAGTATCATCATGTATATCGCTATATACATTCAGTATTAGTTCCTCTATAAGCATAACGCATATGCCATTCTTGGATCTTATCTTTCGTGCCTTAGGTAATGGAACAACTAGCTTGTAAGGCACCCCCACACTTTGAGTCACTCATATGATGGTTTTCTTTTGCACCATAACTCATATGGTGTTGCAACCCTATTCCTCTAGGGTATCTTATTTAAAAGATAATTTGCCGATAGAATGACATTCCACCACATGTTTTGATTACACCAGAACACACCAACATGGAAATCACCATTTCTTTTCAAGGTTATTGATAGTGCTCCAAATGAACATATATTTAGTATCAATATCCTTCCAATATGTAAAGATTTTAGTTACAATTGTTCTATTTTTATGTAATAATCGTTTAAATAAATAAGTGCGAAGACAAAAGACAGAATCGACTATTTGAAGGCGCAAATGACCAAAAAGCTAAAAAGTACAAAGTACAATCCAAGTGGTTTAATTTATTGATGAGAAACGCCTAAAAATGATAAGAGTACAAGCCGCGAAACGCAAAGTACAAGATATCTAAGCGTACGAAAAGGTGTTCGAAAATCCGGAACTGAAACATAAACTGAGCATCAACGTACAACTCAACGGAGCTAAAATTACAAGTCAACTTTGCACAAGAATATAATATAATATATAAATAATTATATAAAATTATATATTATTATATTATATATTATAAAATTCAGCAGCCCACGTTTAACTCAATTTGGTGAGCTGAAATCCGAAGCTCCGCACTCGCGGAGCTTTTAGGCACAAAAGTACCGCACTCACGGAGCTGTACAGTTCAAAGTGGGACTATAAAAGTTCACGCATTCTGTTCGAATTCTCATCATCTTTTTCTTTTCTGTTTCTCTGATTCTCAATCTATATATATATTTATATTTATATTATAATTTTAATTTTAATTAAAGTTAATAATAATAAGGTTATTGTAAGAACGTTTTACGGGTTTTAAAGTCGGAACTCTGTCTGTGTAACGCTACGCGATTAAATACCACTGTAAGCTATGTTGTTCCTTTTTAAATTAATGTCTCGTAACTAAGTTATTATTATGCTTATTTGAGCCGAAGTAATCGTGATGTTGGACTAAATATTAAGACAAGGCTATTGAACTTTGGACCATAATTAAGGTTTGGGCAAAAGACCGACACCTGTAGAAATTGGACTATTGACTATTAATAGATGAGGGTATTGTCTAATTGAGTGACAACTCATTGGAGTCTGTCGAACCAATCTTCAAATTAATTAACTTAATAATTAATAATGATTATGGTTGTCCTATTTAGTGACATTCATACGGAATTAATTATAATCATTTAATTAATTATTCAGGTTGGGTAATTGATTATTCAAACTGATCAAGTGGGTAAATTAATATTCATATCTAATCAAAACAGGGGTGGATTACATACAGTGATAACTGGTGTAATTGTTGACAGAAGTGATAACTGCGTCACAGTTTAAATCCTTAATTAGTTGGAATATTTGACTTCGGATATAAGGGTAATTTGACGAAGAAACTCGCACTTTATATTTATGACCGATGGACAATTATGGACAAAAACCAGATGGACTTATCAAATAATCCAGGACAAAGGACAATTAACCCATGGTAATAAATTAAAATCAACACGTCAAACATCATGATTACGGAAGTTTAAATAAGCATAATTCCTTTATTTTATATCTCATCGCACTTTTATTTATCGTCATTTTATTTTTCGTACTTTAAATTATTGCACTTCTTATTATCGTACTTTTATTTTATCGCATTTTTATTTATCGTCATTTACTTTACGCTTTAAATTAAGTTATATTTATATTTAATATTTTACATTAGGTTTTAATTGTGACTTAAGACATAAAATCGACAAACCGGTCATTAAACGGTAAAACCCCCCTTTTTATAATAATAATAATACTACTTATATATATATATATATATATATATATATATATATATATATATATATATATATATATATATATATATATATATATATACAAATATAGTTTAAAATAAATATAGCGTTAAACTTAGTGAGCTCCCTGTGGAACGAACCGGACTTACTAAAAACTACACTACTCTACGATTAGGTACACTGCCTATAGTGTTGTAGCAGAGTTTAGGTATATCCATCTATATAAATAAATAAAACTTGTATCATATTTCGCCGTATTTCATATTAAAAATAAGTATATTTCGTACCCCTTCGCTCGCACATCAAGTTTTTGGTGCCGCTGCCGGGAAACCCGGCGAAACGCTATATTTTTAATCTATATTTGTAAAAATATAATTATATATAAGTTTGAAAAAAAATATATAAAAAAATTATATTTTTAAGATTTTTGTCTATAAAATTAATAAGTAATTTTATTTTAAGTTTTTAAAATATATTTTTATTTTATATAAATTATCTATCGATTATTTTATAAAACTTAAAAATCAAAAAAAAAACCAACTGGATCCCAAATTCGAAGCCCAAAATACAAATACTTTAACAGTGGGCCGAACTGTTTAAGCCCAACTAACCGGATCCATCACTGTGTAACTCCGCAATTGCGGAGTCCCTCAGGCAGTAGGTACCGCAGTCGCGTAGCTGCTACTGACAGGTCTGAACCCACGCATTAAATACGAATTAGGGTTTTAATTTTATATTTATTATTATTATTAATGTTTAATTATTATATAGTTTTAATATAATTTGTATTTTAAGTTTTAATTATTATTATTTACATATTTATATTAATCCTTTTATATAAATAATATAAAAATAATATTTTTATAAAATTTGTATTTTTATCATTTTAGTTATATTTTATAATTTAATCGTTTAATTCGTAAATTGTATATTTTTCGTTCGTAACTAGTTTTAAACTTAGTATCTTGCCGTAGTAATTTCATATTTCTAGATTTTTAGGCTTTGCCGTAAAATCCCTTAAGTGCTTTTTCTTTAGATTAAGATTTAGGTACTTTAGAATTTTACAACGCATTTTATAAATTTTAGTGCCTATTTCAGTAATTGCCGTTTTCCGTTTAGAATTCCTTTAATCTTTAATACCTTTAGACGCAAGTTTTAATATTTAGTTTTTAGACTTTTAAGTTTCGACGCTCTACTTTCTTATTTTTATTTTTCGACTTTTTATTTTTTGACGTTTTTCGACGCTCTCTTCTTCTTTCTCATTTCTACGCTCTAGTTTTTAGCACATAGATTTGTATTTCAAAATTTCGACGAAAAATTATTTTAAGCGGTTAAATTGATAGACATCCAAAATTTTTTGCTTCGTAGTAATAGTTGGATTTGTTAATGGCTGAGTTGTGAATTTTTCGACTTAAAGGATCCTGGTTCCCTGCTGCATCTTTTGGCTATTCGAAACGTAGGCAAAAGCAGAAAAGTCTATTAATTTGATAACTTATATAATTTCTAATAGGATATTCAGTGAATGCACCGAGAAAAACGTTCACCACCTTTCATACGTTCACCACCTGTAACTCGATCAAGACATCTAGCCAATATTGTCGACGTTGATTTTTCTTTAGAATCATCATCTAGTCGAACAAGTAGTCCAATTCAAATATCCGATAATCCATTTTTTGAACCCGACTTCACAATAGAGAACCCGGAGGATATTCAAGGACAATTCCAAGATCCTGAACCACTAATCATTCCTCCTGAACCACAAACCGTTAAATCAGAATCTTCTAGTAATTCGAATTCAACAATTTCAAATATGGAAATAACGGAACCTCTAAGTATGGAAGATCGAATGAGAGCTACACGCACTGGCCAAGGACATGCCATTACGTGACCAGACATTAATGCGCCAGATTATGAAATTAAAGGACAAATCCTACACATGGTAACTAATCAATGCCAATATAGTGGTACGCCAAAAGAAGATCCAAATGAACATCTTCGAACCTTTAATAGGATTTGTACTCTATTCAAAATCAGAGAAGTTGAGGATGAACAGATCTATCTCATGTTGTTTCCCTGGACTTTAAAGGGAGAAGCCAAAGATTGGTTAGAATCGTTACCTGAAGGAGCGATTGACACATGGGATGTTTGACACATGGGATGTTTTAGTTGAGAAATTTCTTAAAAGATTCTTTCCGGCATCTAAAGCCGTGAGACTTCAAGGAGAAATTGTTACGTTCGCGCAAAAGCCAAATGAAACATTATATGAGGCGTGGACAAGATTCGGAAAGTTGTTGAGAGGATGTCCTCAACACGGTTTAGACACTTATCAAATAGTACAAATATTTTACCAAGTTGTCGACGTTGCTACACGAAAAGACATCGACACAGCAGCTGGTGGTTCCATTATGAAGAAAACCGCAACCGAAGCTCACAAAATTATTGATAACACAGCCTCCCACTCGCATGAGTGGCACCAGGAAAAAGATATTTTTCGTTCATCTAAAGTGGCTAGAGCAGGTTCTAGCCATGACTTTGATTCCGTTTTCGCAAAAATAGATGCTTTCGAGAGACGAATGGAAAAAATGAATAAAGATATTCACGCAATACGAATCAATTGTGAGCAATGCGGTGGACCACACTTAACGAAAGATTGTCACATTGAACAAACCATGGAACAACGAGAGAATGTTTCCTACATGAACCAAAGGCCGGGAAATAATTACCAAAATAATTATCAACCGCCAAGGCCAAACTTCAATCGAAATCAAAACATTCTTTACAATCCAAATGGACCCAACAATAACTCGTACAACCAACAAGGTACGAATAACCAACCAAATCAAAACAACAATTTCAATCAACAAAGACCTGGCTTGTATAAACCATCACAACAAACCGAAGAGAAAAAGTCAAATCTAGAAGAAATGATGGCAAAGCTAATGGAATCTCAAACACAATTTATTACATCTCAAACCCAAATAAATGAGAGGTTTGATCAGTCATTAAGAACTCAACAAGCTTCCATTTTGAATCTAGAAAAACACGTAGGTACTCTTGCTAGCATGATGAGTGAGAGGGAACAAGGAAAGCTACCGAGTGATACTGAAGTAAATCCTCGGAATGAGAATGTTAATATGGTATCAACGAATTCTGAAAAACCAGCATCAGAAGATGGGAAGGTTTTAGATGTGAGTAACAATGAAGAAGTTACGCCACCACCACCACCCGAGTATGTAAAGCCAGTGGTGGCACCATACAGACCACTCATCCCATTTTCAAGAAAAGGAGTTGAGTATGAGCAAGTGATAGGTAATAAAGTTTGTGATACCTTTGGAAAGAAGAAGAAGAATAAGAAAGTGCAAGAAATAAAAACCGTAGAAGTAAACCCGGTGAAGACAGTTCCACCAAAACTTCCACCAAGGATGGGTGATCCGGGTGAATTTATTGTTCCTTGTCTACTTAGTGATTGTGTCATGTATGATGCACTAGCAGATTTAGGTGCGAGTGTGAGTGTTATGCCTCTTTCATTATATAAGAGATTAGGAGTAGGTGAGTTAAGTCCAACGAAAATGAGTGTTCGACCCTTTGATCAAGCCATTAGGCACTCGGTTGGAATTGCTGACAACCTACCCGTTCAAGTGGGTAATTTAACCTTTTTAGTCGAATTTATTGTCATTGACATAGAAGAGGACCCAAAAATTCCTCTAATTTTAGGTCGACAATTCTTAGCGTCTACCGGGGCATTATTTGATGTAAGAGAGGGTAGAATGACACTTAGTAATAATGAAAAATCGATCACCTTTGTGAGTCAAAAGTCTAAATCTCCACCAACCAAAACCGTTGAACCAACAAAAACGATTGGTAAGAACCATATTGTTTTACCAACTCCAACGGTAGTGCTTAACAATAATAAAACGCCTAAGTGTGGGGAAGATGAAGTGACACCTAATGATGACTTGATAACAAAGAATCCTGTTGTTGATACGAAATTAAATGATCCCGTTATTAACAGTTCAATGAAGAAACTTATTAAACGAATTCGAGATGCTAGAACCAAGGGGAACTTTAAGTTATGTAATCGGTTAGTATCCAATCTTTCGCCTAAAGAAAAGGCAAAACTAGTTGAATTTGTGGATGTTACACAGGAATCCGACCAATGGCTTAAAGCAAAAATCACAGATATGCAAGTTGATTATGGTCCAAAAGAAATTGACAATGAAGTTAATCACAATTTCGACACCACATCTACCTAAGTGTGGAGAGATTCAAATGTTCTAAGAAAAAAATGCTGTCTAGAGTTAGTTGTTCTGTTCTCGTGTAGTTCCGAGAATGGAATCCGATTGGTCTTTTCCGCTAGCAGACACTAAAGAACTAGTTTTCTTCCCCCCCCCCCCCATTCTGAATTTTTGTTTTGTAGGTTTTGAATAAAATTAATATGCAATTTTAAATTTAAGTTTTGTGCGAATTTAAAAACAAAATTTACTTTATTTCATTAAATTTAAAAAATGATTTCTAAAATTCATCGTAAGTTGAAGACTAGGTCATAGAACCGAAATTACTTTACCCGAGGGCGGGGTGAAAATTTTGTTATCATTATTTTTAATTTTATTGATCTAAAGTATACCAAAAAGTTAAAAAACCCAAAAATCTTTGCTTTTAAAACAATCGCTTTAAAAACGACAAATTTTAAATTTTGTCGAGGGACGGACTAGGTAAACGTACCGAAACTACCTAAAGTAAAAGGAAACAAAATTTTAAAAAAAAAATATTCATTTAAATTATTTTAATAAATAAAGGTTTTATAAAAAAAATATATATATATATATATTATATATATATGTCTGTAGTTTATCTTATGTACAAAACAGGGTAAAACAGCGCACTTTCAAAGACTGACACTAAGTTCAGCAAAAGCTACTAATTTTAACGATAAGATGTAAAATATCAAATGTGATATAAAATAATATGTTTACAAACTCGGTATTCTTAATCATTTTTCTACGCTAATCACCCTCATGAATTTAAATTTTTACTGATTTCTTGCAAATGAGGGCATTGCAAGATCTCAAGTGTGGGGAAGGATTATAAATTCTCTCGGGTTTACACTTAGTTTAATTGCCAAATTTTGTGAAATTTTGAAAAATTTTCAACTAAATGAACTCAAAATCATGTTTATACATATTTATGAACGATAAAACTATGTGATAATACCGAAATTATTGTTACCTTGGAGAGGACATAAATTGAGAAACAACCCAAAACACTTGAATTCATTTAACATGGAATAGAAGAGAATAAAAAGGCAAAGAAAAGAATAAATAAAAGCTAAGTGTGGGAAGAATGCACCAAGTTCTTTAAAATAGATATCATATATTTTTGTACAAGATTATTGCAGGTACTTTTGTTTTGGACTAAACTAATCAGTTTTACCCGATTTACTGTAATATATTTGAAAGAAAGATGGATCTACACGATGAATCAATTCCATCATTAAAAGGAAGTAAAGTCTTCCGAAAAAGACACGCGCTTCTTGATTTAGGTCAGGAAGTTGTCATCCAGACCAGCTGTAGGTTGACAAAAAATCTAGAAAAGTTATCTCTAAAATTAGCAGGAAATCCACGGACCTCAACGTCAAACAGGGTCGCCAAGTGGTCAGACTTATCCTAACCATGAGAGGATCTCTCTCGTAAAATGGGGAGGGCGCCATGCAAATTAGCTTGATAAGACTAATGAATCAGACCCCCAGAAAGGATAATCTCCTTAAAGATTAAAAATCAGCTTTTAAGCCTCATATTACTCAATCCTTGAGATTGACCTTAAAGATTGAGAATTACAAACTCATGGAATTCAATGATATCTAAACTCGAGCTTGAACGAGAAAATATTTTGATCAAAATTAAAACCGATTTGTTTTCTGAAAATCTATTTTCAATGCGTTCATTACCATTGAACGTAAAATCCTAAGATTTTATCGGAATTCATTAGGTCACCTAAACCAAATCGGGTGTCTACCGTAAGAACGGTGTTTGTATAGCATGGTCGAAGACAGGACCTTGTGCCAGACTGGAAAATTATAGGGTGATCTTTACTATTTCTCCTACAAAGGATAGTAATTGCATCCGACACATTGTGGACCATGAACATCTGCATGTCATTAGACATTGCCTTAACAGTTGCTTGTTCATCGCTTTCCTTTACAACCGGACGGTAGTTTACCGAAAGGTAATATACGGGATAAGTAAACTGGACGTGTGCTTTCCTAATACAAGGTTAGCAAGTGGGTGACACAAAACCAAAAGTTTTGAGCTAAAAATTTTAAAATCTGAAACCCACAAAACCCACAAAAACATTTCGCAAACACCGGTGAAGGGTTATTCCAAAAAACTTATCTAGTGTAAAAGCTAGAATGAATTTTCAAAAGATCAAATGTTTTCATAAAGATCCAATTTATTTAAAGGATCTAAATTTTCATAGTCATGTGGGACTGTAAACCACATCGTTACTATCATTGTTCATACCGTTGTATCAAAATCACTGATGTATAAAGTGTGAGAATAAAAAAAGTGATTCGAGTGAAGTGTGATTGAATTTCAAGTTATGTATTGCTTGAGGACAAGCAACGTTTAAGTGTGGGGATATTTGATAGTGCTCCAAATGAACATATATTTAGTATCAATATCCTTCCAATATGTAAATCTTTTAGTTGCAATTGTTCTATTTTTATGTAAAAATCGTTTAAATAAATAAGTGCGAAGACAAAAGACAGAATCGAGATTTGAAGACGCAAATGACCAAAAAGCTAAAAAGTACAAAGTACAATCCAAGTGGTTTAATTTATTGATGAGAAACGCCTAAAAATGACAAGAGTACAAGCCGCGAAACGCAAAGTACAATATATCTAAGCGTACGAAAAGGCGTTCGAAAATCCGGAACTGAAACATAAACTGAGCATCGACGTACAACTCAACGGAGCTAAAATTACAAGTCAACTATGAACAAGAATATAATATAATATATATATAATTATATATTATTATATATTATTATATTATATATTATAAAATTCAACAGCCCACGTTTAACTCAATTTGGTGAGCTGGAATCCGAAGCTACGCACTCGTGAAGCTGTTAGGCACAAAAGTACTTCACTCGCGGAGCTGTACAGTTCAAAGTAGGCCTATAAAAGCTCACGCATTCTTCTCGAATTCTCATCATCTTTTTGTTTTATGTTTCTCTGATTCTCAATCTATATATATATTTATATTTATATTATAATTATAATTTTAATTAAAGTTAATAATAATAAGGTTATTGTAAGAATGTTTTACGGGTTTTAAAGTCGGAACTCTGTTCGTGTAACGCTACGCGATTAAATACCACTATAAGCTATGTTGTTCCTTTTTAAATTAATGTCTCGTAACTAAGTTATTATTATGCTTATTTGAGCCGAAGTAATCGTGATGTTGGACTAAATATTAAGACAAGGCTATTGAACTTTGGACCATAATTAAGGTTTGGGCAAAAGACCGACACTTGTAGAAATTGGACTATTGACTATTAATAGATGGGGGTATTGTCTAATTGAGTGACAACTCATTGGAGTCTGTCGAACCTATCTTCAAATTAATTAACTTAATAATTAATAATGATTATGGTTGTCCTATTTAGTGACATTCATACGGAATCTATTATAATCATTTAATTAATTATTCTGGTTGGTAATTGATTATTCAAACTGATCAAGTGGGTAAATTAATATTCATATCTAATCAAAATATGGGTGGATTACATACAGTGATAACTGGTGTAATTGTTGACAGAAGTGATAACTGCGTCACAGTTTAAATCCTTAATTAGTTGGAATATTTGAATTCGGATATAAGGGTAATTTGACGAGGAAACTCGCACTTTATATTTATGGCCGATGGACAATTATAGACAAAAACCAGATGGACTTATCAAATAATCCAGGACAAAGGAAAATTAACCCATGGTAATAAATTAAAATCAACACGTCAAACATCATAATTACGGAAGTTTAAATAAGCATAATTCCTTTATTTTATATCTCATCGCACTTTTATTTATAGTCATTTTATTTTTCGTACTTTAAATTATTGCACTTTTTATTATCGTACTTTTATTTTATCGCATTTTTATTTATGGTCATTTACTTTACACTTTAAATTAAGTTATATTTATATTTATTATTTTACATTAGGTTTTAATTGTGACTTAAGACATAAAATCGACAAACCGGTCATTAAACGGTAAAACCCCCCTTTTTATAATAATAATAATACTACTTATATATATATATATGTATATATATATATATATATATATATATATATATATATATATATATATATATATATATACACATATATAGTTTAAAATAAATATAGCGTTAAACTTAGTGAGCTCCCTGTGGAACGAACCGGACTTACTAAAAACTACACTACTCTACGATTAGGTACACTGCCTATAGTGTTGTAGCAGAGTTTAGGTATATCCATATATATAAATAAATAAAACTTGTATCATATTTCGCCGAATTTCATATTAAAAATAAGTATATTTCGTACCCCTTCGCTCGCACATCAGTTATATTCTTTTGTTCAATAGTCTCATTCAATTGACATGAGTAAGGAGCAGTAAATTCATGTCTAATGCCATTTGTATATGAAATTCATCAAAAAGGTGTGACATATTCACCACCTCTATCACTACGAACAACCTTGATTTTTTGTTCAAGTTGATTCACAACTTCGTTTTTATAAGAAATAAACTTCTCAATTGTTTCATCTTTACTTTTCAACAAGTAAACATAACAATAATTCGTGCTATCATTGATAAACATCGTTGGAATGGATTTTAATTCACACACATTGGTGTGGACTATATCAAGGGTTTCGGTTATTCGTTCAATCGAAGATGATCTCGTTAATTTGGCTTCAACACAAGTTTCACATTTGTAGGGCATAACCTTTTAAACTTAGATTCACTATTGGTCAACATAACCTTTTGAACATACTTACAATTTATTTTAAAATTTCAAACTTGTTCAACAACCACCTGGACACCAGATTCCTTATGAATCTCGGGAACATACAACACATTATTTAATGTGAGATTGTGAGTTCCTATCCAGAGGTCAATTTCCAGGATCATCACTCTGAAATATAAACTAAAATAAACTGTTTTAGCAAAACAGAAAATTTTAGTCAGCAAATACCACGTGAACTGAACTAATTTGAGTTTTCAACCCAAATAAAAGTTTCATTTTACTGTGAACAAACTGAGTTAAACCAAATAGATTTCAACTCAACCAGGTTAAACCAATCAGGTTACAACCAAATGGGTAGACCAAATATGTTTCAACCCAAACGGATAAACCAAACATGTTTCAACCCAAACGGGTAAAACAAACATGTTTAAGCTCAACTGTTAAACAAACCAGTCCAATAATAGTCTAAGTCCAATAACAGTCTAAAAATCTATGAAATTAATCCAAAGAATAGTCTGGAAAACTGTCCATAAAACTATTCGCAAACACCTTATAGACCGAATCAATATGTCATTCAAAGACATAGTTTCGGCACAAGAAACCCGAGTGATTCCAGGCCTGACCCGCGCTCACAATCTAAGCATCATGTTCCCTTGCATCAACTTGGGAAGCGATTTAGTCAAGAACCTCGCAAGGTTCAATGTGGTCAGATAAAAGAACATCTTTTACTGCCAACACATAAAGTTCAACCCGTGAACTTTTTAGATTTTTCAACCTGAGTACAAACCGCATCACAATTATTTTATGTCTAGATATGAGGATTAGTTTAGCAATTTATAAGTCGCACCATGTAGATAGCAAACAAAATGATTTCTAATTATATCTTATTACAAGCATATCAGTTTTGTGGAACAAGAATCTGTTTAAGTCTGTAGGTAAAATATATATACGAAACTGAAATAACTAAACATGTTATCACAAACATATAATCATATTGCTGATAAATAAATAAAAAGATACAGTTAAAACGATCTAACCAAGATTAGGTTGAACCGGGGTTGTGTTTGACACAATTCCCTTAAACAGGTTCTTTGTCTGTTCCCAGGGTACATCGGTCTGAAGCAGCGTACTGCTGAACTTGAACACTTGCCTGAAAGGTAACCGAAACGAGGAGACTTTGTTGCGGCTGAGAGGAAACTCTGATCATATAAGAATGCTTATACGATTTTTTGTGTGTCTTTTTCTTCAAACCTCAAAGACTTTATTTATAGTGGACATCATTCCCTTTGGTTTGCTCCCATTTTCGATGGGGGACAACTTAAAAGCCTTTTAGAATTTGCACTAAACGCACAACTTTGAGACTCGATATCTCATTCACATTTATTCTGTTTTAGACACACTTTAGTTCGTTATAAAGCCTTCGCAAAAGCTACAAAACCCACTAAATTATCACTAATATTGACTACTCTATCATATATTAATTAGTGTCCAAAATTAATGGAAAACACACTTTTTAACCAATTATTCCAAAAATATATTAAATATATTAATTGATTTTCAATTATAAAATAATCTTATCTCCATATTATATAGATATAGGTAATAGGTAATGACATATATATAGTATGAATATGTGTAGACATAAAGACTCTTCCGTCCGTCTTCTTTTATTTACTTAGTTGGGAGACGTTAGTGGAATTTGTTTCTCACAAGTATTTGAATAGAAGAAGTTAAAAGGAGACCTACCCGTATCATCCTTAATTTTCATTTACATCTTCAAACATTGCATGTTCTACAAGCAAACATCTTCGTCTAAATTCCTTGAATAAATAAAAAATACCAATGGTTACATCAACATCACATTTAATGCTTTAATTTCCCATTTTGTTACAAGTATCACCAAATTCGTCACCCTTAACACTAAATATATATTTTGTTTTCTGGATGATATTAAAGATCTTCTCACATTTAATGATGTCAAGAATGTTATTATTATCATCATCATGTGTTCTTGTGTTTCTTCTTTTTCTTTCACATGAGTGTAGTGGTAGACATCTTAGTAACACTAATGATCATGCCATGGATGAAAAAGCAAAACTTGTTAGCCATTCAACCATCAATGTAAGATTAAATTTGTTAGTTAATTCTTTCTTCTTTGTTGCCAATCTAGTTATCTTATTTTGTATTTTATCCCGTATTTTTAAATATGTTTAGGGTTTCGAGAACAATCCATTCATACTTCATGATGATCACAAAATGATCAAAAAGGGGAAGGATCAAGCAAACACAGTTGATGATCATCAACACAAGCAAAAAGATTGCGAATCGAAGAACAAGAAAGACATGATCAAAGACGCTAAATTGGGAAAAGCTAATGAAGACCCCGCTCATCGACAAAACCAGCCTAAGTTTGTGACGTTTCGAGTGCCTCCGAAAAACAAAAGGATACATCAGCAACCCGGTTTTAATCTTGACTATTCTCCACCAAAGACACATCCTCCTAGTCACAACTAAGATCAACTAGCTAGTTGCATGATTTCATGTTAGCTTTCGTTATATATGGTACGAGTTCTATTTTGTTAAATCTTTGAGGATACAAATATATGATATAATTAGTGAAGTTGTTGATCCGAATACATGTTTTTAAGGATACATTTACTAAATTAGTAATGGCCATTTTCAAGATCCATCTCTTCTACAAAATGTCACCATAAAATTCTCAAAGAGGAGAATACAATACATCCATGTTAAGGGTGGAGAAATTTTGAGGCATATATATTCTATTATAATTATAATTATATTGTTGCTTTCTACTTGTTCTTGTTAGCTTGATTATTTTGATTTTTACATCCCCGGACGTACGTAGCAACACATTTTTGGTGAACAACAGAGTTATGTTATCTTGAAATCTTGAATTTTAATGTAGTGTGAACAACAGAAGGTTATGTATGTTTTCTAAATTAAGTTGAAATCAAAACAGAGACTTTTCTAATTTAAGGTTATTTACATTCACACGGATGAACTAACCACCTTTGTTTTGTTATAGTTATTCTATTAAAAAATTTCATGCATGTAGCCTTTCTTGAAGTACTTTAAACAGAAACATAATTAGTAATACTATATAGCAAGGTTGCAAAATTCGCTATTTGGAGATTAATCGGTCGGGACTTTTGAAAGATTAATCGGCAATTCGGGGATTAATCGGGGATTAATCGGATTGTAATGTATACATTTAAATATTAAATTTCAAAAATTATATGTGTAAATATAGAAAAAAACTACAAATATATAAATAAACTTTAACATAATTGTCTAAAATTGTTCATTTTGCTCCAAAACTATAAAAATCTAGTTTAAATTCGTGTTAAAATATTAACCATTTTTTACTTCGACCGATTTTGGTTACTAAATTCGGTTTTGAGCCATCAATTAACGTTGACCATTTAATTAAACGGATTTTTGAAAATCGGAACGGATTGCTCTTAAAAATGATTAATCGGAGATTAATCGGCGAGTAATCGGGTTTTTTACAACAGTGCTAATAGTATGGCTATAAAGCATTTATATAACAAATATCAAAAAGTAAATAACCGAAGATAACATTTGACAATAACAAACGGTTCATAAGTCAATACGTACAAGGGTCAACTTAAAGTCAACTTGACACTTTTGTCTAACATGTTCCAAGGGGTATGTAGTAGGTACGATTATGATCGGATCGGACAACTTAACGTTGTTGGTTTCATGTAAAAAGGTACAGCATTTTTTATTTTTTTTGGCGAAAATATATATATATATATATATATTTTTTGGTTTAACGAGGGAACCCGCCCCGCAACACCCACATTGGAGCCCTACGGACCGGTAAACCCTCGGGTACCCGAGCCCCCAGGCTTACCCGGATCCCAGATGAAGCATCCTCAGGTGAGCTCCCTTTTTGAACGAAATGGCTTCGCCAAGATTCGAACCCGGGTGGCTCCCCTCACAGGAAGTCCTGGTGACCATCCAAGCTATGCCTGGATGGTTAAAAATAAAAAAATAAAAAAAATATATATAAATATTTATAGTACTCCCGTACTATAAATATTTATATTTTTTATATACGGAATACTGAAAATATAAATATTTATAGTACTCTATATAAATATAGATCAAATCAAATAGCTAATGAAACATTCATTTATTAAAATTCCCAAAACATTGGATCAAACCCCTTTTTTGACGTTTTTAGACTAAAAAGTGGAAACCATTTGACTCAGCTTCCCAAGATTGCCTACCATTTTTCTACTCCATTAAATACTGTAATTAATTACAAATGTCTATAAAGTATGTTTATAATTAAGCTTTGAAAAAGTGAGAATGTCCCTTTGTGTCTTGCTTCTATTCCCTTTCTCGTAATACCCTTGGTCTCCTGTCGTCTTCATCGTTTTGAACTAAATATTATCTTAAAAAAACACTGAAAGCAGATGGTGGAAATTATCAAATTAACTTTGTTTATACTATTGCAAATTATATTCACATGTTATATATGCTAGTTTGAAAAAGAGAAAATGATAATCATACTCCTTCCTTACGAGAATGTTTAAGTCTTCCAAAATTAAAAATATTTTTTATTACAATAGTCAATATTTCCATAGCTAAATTAAAAAGTAAGTTCTAATATGAAAAATTAGAACTTTTTTATTAATGTTTTACCATTGCCTTAAAGGCTATAGTTTTCATTGTCCTTGAAAAAAAAAAAAAAAAAAATGATTCGGTTAAGTAGAAAGGCTCATATCATCCCTACACCACAAAAAATATGTATTATACAATATAAAGTTATAATTAGAAAACATATTTGTGATACAATTGCTAATGTACAAATCAGTACTCTTATCTAAAGTCTAAAAAACATGTGTCATTTTTTACCCTTCTTTTTCACTTTGTGTCTTTGTTACTACTATATATAATAAAGTAAGTATTAATAATTAGTATAATAAATAATCATACTAATAATAAAACTAAACTAAGAATAAAATAACAATGATAATTATTATTATAAAAACATATTTATTTACTTTTTCTTAAAAATTTTTTTTTTTACTTCATTTTTTCTCTTTCCATTTTTATTCTTTTTTTTAAACATTTAATTAACGAACCGTTAACTGCTTTTTGCAAATGTTAAATTAACCGTCCCTTAACTGTAAAAAAACGACCCTGCAACGAAGTTAACTTTTTATTAATTTTTTTCCTTGCTTTTTTTACCGTTAAATTGCCCGACCATTGACTTTTTTTAAGCGACGGAAACAACCCCTGAACAAAACCGTTTTTCTTTAACGTTTAATTAACCGCCCGTTAACCGATGAAAATTATTCTGCAGCAAAGCGTGGTTCTTTTAGCCTTGTTACATACTTCCTCTGTTCTAAAATAATTGTCCTGTTTTGACATTTTGTTGACTTTAAATAACTTTTTTGTGTAATATAATATCGAATGAAAGTTATACCAAATAAAAACACATCCGAAAATTTAATCTATTCATATAAATTTCATTAAATATTCTATATTACAAAAACTTAACAAATATTTAAAGTCAAAACTTAATAAATTAACTTTAAAAAGTTCAACGGGACAATTATTTTGAGACGGATGGAGTATCAAAATTGGAGACTAATGACACGTAGGCCACTCACGGACAAAAATGATAGGTGTCAAAAAATTTAGGCAAAGAAAATTTAAGCCCATGTAGGGGATTCGAACCCTGGTCGCATAAAAAATTATTTTGAAGGTTTGCCACCTACGCTAGTAATTAATTAGAGTTAACATCCATAAAAACAATATTTATTGAGACACAAAGATGGTTAAAAACAGCGAACACAAATGTGAAATAACCTGAAAAGAGAAAATTGCGCGGATAGTTCCTGTGGTTTGTACCACCCAGCTTGGATAGACATAGTTGTGGATTTGAGGATGGATAGTCCTTGTGACTTAAAAGTGGAGCAAGGATAGCCCAGTTCACCAACACTGTTAACTTTTTCAATTAAAACTAAATCATGTGCCAAGCATGTGAGGGTATTTTTGTCATTTATCCTTCTTATCATTTTACAATCGCCTTTCACAACTTCTTTAATTTCAATTGGGTTACCGGCATTAACACTCAAGTTTTCAAAGTTTTTGGTGCTTGTTCAATTTGTGTTAATCACAGTTAAATAAAAGAAGTAAAAGTAAGAGACTCAAATTAAAAACACCACTTGTTGTCTTGTTGATGTTCGATCCAGAGAAGAGAAAAGACCCAACCAAATCAATTCTCTCAAAAGTGTAGTCTTGCTTGTTTTTGTCGTGACCTCAACACATAGACACACCCACTTCCTTTGTTTATTTCTCCTGAGCAACCAACAAAATAGTTCCAGACATCCTTTAATTTTTTTACCTCAAAATAGTTCCAGATATGAATCCAAAATTGATTCTAACAAGTTTCTGCATAATCGATTATCATGTACTGATATGATTCGGCTCCAGAAACTTGATTAGATATCCACAAAAGTAAAGAAGAATTTAGCGAAGAACATTTTAACACCCCGTCAAAAATCCCTTTAACGGAATGTTAACTCTGGTCCCAGTGCTTGGCTTGACTTCTACGTAACAGCAATATTCTACAGCGGAAGCAATTAATACCTGAGAATAAAACACGCAAAACGGATCAACAACAATGTTGAGTGAATCTACAGGTTTTAGGTAAACAATACAGTATGTTTAAGAAATACATTTCGAAAACGGTTATTAGTGGAAGACCACCAAGGTTCAATGTTAAAAGTTAGACAACTCCGTGTCCCATTTCAAAAGTTTGTTGACACTACCATGTCAAGTTTCAATCATTTGTAGACAATACCATGTCAAGTTTCAAATATTCGTAGACAATACCATGTCAAGTTTTATCTCATTTGTTCGTAAACCACAGTTTTAAATAACATTGTATAGTATCTGAAAAACAGTTATCAGAAATATAGTTTAGTTTCCTTGACCACGAGATTTTACAAGTACAACTCCAAGTTGCGAAACGTTTGCATAATCTATGAGCACCTGAATACTAGCAATGACCCAAGTATAGAATTCACTATACCTGCCTTTACCTCATAAAAATGTTATACACTTGTACGAATGTATTATGTTCAAAGTAAATGCACCACAGTTTTTATAGCGGGTGAGGTTGTCAACCTAACGGATCCGTCCATCTAAATTGTGCCTACACCGATGGTATTTAAAGTATTCAAGCTAGAGGCTTTGTGTACAAACTCAATATGCAGATATAGTACTCGTGTCAATACAAAAAGAATTTGATAATATAAGTATAACAGCGTGTATTCTCATCCCTGAAAACATGTAAAAAGCGGGACTGTAGACTCACCTTTGAATAAAGCTCGGATTGAAAAGTGGACAATTTACTTGTACGGTTTATAGCCGAGTAATGCAACCTAAGTATATGTATTTAGGTTGGTCAATAAATATGTCTTAAACAAGTGTGGTTTCATAGTATAAGTTATCTTATTGCTCGAATCGACGCGTTTCAAAGTAGAAGTCAACATACAGTCAACTAATTCATGCAAGTCAAACAAAGTCAACCGAAGTCAAACTGAAAGTCAAACTTGGTCAAAGTAGTCAACTAAAGTCAAAATCAGTAGGTTCATGTCAAATGTTGGTCAACATATCAAACCTAAGTCAAACAACACGTTTTAGATCATAATTGGTCAATTTCACAATTTCAGTTTATCGTTGTGCACAAAGTTCATGTACATGTAGCAAACTTAGCATATTATCTCATAGTACAAAATTCAAGTAAACATGGAAAACTCCAGATCATAAGTATACTCAAAATCGATTCCAAAAAGTCCGGCCAGGGTCTCATACGATAATTAAAAGTCAGGAATCAGAAGGGGTACATTTGGGGTTCACCAAGTCAGTTTCTGATCGCGCACTGATTTGGTTTTAGCTATAACCGGAGTTAGGAACATGCAATCGATACAAGACCAGTGGCCATAGTTCAAAAACAAGTTAAACTAACACATATCAAAAATCGAGCAATTTTGGTTTAGCCAATTTGTACAGTTTATTCATGCAAATTGAACATTCAGTTTTTCAGCTCAAATCAGAATTTACATAAAGTATGGCCCTATTGTGCCCAATGCATAAGGTTTCAGAGATTGACATAAACTAGCAATAAGTCACATATTATGTTAAAATTCATATTCCAGAAGCTTACATGCTCATTCAATAAACACAATCCACAGAGTATAAAACAGAGAGCAATTTACAGATTCGATTCTAGTTTCGCTAGTCACATTCGCACGCGATTAGCCGGAGATCTAAATACAATTAGCCTATGATATCTACATGAAAGATGAAGTAATTTTTGTGTATATTTCAAATATGCAAAGCTTTAATCACAGAAGCTAACACATTTTATCATACAAGGTTGTTTTCATGCAAGTGCTGTATAAAACTACTTTTACACTAATTCAAGCATATCTCGGGTTTTACATAAGCAAACGACATGATATCCTAGTGTAAACTGAGTGTTTTTAAATTACCTATCCAATGGTATAAATTTCACAATCCAATTCGTGGTCTATCAAACCCAGATTTCTGATCAATCACAAAAACACAACGTTAACTTCAATTGGCCATAACTTGATCATCCGGAAATGAAATCAAGCGAATCCAAAGCCTAAAATCAATATTTTTTCGCAAGGAATCTAATTATAATATAATATCATACAATTTAAAAATTAAAATTACTGTACACATCAAATACAAATTCGGTTTTCGCATAAAACAATCAAGACGAGCAATTTATCGCATCTAGTATTCATCAAACATCAAGACTTGAGCAATAGACAACCTAATCCATGAAACCATAATAAAAATCTGATTTTAGAGATTAGAGTTTATGTGTTTATACCTTTGATCACAAAATCGTTTATACAAACGCGTAGAGAACGATGCAAGCAACAATATTGATCAAAGGAGCAAAAACAAGAGATCAAAACTTGATGTAGAATTGTAGGGATGAAGGTATGAGATTATTTGGTGTGTATGGAGCTGCAATCATGGAGCAAGAATGATAGGAAAAAGAATGGGACATGTTCTCTTGTTACTTAGAAATTAAGAGAATATAGTTAGTGTCCTAAACAACCAAAAGTCAACAAACATGGGCCTAAACTAATAGTCAACATGCATTGGCTACTCATGGGACCAAGGATGATGAGGTATGAGGTCATGGCCATGTGGCCTCGGGCTCGGGTCTCGGGCTCGTTTTCTGTAAAAGCTCGTTCGCGTGTGGTTCGTTTCGAGTGCCATTAACCGTACCGAATCTCCGGAACGTTAACTAGTCGTTGAAACAAAATCACCGTGTTTAATTCATTAAGTAAATAATAAATTAAATTTCTTTCATAAGTTCAATAATTATTAAGAATAATTATTCTATCGTTTTTCTGAGTTCCGTTAACTGAAAAGTTTTCTAGGCGACTAACTTTAATCGTATCGTTTCTAGTTTAATTCGTCAACCGAATTAAGTTCACTAATTAATATAACATATTAATTCAAGTAATCCACTAAGGATCAAGTACGCATTTAATTACTTTAAATACGAAAAAGTTTCACATAGCCACTGTTAACTATTCTGGAAAAAAAAAATTGGCGTATGAAAATTGTATGATTTAACTAACGATCGTCAAGTATTTAACGGAAGTTTTAACGGAAAAACTCGGGTTGTTACATTACCCACCCGTTATTGAAAATTTCGTCCCGAAATTTGGATGATGGCAGTTATTGATGAAAATAAAATATTTTCGTATCATTAGAAATCCACGTTTCAACGTGAGCTTGAATTCTATAACTAAGTTTGCAAATAAAGTTTATACTTGGCTTGAATAGTTTGTCTTTCCAGACGTAAGCCTTCATACATTCTTTTAATAAAAGAATTTGGTCATATACGAGTGTTTCGTCAAATAATATGATAAGATTAAATAATCTTTCGAGATCTCTATACGGATGGACTTCTAAGGTACGTTCGGTTTCGTAATGAATACGAGTTAAGTGTATAGAATTTCTTATCATCAAGAATATGAATGAAATGATTCGGTTACGTGTAAAAATACAACTGAATATGTCACTAATGGATGTATTGAAGTAATAGTTGTCCGCCTTGACTTTTCGATGTGATCACTATTGAATCTCCTAAATTTAAGGGATTTGAATATAATCGTTTGAAATCTGTGAGATTTGGATCCGGTAATTAAGGAAATTAGAATTCTTTTCTTTTTGATTTAATACGATTATCTTAATCGGCTGACGCGTTGCTATGGTAAAAAGTTTTGATATAAATTAATCATCTCTGCGTCCTTATTTTCTCAACCTCAATCTTCTTACTTTCAAAATTCTATTTTCGAAAATTTTGTGAAGATGCTTCATCCGCTCTTGATTTTTGTTACTATTTTGACTGTGTATACAGTCATTCTTCTTTTTAGTCTACCACCAGAAGAATCTCTGTTCTTCTATAATGCTCTAGGGGTGACAGTATTTTTAATTCTACCACTCCTCTGTTTTTCAATACTTATTGATATAAATGGTTTATGATCTTCCATGTTTGTTGTCTTTTATATTCTGACCTATTTTTCGAAGACTCATGCTTTTTATCCAAGAAGATCTTCAACTTGTTCTTCTATACATGGTCAAATAATACGGATCAATGGCTGGTGATAATGCAGAAACATTCGCTGTTCATCGTCATAGTATCCGTTTTCACCTTGTTTTCTCTTCTCGACTTTAAATCAAGCAAGTAATGGTCCAGAATTCGTAGGTATGGAGTTTCGAATGATCATAATATACAAAGTAGAAAGGAAAGGTAATAGCACAATTTGATTTGTCAAATTACCAGAATATCCGAAAAAGACCGAATCATCAAGAAATATATTTCCTTGATATGTTTAGAAGTTAAATAGAATGAAAGAGTTATGTAACATGGTTCATGATGATTGTAAGGTCTGTGAATCATCATCTTCCATTAGAAATTCAGCATGACTTCGGAGCAAGATATTCTCTAAAGATGTCATCGGATCCAGAATTACCTGGATTCTTTGAATATAGGGTTTGGTCCTTGTATTTGTCCTTGGTCTCCTTCATGGTTAGCTCAATCCGTTTTTCAGTTCCAAATATGAGCCTTTTTCAATACGTTATTCTTTATCATCAAACTTTTGGCCATTAAAACCATCTATAGCTTTTGCTGCTTCGTCAGCATTCTCAAGGTTAACGAATCTGAATCGTTGGTTATCAATCCGAGATGGTTTCAAGAGATTTTATTTTTAGATTATTAAACGTTGATTGTAATCGTTAACGGATCTAATGGTTGACGAATAGGCGTTGTTGATTTCAAAAGTAATGAATGATAATTTCGATGGTTTGATGTGATAATTCATCATAGAATACAAATGAATATAATTCATGAATGTAGTGATCTTTAGGAAGATAACACTTGATAAAGCTTTACTTAGATTCTGATACGTCAAAATCAGAATATATAGTAGTTGTTCTTTAGTGAACGGATACACATATCTTGTGAGTGTAATTAGTATAGTTACTGATTATTGAATCAGAATTTGAAGAATGTATAATGTAACATATTAATGTGAGATATAAATATTTCTCGGGTTTTACCTACCCGTTAAATATTTTTACAATTTACAGTTTGTACAGAAGAGTTTTTAATTACAATCTTTATGAAGATATATATTCGTATATATTCTTCAGATGTAATCATGGATTTAATGAGTTAATATAATATTAAACTCATTTGATTTATGGTTGAAGATAATCTCCAAAACCTTAGAGATTTCATAATTGTCGCGAAATATTTCGCTAATGAAGTTATGAATCAATACTTCATCGTTCATTGTTTATTGATATACCTCGGTATATGATATTGATGCTCGTGAAGTTCTTGTGAAATTTACAAGGCACGAATAATGTTTTCTAGAAATTTTCGAGTACATCGAAAATAGAAGTGAAAAATCAAACATGTATTTGAATAATACACTTAGTTTATTATGAAATGGAGTTTATTGTGCTGAAGCAGTGATTAATGATTGTTAAGTCATTAACGAAGGATGTACATCATAGCATATTAGTGATATGATTTAACCAAGTAGTACATACTAGTTAAGATTCACACGTAATAGTTTAGTACGAAAAGATTTATTATTGTTCCAAACCATATATATATATAAAGTATACATATATAAATTTTTTTTTTCTGGAAGAATGAGTCAATACATCTTAACTCACAATTACTAATATTCCTTGGTATCTATGGGGTGTATGATGTTGATATCCGAAGTACCGAGTGTGATGTTGAGGTGTGGGATGCGGATGTTGTTGTTGGTGAAGCTGATGCTATTGGTGGTGATGTTGATGGTACTGGTGGTGTTGGCTATGCTGCTAGTGCTGCTGATGCTCTTAAATTTCGCACCATATTCTCCAGAGCCACTACTCGAGAGCGAAGCTCGTTGACTTCTTCTACTATTCCGGAATGATTGGTGGTTCGGACAAGTGGATGAATAAGATCTAGAATTCTGGATATTAGATATTCGTGGCGGGATATCCTGGAAATGAGGGTGAAAATGGTGTTCCGGATTGGTTCGCCGGTAAGTGCTTCAGGTTCTTCACCAATAGGTGAATTCGGTTGGTGGAAGGGATCGCCTTCTTCTCACCTCCATTGATTAAGTCGACTACGAACCCACCCCCAATTCATCCAGAAAAGATGATGGCTAATAGGTTCGTTCGTTCCGGTTACGTTGTCCATGGAGCTCGAGGAATCAGATGAGAAATCCATATTATGTGTTTGGAATAGGGTTTGATATGAATTGAGTGTTGGATGCTATGTTTGTCTCCTTGAATACGTGTATATAGCAAAAAGATTTTCGTAATTTACGGAGAAAATTTAGGAAATATATCAGACAAAATCTAATATAATAAGTATGATAGCGACAGGATTAGCCTATATGTAATTGGTACAATAATTGCAGTAAGATGTCGGTGGATCAAAAATGATAAGCAGTGAGAAGTAGTGATCGGTCGCGACTAGTGGTGAGAGGCGGCGTTGAGTAGTAGTAACCAACGATAAATAGCAAGGGGTAGTGGTATAAGATGATGAATATGTCCAGGCAGTGTCTTTGTAGTGCCAAGTAGAAATCAGGGGTGACGGACAGTGTCGGGTAGTGACGAATTGTGACGTGATTACACGCTCCTTATAGGTTATAATAACAATTAAATCGTACGATGTAAATTTCTACTCATATTTGAAATTAAACGGTTTATGTTCTAAACGGTATTTATCCAAGTAACCTACTTGACTCGCTCCCAATTCCTTATTTTGCGATGTCGGAACTTCTATATGAGTTACCGTAATGTAATCCCGGTCATTACATTACGCTATCTCACATTTCCATTCGACATAACTCCATAAGTTCAAGATGGCGTAATCAACTTAATTTAGTTAAATCTCGCGTCGCGTGTATGTATGTGATTCGTAGTATAACGTTTAGTTCAAGTCCATATCATATGGGTATAGGGTGTATATGTACGTGATGTAATGTGTAGCCCTATATGTCGTATTGTGAAGCAAATAGTGCATGTATGGTGTATAAAAGTCATCCAAGACACACGACTATAGACTAGACTTCACTAATGCGCCCTACGGTTAGACACACTAATGTATCCTAGTTCTCTATAGCCAAAGCTCTGATACCATCTTTAACACCCCGTCAAAAATCCCTTTAACGGAATGTTAACTCTGGTCCCAGTGCTTGGCTTGACTTCTACGTAACAGCAATATTCTACAGCGGAAGCAATTAATACCTGAGAATAAAACACGCAAAACGGATCAACAACAATGTTGAGTGAATCTACAGGTTTTAGGTAAACAATACAGTATGTTTAAGAAATACATTTCGAAAACGGTTATTAGTGGAAGACCACCAAGGTTCAATGTTAAAAGTTAGACAACTCCGTGTCCCATTTCAAAAGTTTGTTGACACTACCATGTCAAGTTTCAATCATTTGTAGACAATACCATGTCAAGTTTCAAATATTCGTAGACAATACCATGTCAAGTTTTATCTCACTTGTTCGTAAACCACAATTTTAAATAACGTTGTATAGTATCTGAAAAACAGTTATCAGAAATATAGTTTAGTTTCCTTGACCACGAGATTTTACAAGTACAACTCCAAGTTGCGAAACGTTTGCATAATCTATGAGCACCTGAATACTAGCAATGACCCAAGTATAGAATCCACTATACCTGCCTTTACCTCATAAAAATGTTATACACTTGTACGAATGTATTATGTTCAAAGTAAATGCACCACAGTTTTTATAGCGGGTGAGGTTGTCAACCTAACGGATCCGTCCATCTAAATTGTGCCTACACCGATGGTATTTAAAGTATTCAAGCTAGAGGCTTTGTGTACAAACTCAATATGAAGATATAGTACTCGTGTCAATACAAAAAGAATTTGATAATATAAGTATAACAGCGTGTATTCTCATCCCTGAAAACATGTAAAAAGCGGGACTGTAGACTCACCTTTGAATAAAGCTCGGATTGAAAAGTGGACAATTTACTTGTACGGTTTATAGCCGAGTAATGCAACCTAAGTATATGTATTTAGGTTGGTCAATAAATATGTCTTAAACAAGTGTGGTTTCATAGTATAAGTTGTCTTATTGCTCGAATCGACGCGTTTCAAAGTAGAAGTCAACATACAGTCAACTAATTCATGCAAGTCAAACAAAGTCAACCGAAGTCAAACCGAAAGTCAAACTTGGTCAAAGTAGTCAACTAAAGTCAAAATCAGTAGGTTCATGTCAAATGTTGGTCAACATATCAAACCTAAGTCAAAAAACACGTTTTAGATCATAATTGGTCAATTTCACAATTTCAGTTTATCGTTGTGCACAAAGTTCATGTACATGTAGCAAACTTAGCATATTATCTCATAGTACAAAATTCAAGTAAACATGGAAAACTACAGATCATAAGTATACTCAAAATCAATTCCAAAAAGTCCAGCCAGGGTCTCATACGATAATTAAAAGTCAGGAATCAGAAGGGGTACATTTGGGGTTCACCAAGTCAGTTTCTGACCGCGCACTGATTTGGTTTTAGCTATAACCGGAGTTAGGAACATGCAATCGATACAAGACCAGTGTCCATAGTTCAAAAACAAGTTAAACTAACACATATAAAAAATCGAGCAATTTTGGTTTAGCCAATTTGTACAGTTTATTCATGCAAATTGAACATTCAGTTTTTCAGCTCAAATCAGAATTTACATAAAGTATGGCCCTATTGTGCCCAATGCATAAGGTTTCAGAGATTGACATAAACTAGCAATAAGTCACATATTATGTTAAAATTCATATTCCAGAAGCTTACATGCTCATTCAATAAACACATTCCACAGAGTATAAAACAGAGAGCAATTTACAGATTCGATTCTAGTTTCGCTAGTCACATTCGCACGCGATTAGCCGAAGATCTAGATACAATTAGCCTATTATATCTACATGAAAGATGAATTACTTTTTGTGTAGATTTCAAATATGCAAAGCTTTAATCACAGAAGCTAACACATTTTATCATACAAGGTCGTTTTCATGCAAGTGCTGTATAAAACTACTTTTACACTAATTCAAGCATATCTCGGGTTTTACATAAGCAAACGACATGATATCCTAGTGTAAACTGAGTGTTTTTAAATTACCTATCCAATGGTATAAATTTCACAATCCAATTCGTGGTCTATCAAACCCAGATTTCTGATCAATCACAAAAACACAACGTTAATTTCAATTGGCCATAACTTGATCATCCGGAAATGAAATCAAGCGAATCCAAAGCCTAAAATCAATAGTTTTTCGCAAGGAATCTAATTATAATATAATATCATACAATTTAAAAATTAAAATTACTGTACACATCAAATACAAATTTGGTTTTCGCATAAAACAATCAAGACGAGCAATTTATCGCATCTAGTATTCATCAAACATCAAGACTTGAGCAATAGACAACCTAATCCATGAAACCTTAATAAAAATCTGATTTTAGAGATTAGAGTTTATGTGTTTATACCTTTGATCACAAAATCGTTTATACAAACGCGTAGAGAACGATGCAAGCAACAATATTGATCAAAGAAGCAAAAACAAGAGATCAAAACTTGATGTAGAATTGTAGGGATGAAGGTATGGGATTATTTGGTGTGTATAGGGCTGCAATCATGGAACAAGAATGATAGGAAAAAGAATGGGACATGTTCTCTTGTTACTTAGAAATTAAGAGAATATAGTTAGTGTCCTAAACAACCAAAAGTCAACAAACATGGGCCTAAACTAATAGTCAACATGCATTGGCTACTCATGGGACCAAGGATGATGAGGTATGAGGTCATGGCCATGTGGCCTCGGGCTCGGGTCTCGGGCTCGTTTTGTGTAAAAGCTCGTTCGCGCGTGGTTCGTTTCGAGTACCATTAACCGTACCGAATCTCCGGAACGTTAACTAGTCGTTGAAACAAAATCACCGTGTTTAATTCATTAAGTAAATAATAAATTAAATTTCTTTCATAAGTTCAATAATTATTAAGAATAATTATTCTATCGTTTTTCTGAGTTCCGTTAACTGAAAAGTTTTCTAGGCGATTAACTTTAATCGTATCGTTTCTAGTTTAATTCGTCAACCGAATTAAGTTCACTAATTAATATAACATATTAATTCAAGTAATCCACTAAGGATCAAGTACGCATTTAATTACTTTAAATACGAAAAAGTTTACATAGCCACTGTTAACTATTCTGGAAAAAAAATTGGCGTATGAAAATTGTATGATTTAACTAACAATCATCAAGTATTTAACAGAAGTTTTAACGGAAAAACTCGGGTTGTTACAAACATGAACTCCATTAAAATCGATTCTTCAAATTAGGTCATTTCAGTTGATGATTTCAACACCTAAATTGCTTGAAATCATATAACTAACACTCGATGATCATATTTAAATCCTGAATCTATCCGAATCACTCCAATTGATTTGTTGACCAAAAACTATTGAAGTTTGACCTTCTGATCTAGACATCTTTGATGAAATTTAACTGCATTTGAAGCTTTAACTAGCTTAAATTGTGACAAAACCCGAAATTTCCTATCAAATTTAAACTTGATCTTTATATGTTTCCAACACGATAAGCAAAGTCTGTAATGTTGAAATCTCAAAAACTTTGAATTGTGTTCATGTATTCATTTACCCATCGACTGCTCTTGACGATTCACGAACAATTATGTGTAAAACGACACGGATTTTTCCGTTAATATATATAAGATTAATATTTACACAATTAAATGTTTCTAACATGTTAAACAATCAAACTTGTTAAGACTTGATTAATTGAAACGGAATTTATGTAAACGTTTGACCACCCAGTTTGACCGATGATTCACGAACGTCATAACTTGTATTAATATATGTGTGTGTGTGTGTGTGTGTGTGTGTGTGTGTGTGTATATATATATATATATATATATATATATATATGATAATTAAATATCTCATTAATTATATTAACAAAGTATTATATATATATTTTCATACTACTAATTTAAAGAGTTTTTGAACAATATATATGTTACTATTTAAACGACGTAATTAACTTATGTTAAAATGTATTTACATATAATGTATTACGAGTGTAAATACATCCTTACAAGTATTGAATACACTTTATAATATAACAATACATATAAAGGATAGCTATACTCGTATTTTCGTTCAATTTCCTCAAGAATTCTACTCGCATTCATACGGTATTTTTTACCCGTATTATACACAGCTTCTAGAAGTATTTACTATTAGTATATACCAATAGAAATCTGCAATTATTTGTGTAATATATCATCCATGACCTAATAAATTTAATATGTCATCCATGACTTAATACATTTTAACTTATACTAGATAGTTTCACTAAAAAATAAATTTTCAAGCCTATAAATAAGCACCATTTCTAACCCATTTTTACACATTAATTTTCCAATTTTCACTTCCAATTTTCACACACACTTGCAAGAACTCTCTCAAGTTTTGTTCTACTACTTCTTTCCAGCAACTTTACATTCTAAACTTGAGGTAAAAACTCTACTTCAACTCTTGTTCAATTCATATGTTTATAGCTATCTATATAAGAGTTTATAAACTAGAACATAGTTTAGTTGATTCTAAACTTGTTTGAAGAAATAATCAAATCTTTCTAACTCAACTGTAATAACACTTATTTATATGTATTATGATGTTATATTAAGTTAATAGTAGAACTTATAAATTGTACATATGAAGAACACCTTGAAACTTAACATATATCGTTTAATCTCCATTCGGTAAAAAACGGGCTGTTTTGGGTTGGGAATTAAAAACCTATCTTAGACTTTGAGTTCGGGGCTAAGACTTTGGAAATATGTTAATATATGTAAATAAGACTTCCAGTATTTTTTTCATGATTTTAGACAAAGTGGAAGTATTTTATCAAAAATCATATATTGGGTGGGTGTCGGGATTCTTCCAAATCTGTCCATCGGCACAAAAAGAGGGTAAAACTCTGAATATTATTACATGTGCTGAACTTTTTGAATTATTTTTGAAAAATTAACTTCTTAAGGAATCCATAGCAATTTGATTCACTTTAAACGGAGTTTTAATGAATATTTGGTGAGCAAAACAAAATCTGCTAAAATTAACGTTGTATGGACGAAATTTATATTGTAAAAAAACTATATTAACCATATTCTTGCTAACTTTTCCTATATCCTATATATATTTGGACATGTTATCATTAGTATAACAAAATATTATAATCTTAGTTAATTCCGGGATTGTATATATATATAATAATCTTGGTACATTCCATGACAATAAGTATACAATACGTTTTGATAAATCCTAAGACAATAAGTATACAATACGTTTTTATAAATTCTAAGACAATACGTATACAATACGTCTGTGGGTTGATGCAAAGACAATACGTATACAATACGTCGTGGGATAATTCTAAGATTATATATATACCGATTATTGGACTGTTGGACATTTCGAACTATTTTGGACTACTAACAAAGGACTACTAACATAAAAATGTTAAAAATTAATTCTATAAACTTGTTTTATCAATATTATATGTTAATAATATTATTTAATATATATAATTGATATAGGTTCGTGAATCCGAGACAATCCCTGCACTTGTTCAGTGCCGTCATATATATAATTGCTACGAAATACAGTATTGTGAGTTTCATTTGCTCCTTGTTTAATTGCTTTTGCAATATATATTTTTGGACTGAGAATACATGCGCTGCTTTTATAAATGCTTTACGAAATAGAGACAAGTGATCAAAAATGATAATTCTGCGGATTGATGTGCTAGGTAATTTAGTTACACGTTATAAGAGCATGTAAGCGCGAATTCTAAAGATAGATCTATCGGGCTTAACACCCCCATCCTGTGTAGGCTGCACTAGACATAAGAGCTAGTGGGCGGATGTTTAGTACTTCGTTTTTACTACACTTGGTACAGTGTAGGGAGATTTCATAATAAAGGGAATATGCCACATTAATTGTTAAGTATGGTTACCGAAGTGCTCAACAACTTATAGAATACTTTTATACACTTGCGAGTGTACGGATATTTATGGAAACTGAAATCTTGTGGTCTATTACTATTACGGAAATGATTGATTATGATAAACTAATGAACTCACCAACCTTTTGGTTGAAACTTTAAAGCATGTTTATTCTCAGGTATTAAAGAAATCTTCCACTGTGCATTAGCTCATTTTAAGGATATTACTTGGAGTCATTCATGACATACTTTGAAAGACGTTGCATTCGAGTCGTTGAGTTCATCAAGATTAATATTAAGTCAATTATAGTTGGATGTAATATGAAATGGTATGCATGCGTCAATTTTTGATGTAAAGAAGGTTTGTCTTTTAAAAACGAATGCAATGTTTGTAAAATGTATCATATAGAGGTCAAATACCTCGCGATGTAATCAACTATTGTGAATCGTTTATAATGTATATGAACGGGTCATTTCATAAATGAATGACAAGGAATCCGAATCTGTTAATAAATCATCCCGAATCTCGAGTTAATTTAGACGAGGGTTGAAGGTTCCGGCGAGTTTTGACATCACGTCAACGTCGTCTCCGGCGGCGAAGGTGTTGAGAAGAATGAAGGTTAGACAGAGGAGACGAAGGTGGCGGTGGTACGCCATTGCGGAAGTGGCTGTGTTGAGACAAAGAGGTGGTATGTGTGTGTGTTTTGAATGTGTAATAAGTGTATGTAATTGTAATAACGTGTTTTGTGATTTAGAGAAGATATATATGAACAATCACATTTGCGATTTGAAGCTGAGGGTTATGAATTTAGGGTTATGATTTGGGGTTATGAATTTAAAGTTTTGGTGAAAAAACTTGAAGATGGTGGTAAGTGAGAGAAGTATTTAATTTATTTGGATTAAAAGGAAAAGTGGGTGGGGATGACAAGAGGAAATCGTTTAAAGACGAAATTACCCTCATGTGGAGAGCACGTGGGAATGGGTTAACGGAGGAATCTAACAGAAACCGTCAGTTGGGCCATCCTTGCACAAAAATTCAAACATAATGACTATCCATCCTCAAATCCACAACTATGTCTATCCAAGCTGGGTGGTACAAACCACATGGACTATCCGCGCAATTTTCTCACCTGAAAATTAGAAATAAGTAGCAAAAAGACGTTTTTGTCCACGTGAACTGTGCGAGCTCATCATAATTAGTGTTAGTGATAATAATACGGAGTAATATGTTAATGTGATTTGAAAAGAAAAATAATTAATAAGAAATTAATAAAACTAATCAATTATAAGTAATCATTCAGTTTTATTAAAAGTTCAGATAATTAAAATAAGGAAAAAGCTAATGAGCTTTATGTAATCATCTCCAATCTAACCCAGGAGCTTTATTTTGCCTTTTTGCTGATTTTCTATCAAGATAAGATATAGTGCCTTTCTATCAGATGCTAGAAGTAGTAAAATATCGATATTAATGTTTAGCATTTACGTTGATTTTTCACCGAGGGAAATTGGGCTGGATTTGAATCTTCTCTTCAAAAATACTTGGGCTTGGTGGGCTTAATATTTCACTTTGGACATGTTTTTCAGTTCACTAGATCTTTTCATTTTGTTACATGTAAACTTGGACAATTACGAATAGAGGTGTAAACAAGTCGAGTTACGTCAGGTTAAAGTTGATGTCGGCCAAGTTCAAGGGGTCTCATCATGTATTTTTGGCGTGTGTGCCTTTGGTTTGTTCCCTATCTATAATTGCTTTGTAGTCATTCATGTATTTTTGTTGTGTTTATAATATTTACCGGGTGAATACCTTTTACCAAAAAAAAAAAAGTTGAGTTACGCTTATTTCGGCTCGTTTAAAATTCAAATAGATAGAGTTCGGTCTCAGTTTGTTTTGAGAAATCTTCAAGATATTAGATATAGATCCTGCTCGCTAGTATTCCGGTTTATTTTTACGAATAGTTATAATTAAAATACTCCTTTTGTCTCACTTTATTATGCACCTTAATATTTTTGTTTGTCACTTTTCTCGACTTAAATAAAATAACTACTCAAAATCATTAAACTTCAAAATTTATCCTTATTACTCTCAATTATTTAAGTAATAATAATATACATTCAAAATTATCATAAAAATATAAAATTAAAATTGACATTCATCTAAACTATATAATAATTCATCTATACATTATATAAAATAAGATTTTTAAATGCTTTTGTGACATCCTTACTTAGGCTCTATATTAAAAATTGTTGACGTGTCAATTTATTAGTAAAAACAAATTTTAATTACTTATATTTGAAAAGTTTTTATATATTATTAAGTAATAATTAATTACTAAAAATAATATAAGTTGATATATTATATAAAAAAATAGAAATAGATATTTATGTTCAAGTCAATTTGTTAGAAAATTAAAATTCAGTTAATTATATTTAGAAAGTAAATATCGTAATATAAACAATAGATCTTGATGATGATTTGTTCACCTATACTCATTCGTAAATATGGTGGAATTTTCATATACTTGGAATATAATAATAATAATAATAATAATAATAATAATAATAATAATAATAATAATAATAATAATAATAATAACTAGTGAAATGACCCGTAAAATCACGGGTTTGTTTAAACGAAACAGTATAATGATATATTGTAGATATTAGGTGAATGTAAATGCTAAAGTCATTTAGTTTAATGACCCGTAGGACCACAAATTTCGACTAAGAAACTTGCCAATGTTAACCTGGTCAAAATAATTAAACTACATTCATCCTCCCACCACATTCCTGTAATTTTCATTACAACTACTACTTTTTTCCTTGTCATAAATGGTACTTATTTAACAATAAAAGAGGGATTGAAAATATCTGGTTAACCTTGCAAAAATCATGATTATTTTTGAATTCTTCTAACATAGTATATACCTTCATTTTAAACAGTCACAATATGATATGACGTATGTTATCGATTTTCAGATTCTTGTTGTTTAACAAACATACAATAATAAAACATTCCAGGTGTGATAAATTTCAAAACGCATAAAAGAGAATAATTCTTTGAAAAAATTATTTACAATGACATGGAGGTTTGTACCTGCTTTTTGGAAACAAAAGGTTATTGAAAAATATGGTGAAGATAGAGAAAAATAGTTGTAAAGGTTTGTACATATTGAGAAAAAGAGTTGTGATAATATATGGTAGAGATTCTCCGAGATATATATTTATAAAACAATAATACCGTATTAAATATTAAATGATATTTTATTAATTATTTTTGCCTTCTAAATCGTCATTCATATATTATCGGCATTTATTTATTATTATTTTGTATTTTTTTTAATTAGAATTAATATTAATATAAAATAAAAATAACATCATTATGAAAATTAAAGTGTAATTAGTGAAAGGATAACATAATCATTAGAGCTTTATATCTATTTTTATTTTGTATCTTTTTTTAATTAGAATTCATATTAATATTAAAATAAAAGAGTGACATCAACATTATGAAAATTAAAGGGTAATAGAAAATTACGGAGTAATAATTTATTTAAGTTATTAAATAATTAGTTACTATAAATACAATTTTTTTAATTATAAAATACTTAGGATTAATGAAATCATTTAAGTGGCTTAGATTTTTTTCTTTTTATTTTTGATTTTTTATTAGCAAAGGAATTAGCCTAATAATGACATCATCATTGTAGGATTTTAATAGAACTATAGATAATAATAATAATAATAATAATAATAATAATAATAATAATAATAATAATAATAATAATAATAATAATAATAATAATAATAATAATAATAATAATGATTACAAATTATAATTTAATAATTAAAATTTAGAATAACGATAAAAAAAATTAAAAAAACAATAACTTATAATAACTAATCATATGTATATGATAATAATTGTATTTGCAAGCGTGAAGATTTTTACATATGACTTTTCGCATAGGCCATTGTATCTTTTTAAATTTGTGGGTGTGTCTTGGGGCGGTTTTATGTAGGGGGGGGGGGGGGGGGGGGGCGCGGCGCGGGCGCGCGTTGGGACTTAGTTGATTTGCAATTTTCAGTGTAAGAATTTTTTATTTTTCTACTTTCCCATAGTGAATTTTTATTTTTATCCCAAAACTTACATATTTTGTCCCAAAAACTTTCAAGTGTTGTCCAGAAACATCTCAATTTTGTCAAAAAAACCTTCAAATTTTGTCCAAAAACCTCCATATTTTAGCCCAAAAGCCTCCATATTTTAACCAAATAATTGCAAAAAAATTGCTATGTTTTTAAAAAAAAATTCGCCACCGGTGAAAAAAAATCTTACTTCTGCCATTGGGTGTGTCATAGGCACCGTTTACTCATAAAGTTAGCCCTAGTACTCTCTCCATATGTATATGGGGTAATTTTAAAACGAGTGGGTTCGTGATACTTTAAATTTGTTTATATGTTATGTTTTGATGCTTATAAATTAGTTATAATTGGTAGTATTTATTTATGTGTTATAATGTTTTGATATTGATGTATGTTCCAGTTAAAAGGATATTGCTTATAAATCTGATTCAACCGTGCATTGGGCTAAAAACCTAGTAATAATAAGGCTGCTCCCATCGACCCTGTCCACAAGCCCGCCCAAGCCACCGCCCACTTAGGCGCCGATGACAGCGGGCCACCCAAGGGTCCGCCCAGCTCTTCGCTTTCTTGCTCGTGCGTTTGAATCAGATTTCTGGACGGAAGAAATGGCCGTTGTGGAGTCCAACAGTCAAATCTTTGGCCGTTGGAAATTACTTTTTTTATTTCTTTTTTTTTCTCAACTCTATATATAAACACATATACATTTTAAACACATACATCTCAAACACATATATATTTCTACACTTCTTAAACTCAAAAATGAGTTCCAAAAAAACTCCTAATAAAGGCAAATCAAAAAGCCCTTAAGTTCAAGAAGGGGGATCGGTCGAGCAAGATATGTTTCAATCTTTAATGTATTCAACGCAACAAACAACCGGGTTTTCTCAATTTGCAAACTCGAATGCCTTTACGAGTATGTTTACAAATGTTCCTAACCCGAACCAACCACCAACTCAACACTATACACACTACCCGAACCAACCACAAACTCAACTTTATACACACTACCCGAACCAATCACAATCTCAACAACAAACACCTTATTATCCAAGGCTACGTGACGAGTCGCACGAGGAAGATGGTGTAGCGGCTACGAACAAACGAAAACAAGCCGATGTTATACCGATAAAAGTTCAAACCGAGGCAAGTTCCCACCCGAACACAAGCTCGAACCCCGACCCAACCCAATTTGAAAATTTACTTAAGGATCACGACCCAATCCGACGTCCTCCCAGTCGAGCTAAAAGTCAAAGGGATTCGTACTCATCCGATGCCGCGGGCCGTATGTCTTCCGATGATGTACGTTTAAAGATAGCTCAATCGACCGAAGCTTCTCAACTAGCGGAAAATCGAACCATGGAAAAGCTTTATGAAGAAAGCGAGACGAGAACAATGTTAAAAAGTTTAAAGCTACTTTCCAAACCGGTGTCACATGACTTGTCTCCTGACGAATATGAAATGATGATGAATGTTCGAGCGAGACTTAAGAAAAAATATGCTAAAGAATTGGCACCTCCCGACGACGACGAGTAGTTTGTTTAGTTTTCTAGTATTTTATTTTAATTTATGTCGCATTTTAATTACCGTCGTAATGTTTTAAATTTTAATTATTGTAATTTTTTTTAATTATCAATGAAATTTAGTTTCATGTTATTAAATATTTATAATTTATAATATATATAATTAAAATAATTACATTTTTGAAAAAATGAGAAAAATAAAAAAATAAAATAAAAAGGGAAGGAAGGAGTGTCATGGTTGGGAGTGTTTAGTCCTGGGTTTAGTCTTGGAAAGAAAGTGGGAAGGAAGTGCTGATGTGGCGCTGATGTGGCACTCAGGATTAAGATGGAGGAACTTCTCCATTAGAAGCATTCTAATATAAAATAAAATTTAATAGAGTACAGCAGTGTTGTAAATCTCCCGAGATCTTCCCGAGATCTCCCTCGAGATCTCGTTTTTAGAAGGCAACCGAGACGAGATGTTCATCTCTCGAGATTTCTTGGTCAACGTGGTCAAACTTAGTCAAAGGCACGATTTCTCGGATTTTCTTGCTAATTTGTAAGATTTTCTTGTAAAATCGTAATTTCTAAGATTTTCTCGCTCATTTCTCGGATATTTTTGTAAAATCTCGTAAAAACGTATATAATTATACATATATTTATGTTTTTATGTATATTTTTATTAAAAAAACTATAAAGTCAACGTAAGTCAACGTCCGAGATCTCCCCGAGATTATTCCGAGATGCCGAGATCTCCCTAAAAAAGTCCAAACGAGATCTCCCCGAGATCCGAATTCTCCAACCTTGGAATACAGTAAAAAAGGACCCGAGATGATTCAATCAATCAGGTACCCGACAATTATACATAAATCATAACTTACATAATCAAATTATAATCGTACTAATTCTCTAATAATAACATAAAAAGAAAAATACTCGAATAGTATAATCCATATTGTAAAACTCAAACTATTTGCATCAATCATTCTTTGAGATCGCATTACTTAATATGGGATTTATAAATGGAAAACGAAAAAGAACGCTTTGAAAAGGAGAAGCTATTATTGATTTGTAACTAGCAAAAATCGGACCGCGCGTTGCTGCATTTGGATATTGGTTAGTTGATATATAATAGATTTAATGGGCTATATGTTTTTGTTGTCTTTTATGAAGCTAATTTCGAGCTAGAACCGAGAGGAGAAGTTGGGGAAAAAAATGAGGCGGTAATGTCTAACTTAGCAGGTGCTCTACACATCCACATGATTAGCGTTTTTAAAAAGCATCTATTTTGAGTATAGTTAGTTGCGTTGTGTGGGTAAAATTATTTCGAGTTAAATGATCATGTCGGTGAAAAATAGCTCGCAACGAATAGGAGTGTATATGTATAAAAGTTAAGGGAAAATGATTAGTTTTTTAAAAAATCGTCCATTTCAATCACCGTGAGTTGTGTTGTGTTCGTAAAATTATTTCTATTTTAACGATGAAGTCGGGGAAAATAATTCGCGACGGATAGAAAGATAAGACCCGTTAAAAAGTTAGGTGGGTTGTTAGATTAAATTAAAATTAGGAAATTAAATTTTCATTTTACACCGTTAAATGGAGGGGTAAGTTCATAAATTGTATTAAAATTTAGGGGGACAAAAGTGTAAATTTTATTTTTGTTTTTTGGGTGTCGTTTGAAAAGTGTCGGGAGGTCAAAACGGAAAAAAATTCTATGAGTAGTAGTATGGAAGTACAAAAGTGTAAATTTTATTTTTGTTTTTTGGGTGTCGTTTGAAAAGTGTTGGGAGGTCAAAACGGAGAAAAATAAAAAAATTCCATGAGTAGTAGTATGGAAGTACAAAAGTGTAAATTTTATTTTTGTTTTTTAGGTGTCGTTTGAAAAGTGTTGGGAGGTCAAAACGGAGAAAAATTCCATGAGTAGTAGTATGGAAGTACAATACAATACAATAATAACTCCTTGTCAACTTACAAGTTGACCAAAAAAAAAAAAAAACTACTGCATTATTTTCCATAACCCCTTGTACTTTAACGTGAACAGCATGTCAGCCCTTTCGTCCGGTTTGGTTTTGGCTCTCAGTTCCTTAGTGTTCGTTGTCAGGGTTAGCTTTCTATGTTTTACTATTGTTTATGTTCATGTATCTTTTGTTAGTATTG
The DNA here is from genome assembly GCF_046630445.1 of Rutidosis leptorrhynchoides. NCBI lineage: Eukaryota > Viridiplantae > Streptophyta > Magnoliopsida > Asterales > Asteraceae > Rutidosis > Rutidosis leptorrhynchoides. The sequence continues at coordinate 135,973,080 of NC_092338.1, read as the reverse complement.
GGGTTTGGTATGTGTGGTGATTGCTAGTATATTTTCTGTTGTGATGGCAGTTGGTTTTTATCAACCGCTGCCGTTTGTTATGTTTTGTAGTGTTCAGTTGTTGTTTTAGGTTTGCTTTGTTTGGCGAGTTTAGCCTAGATTTGATTCTTAGCAAAGTGTGTTTTCACCCTGATGATGAGACCGTCTGGTTTAGGTCACCTTGTTTAGTCGCTGTTTGTTGCCTAGGTTTGGCTTTCGTATTTTATCGGTTGTTCTTGTTGATCCTCAGATCCGTTATATGTTATTACGCTTTTTGTTGCCATAAATTAAACAAATTTGGGGTTTAGTTTGAGTTAGTTTGTTGTTTTGGTGTCGGTTTGTTTGGTGCTAGTTCATTCTAGTGTTCTTGTTCATTTGTACACTTGTTAGGCGTTTGTTGTGTTTTGCTTGTGTTTCTGTTTGTGTTAGTATTTGTTAGCAAAAGGAAAACGGGTAAAATGTACACGACCAAAAAAATACTTATTATTTTCCATTGCATAATATTGTTCATAGATTTCAACTGTACACTACAAGAAAAAAGAGAACGGGGGATGAACTCATCTGCGGCGACAAAATATCACCGCAAAAAGACACACTACACGACATAATTTTCACCTTTTTTATCAGCAACTGGGTCCGTCGACCAATTGCGGCGACACTTTTTGAGGAGGTCACCACAAAATAATTAACGTATTTTCTTTTAAATTTTCTTTCTATTAAAGATCTGGTCAAATGTTGAAAATTCTATTACGGCGATTGTAATCGCCGCAAATAGCCGTTGCAGGATTATTACATGCTAAAATTTTTTCTCCAAGCTAGTCCCCGCTTGTTTTTCCCTCCTTAAATGGCATTACCGTGGTTTGTCAACGCAAAAGGCTCTCCGCAAAAGGTGTATCTGGATATTTTTACAACTCTTATATAATCAAGAACAACATGCCTAATGATAATAACAAAAATTTACAAAAGAAAATGGTTAGATGTAAATGTGGTCAACTTGCTGTCCAAACATCGTGGTGGAGTCGAAATCCAGGTCGACGATTCTAGGTTGTCCTAATTATTCGGTAGAGTAAAATTTATTTCAGTTTATATTTATGATCGGTAACGAAATATTATATCGTCAACTATTTTCGTTTTTAGTTTATAGTTATCTACTTGTGATTGGATTGGTTGACATGATCCACCCATGTGTAATAGGGTTTTCCAGATTATATCTGGATTGTTACGGACAAAGAATAATCTTGAATCTGAACTCAAAATTTGACCAGATTGATTTAGAAAGACGAAGTTGATGTTAATTAGTAGTTGGGTAGTATTGTGTTGTTTTTGTGTGTAGTGGTAAATTATTTAATCTAATTATTTTCTGTTTGTATAATGTTGTATTTTCTATTAGTCGAATAAAATTGTTAAGTTAATTTTAGTTTTAAACAAATTTACTGCAATTAAAACATACTTCAACTAAAAACATCAAGTGTCATAAAAAGTTACTACGATAACAATTAAAGAAACACTTTAACTACGACCTAGTGTACATAATTATTAATGAAACACTTCAACTTTAACTACGACCTAGTGCACATAATTATTAATGAAACACTTCAACCACGAGCATACGAACTAATGGACGAAGCTATAAAGAAACACACTACTAACGGCAAGCATAACTACGATCATCCGACCTAGTGGACAAAATTTCTGAATCTGAGCTTGCCGAAGTTTCAGCAACGAAGGTCACGTTAATAGGTAAGGTAATTATCAGATGTCTTCCCACAAGACCTTCAAGCACACCGATTTTAGCAAATAAACGATTCAGAAACGTTCCGCAAGGAAGAAGTCTTGTTTCTGCATAATGAAGCTGATTCATTTGAGAAGTGACTAAATGATCAATAGTTACTTCAATATTGTGAGTCAGACACCAGTGAAGACAAGCTTCAATCATCGAAAACGAGTGACATTTGGATCATGGCGGTACAGGTTACTCATGATAATTGCATTTCTTATAGAAATTTGAGGACGAAGATATTCATCAATGTAATACCCTAGCTTTTTTCGTTAATCGTTCTTAACTGTCCGTTAAGTATTTAACGGTGATTACTTTCGATTCGTGCATTTAACGAAATTAAATGCATACTTGAGTTCATAACGAACTAATGTAATTAATATATGATTATATTATCTTGAAAACTTATTTCATGTTTTGAAATACTGGGAATACGATACGGTTTTGAAAACTGCAACTGAGGTCTCACGAGACTGCGAAACGTCTGATTTCTGATAAAATAATTATTTTTAATAATTATTACTTTTAATAAAAATTTAATTAATTTATTATGTATATAATGAATTAAACCCGGTGGGTTGCGTTTTAATGATCGGTTAACGTTCCGAAATCACGGTACGGTTAACGACACTCGTAACGGACCACTACACGTACACTAGTTAGCAAAACGAGCCCATGGACCCCCCACGGCCAAACCACCCCTCTCCCCCTAAATTTTGTTACTTTAGGCTTAGTGGACTATTAGTGGTGTTTAATTAGGCCCTAACTTGTTATATTTAGTAAATTAAATCAACTGGCTCCTCCTTATCTCCTACCCTAGTCAATTTTTGCTCTCCTCCCTCCCTCTTGAAGTCGTCGCCCAACACACCACCATACACACTTAAAACTCAAAATTAGCTCAAGTCTTGAACATCAAAGCTGCTCTACGCGCCGTTCTACGTCTAGTATTGTCGATTGATTGTTCGTTTGAGGTATATTTGCTAACCCTAGATTTATAAATTTGATTTTTATTGTTATTATGTTGATTTAGATGTTCTATTGGTCAATTGGTCGCGATCGTGTATGTAACTAGTCGTTATTTTGTCTGGTTTGTGAGTTAGGGTTTTAAAACAAATTGAATAGCTATGATACTGGTTTTGTAAATTTATTTTCTGTATTTGAAAAGTATTTAGATGTATAGCTATCGAAAAACTATGGAATTTGCTCGCTTGAATCGCATGATTTCGTTTAGTATAGACTAAGTTATGATCGTTTGAAGTTTCGGTATGTAATTATGCAACAAAACGAAAACTTCAATTTGTGTGTTATGAATTGGCTTATGAACTGCTTTTAAATGAATAGAGAATTGAAAAACACATAAAATGGACTGGGATATCATAGTAAACGGATTTGTAAAAGTCGTTTTATGATTACTCGAATGTTCGTGCTACAACGTGTTGACTAGTAATTTGTTCATGGACCAAACGACCATTTAACATGATTTTTGATGAACAAGCTTTTGTATTCTATAAAGTGTATGATTAGTACGTGATAATTCATGTAGACTTAATATGCTAAATGTTTCTAGATGTTCGTGTATTATGAATAGGATCGAATCAGTCTATGTGTATTCTAGATGTTAGTAGAATATCTTATTTGTATGTCAAGCTCTGAATGCTTTGTTTGCTATGTGTTACATGCGTGCCGAAACCGAATGTCTGAATTCTGTCTAAATCAGGAGGTCTGACAAGTTGGTCAAAACTGTACAAATTGGCTACATGAAATTCTTTGATTATTTTACCACTAATAATTTGGAGTGTCTAGAGTCATCTTCAATTGGCCGTTCATTCATTGCTATTTTCTAGATTAAAGAATTAATACAAAACTGATGCGCAAACAGAAACTGAACTTGATTGTTTTGCATGCTACGTGAGTTTTAGGAACCGTATGATAGTGTGCTTAGTCTTTTTAGGAAGCTTATAACATGGACTAATGATTTGGAGTTGTTCATAATTGTTTGATGTATTCATTTGTGAACTATGCTTGTTGGATTGCATGACTGCTGTGAAAACGTACGATAGCTAAACTAGTAAGCGTTATTTGACTAAACGACTATGTGTAACTTATAAGTTGATCTTGATTTGACTTTATGATAACATTGGCATGACCTACTGAGGTAGTTTACCTAGGTTGACCACTTTAACCAAGTTTGACTTTTTGTTGACTTGCTTGACTAGTTGACTTTTGTGTTGACTTTTACTATACGATTACAGCAATATGGCAACTGAACTGTGAGTCTGTATTTTGAGATAAAACTTATTTAACTATAAATGGTACATTTAGGTTGCATACTTGGTCGTTGTAATTCAACTACTGTTGCTTGTGAAATTGTCAAGTGCACACGAGGTGAGTCTACAGTCCCATACACTTTTACTTTTTGGGATGAGATAACATGCTAATTTTTAAACTGTTTTACGCATTGGACATGAGTACAAAAACTGAACATACACTATGAGTTTGATCCAAAAGCCTCTAGCTTGAATATGTTAATTACTTTGTAAGGCTCAAATTAAGGACGGTACCATAGGTTTGACAAACCTCACTCAATGAACTAGGGTGCTTATAACTTTGTTACCGAATGCTTGATCAGCATTTGCAATATGGGGGTAAAGGAAGATGTGTAGCGCATTTAAGCTATCCACGGGTTAAAGCTTTATATTCAAGTGCTCATAACTGTTGTATAACTTTTACTGTTTTGCACTAAATCTCGTGGTCTAACTATGATAACTGATTTACTTAAACCTGTAGATTCACTCATCATTTTGTTGATCGTTTTCATGTTTTATCTCAGGTTCTTAAAGGTATTAGTTTCCGTATACTTTGATGACTATGTGCTTACGTGATGCATACTCTGGATTGGAGTCCAGTATGGGTTTTTATGTCAAGAACAATATTGATCGCATTTTAAACTATTTCTTTTAAATAATGTTTAAGATAATGACAACGTCTTTTGAAATAAATGCGATTGCTTTTCAGAAAACTTCTCATATAGAGGGCATGACCGTTAACTGTGGGACCAAAAGTTAATATTCCATTGGTGTGTTCTGACGGGGTGATACATTTGGTATCAGACTAATGGTTGTAGGGAAATAGGATTTGCATTAGAGTGTCCGTATGAGTCACTAGGACACCTAAGCGAGTCTAGATACGAACCGTACTTAGAACTATTGTGATTTACTACACTATTACATATATTTGTTTATGTTATGTGTGTACTAACTTGACATGTTTTCTGTGAGCTTAGATGTCTGCTTCTCATCCCATCATTATTAGCGACTCTGAGTCAGAGGCTGAAGATACAGTTCAGTCACCAGAGAACCAGGTATCTGACTCCGAGGTTGAGGTTGAGTCTGTACATCCGGAGGAGACTGAGCCCTCTGAGGCGGGTACAGATGCTACTGAAGATGATCCTGAGGAAGAACCTGAAGAGGATCCTGAAGAAGAAGAGCCCGAAGAAGAGTTGGAACTCGAACCGCCTACCCCGGTACAACCTAGTACTTTGGGTAAAAGGCCCTGCTCACCCAAACCCCTTCCTATCCCTCGTGAGGTAGTAGGTGGGTGAAGAAGGGATAAACCTCGTATAAGGTTGTTTGAGGTGAGTAGCAATCTAGTTGCTCCTAGGGTTTCTCTTCATGACTCTAGTCGTCCGCCTACTAGTGCTTGCCTAGTACTCCTGCTACCTCAGTTACTGAAGAGGTCCCCTTAAGGAGTATGAAAGCAAGGATAAGGATATTAGAGGATGATGTTAGTCATCTACTTGGCCAGTGACGATTCCCAAGTAGAGCTGTTTTGTGTTATCGTACTTATTTCCACTATTTTGGGATATATTATTACTTATCTACTTTATTACAAACTTACCGGTGTGGTTTTTGTCGGCTATTTTATTCATGTACTAGTGGATGATTATTGACTCTTTTATTATATGGTTAATGGATTATTTTGGCATGAGGATATTTTACTTAATGATATGTTATGTGTTGTGTGGTAGTATATTTATACGTTGTTATGCTGCATGATAATCTACTGCTTAAAATAATATCGTATACACTTATACTAGTGTTTACTACTACTACTAGCTAACACTACTCACTACTATCCACTACTAAATCTCTACGATTTACTATTACTTACTATACATCAAAACTCGTTGCTAGTATACCTTTAAGCCGTTGTTTTCATTGAACTGATCTAGTGTATTATTTTTGTCTAGAAAGATAATGCCTCCGAAAGAATCTACAGCTGCGATGATCCGAAGACTAGTTGCCGAGTGTATGGCTGCAGAGCGAGCGAGATGGCTTGTAATAATCAGGGAAATGCTAGTAATAATACTGATGGCACCAACAACAATAGCAATAATCAGGGTGGATGTACTTATAAGATGTTTACCAGCTGTAAATCGTATGCTTTTCGCAGAACGGAAGGACCGATTGGTATGAAAAGTTAGAGTTTGTGTTTTGAATCAGTGAGACTAGAGAGGTCGATAAGGTAAAGTTTGCATCATGCACGTTGTCAGACAGTGCATTAACTCAGTAGGACATGATCAGGCTTTTGCCACTCCGTGGGAAGATTTCAGGCAGCGTATGATCGAGGAGTACTGCCCTCGAAATGAGTTTTTGAGATTGGAACGAGAACTTCGTGAGTTAAAGATGGTGGGTACTGATCTTGTTAGTTATAACAAGAGGTTCTTTGAATTAGGATTGATGTGTCTAGAGTTGGTCCCGACTGAGAGGCGCAAAGTGGAGCAATATATCCAAGCGTTGACTGGAACGATCAGGACTGGTGTAACTACTTCTAAATCGAGAACTGTGCAAGAAGCCATCGACATGGCAAATTTGTTACTTGATAGGCTGCAAGTGACAGCAAGGCAGTTGTGGCAACCCATGAGAAACATTCTGGAGACGGTAAACGTAAGTAGAATAATGGTCATGACAAGAATTCTAACCAGCAATTTCACAAGAAGCAAGAGACTAATAAGGGTACTATGTCTGGTCCGAGTACTAGATCAGGGTATCAAGGGAAATCCCCACTTTGTTCCAAGTGTAATAGGCATCATACTAGAGCTTGTAATGGATCGACTTGTGATAAGTGTAAGAGAACTGGACACTTAGCAAAGGACTGCAAGATGGGTACGAATACTTGCTTTGGTTGTGGTAAGTTTGGTCACTATAGGATGGATTGCCTGAATGCAGGGAAGACTACTGAGCCTTCGAAAGGACGAGCATTTAACATCAATTCCAGTGAAGCACGTGATGATCCGAAGATAGTCACGGGTACGTTTTTACTCGAAAATCAACATACTTATGTACTTTTTGATTCTGGAGCCGATATGAGTTTTGTGTTTAAAGATTTTTTCCATAATCTTAAGAATCCTGTATCATCATTAGAAAACCTGTACTCTATAGAAATAGGGAATGGTAATCTAGTGAGAGCTAATAAGATCTATCGTGGTTGTACCTTGAACTTGGTTGGGAAATCTTTTAGAATAGATGTGATACCGATTAAGCTGGGAAGTTTTGACCTTGTGGTTGCAATGGACTGATTATCCGAGAATAGAGCCGACATCATCTGTTACCAGAAAGCGATTCATATTCCTGTTACCGAAGGTGAGCCTTTGATGGTGTATGGAGAGAGGAGTAATACACCGTTGCATTTTATTAATTGTTTGAAGGCGCAGAAACACACAAGAAAGGGTTTTCTTGCTATGTTGGTTCATGTGAGCAAAACTGAACCAGAAGTCAAGAAACTCAAAGATGTACCGATTGTTAGAGACTTTCTCGATGTTTTTCGGGAAGAGTTACCAGGACTTCCACCGCATAGAGATGTAGAATTTCAGATTGACTTAATGCCTGGAGCGGCACCTGTAGCGCGCGCCGTATAGATTTGTACCTTCAGAATTGAAAGATGTAATACCTAGCTATTTCCGTTAAACTTTGTTAACTGTCCGTTAAAGTATTTAATGGTGTTTACTTTCGATTCGTGTATTTAAATGAATTAAATGCATACTTGAGTTCATGATGAACTAACTTATTTAATATATAATTATATTAGCCGGAAAACTTACTTCATATTTTGAAATACTGAGAAAACGACACGGATTTGAAAACTGCAACAGAGGTCTCACGAGACTGTCGGGTAATTGAAATTACCCAAACTTTTAATCTTTGACATCATCATCAAATAAACTAAATAAACTTACAATGTTTAAGGACTAAATCGTATATTATAAAATAAGAAAATCAAAATAGATAATGATATATATTAAAGCTTATCTAATACGTATCATTTAGACACAAATTTCCACACATGGAACCTACTACTTTTGACCTTAAGGAAAAGACACACTTAAAGTAGCCAAGATTTTCAACATTCGGGAACTACTATTATTTTAATTACACATGAGTTTTATTACACACCGTTTATTCTAAAAGGACTCTAGAAAGTGGTGTATTTACATAAATAAAATTGTAAGGCATATTGAAATATAAGGACTAAAAATGTAAATATGAAATCCATTTCATTCATTCAATTCATATTCATGCGTAAGTAAATGCACATGTCACTTTCAACGTTTGTTAATTGTCCAAATATATAATATATGATATTATATCTTATCCCTTGATTATTGGGATCATGTTCCTTGCTAATTCACCAATTCAATTTATGCATTTCTTACTAGATATGCCTACATTTAATATGAGATATGCTAAATATTAAATATGATATTGTCTACAATAAATATAAATAAATATTTATTAATTCGTAAGCCATGAGTTTATATATACACCCTTAAAACCTCACAATTTATTCACCACCATAACACCATCATCTACTTGTTATTTGCAAAAACCTTGAGCATCAAATTTGTTCCTTGCATCATTCTAGTAACGTGTGTTGATTGCCCTAGAAAGGTATAATTGCAAACCCTAAATTTATAAATCTGATTTTTAATGTTAATCTTATGCATTAGATGTTCTATTGCTCAATTGGTCGCGTTTGTACATGTAATTAGTCATTATATTATCCGATTTACGAGTTAGGGTTTAATCACGAATTGTATTGCTATGCTACTGGTTTTGTGACTTTGTTTTCTACAATTACAATATGTATAGATGAATAGCTATCGAAAAACGATTGAATTTGCTCGCTTGAATCGCATGATTTCGTTTAGTATAGCCTAAGTTATGATCGTTTGAAGTTTCAGTATGTAATTGTGCCCTAAAATGAAAACTACTAAATGTAGACTTCATGTGCTAAATGTTCCTAGATATTCATATATTCGACCCCGAAAACAGCTACCTGATTAGGATCAAATCTGTCTATTTTGCACCAATAAATGTCAAGCATGAAGTAGGAGTTGAATTGGACTTTATGCTTCTGGTATGTTGTAGTATATATGTTACTTAGCATATCTCATTTATATGTCTAGCTCTAACAGCTTCGTTTGATATGTGTTGTATGCGTGCCGAAACCAAAGGTCGAAATTCTGTCTAAATTAGAAAACCCGACTTGTTGGTCAAAACTGTACGAATTGGCTAGATAGATTTATTTGATTATTTTACTAATGATAATTTGGAGTGTTTAGAGTCATCTCCAATTGGCTGTTCATTAATTGCTATTTTCTAGATTAAATGAGAATTTTTACAAAACTGATGCGCAAACAAAAACTGAACTTGATTGTGTTGCATGCTACGTGAGTTCTAGGAATCGTATGATAGTGTGCTTAGTATTTTTAGAAAGCTTATAACATGGAATAATGATCTATAGTTGTTCATAATTGTTTGATGTGTCATTTATGAACTATGCTTGTCCGATTGCATGACTGCCGTGAAAACATACGAACGTTAAACTAGAAATCGTTAATTGACTAAATGAATGTGTGAAACTTATAAGTTGACATTGGTTTGACTTTATGATAACATTAGCATGACCTACTGATGTATTTGACCTAGGTTGACCACTTTGACTAAGTTTGACTTTTTGTTGATTTGCTTGACTAGTTAACTTCTGTGTTGACTTTTACTGTACGATTACGTCGATCTGAGTAATAGGGCAACTGAACTGTGTGTCCATATTTTAAAACAAAACTTATGTAACTAAAAATGGTACATTTAGGTTGCATTACTTGGTCGTTGTAATTCGACTACTTATCGCTTGTGATTTGTCAAGTGCAATCAAGGTGAGTCTACAGTCCCATACACTTTTACTTTTTGGGCTGAGATAACATGCTATTTTAAAATGTTTTACGCATTAAAAACGAGTACAAAACTGAATATACACCATGAGTTAGATCCAAAAGACTCTAGCTTGAATATATTAATTACTTTGTAAGGCTCGAACTATAAGAATGGTACCGTAGGTTTGACAAACCTCACTCAACGAACTGGGTGCTTATAAATTTGTAACCGACTGCTTGATCAGCGTTTGCAATATGGGGTAAAGGAAGACGTATAGCACATTTAAGCTATCCTCGGGTTAAAGCTTTATATTCAAGTGCTCTTAACTGTTGTATAATTTTTACCGCTTTGAACTAAATCTCGTGGTCTAACAAAGATAAACTGATTTACTTAAATCTGTAGATTCACTCAACATTTTTGTTGATCATTTTCATGTTTTATATCAGGTTCTTAAAGGTACTTAGCTTCCGCATTGCTTTGATGACTATGTGCTTACGTGGTGCATACACTGAATTGGAGTCCAGCATGGGTCTTTATGTCAAGAACATTTTATCGCATTTAAAACTGTTTCTTATTAAATAATGTTTATGGATTATTTACTATTATCATTATATTAAATGATTTTGAATTATTTTACTTTAATGACAATGCTTTTGAAATAAATGCGATTACTTTTCGAAAAATGTCTCATATAGAGGGCGTGACTGTTAACTGTAGGGTCAGAAGTTAATATTCCATTAGTGAGTTCTGACAGGGTGTTACATTTGGTATCCGAGCTAATGGTTGTAGGGAAATAGGATTTACATTAGAGTGTCCGTATGAGTCTTTAAGACACCTAAGCAAGTCTAGACTACGACCCGTACCTTGAACTTTTGTGAATTACTACACTACTACGTATGCCTTGTTTATGTTATGTGTTGTGTGGTAATATATTTATACGTTGTTATGCTGCATGATAATCTACTGCTTAAACTGTTATCATATATGCTGCTGCTGCTGCTGCTGCTGCTGCTGCTGCTGCTGCTGCTGCTGCTGCTGCTGCTGCTGCTGCTGCTGCTGCTGCTGCTGCTGCTGCTGCTGCTGCTGCTACTACTACTACTACTACTACTACTACTACTACTACTACTACTACTACTACTACTACTACTACTACTACTACTAAATCTCTACGATTTACTACTACTTACTATGCATTACTACTCGTTGCTAGTATACTTTTAAGCTGTTGTTTTCATTGAACTGATCCAGTGTATTATCTTTGCCTAGAAAGATAATGCCTCCGAAAGAATCGACAGCTGCTTTAGTCCGAAGACTAGTGGCTGAGGGTCTGGCTTCAGAGCAAGCAGAGATGGCTCGTAACAATCAGGGGAATGGTAGTAACAATACTAATGGTACCAACAGCAATAACAATAATCAGGGTGGATGTACTTATAAGATGTTTACCAGCTGCAAGCCACATGCTTTTCGAGGAACGGAAGGACCGGTTGGTGTGACTCATTGGTTTAAAAAGTTTGAGTCTGTGTTTTGAATCAGTGAGACTAGAGAAGTTGACAAAGTGAAGTTTGCCTCATGCACATTGTCAGACAGTGCATTAACATGTTGGAATGGCTATGCTGCGTCGGTAGGACTTGATCAGGCTTTTGCCACTCCATGGGAAGATTTTAGGCAAAGTATGTGTAGCGACCCGACCAAATCATGTTTGACGGCGCCGTCTACTTAGGTCCCGTTACGTGGTCATAAGTCTTTAAGACAAAGTTTGACCAAAATATGTCGCCTTCATTTCAAAATAAAGATTGTTCCCAAAGTTTACAAGAATTGTTCAACCAATAGTTAAGTTACAACGTTATAATACGAATGAAATCTAGGCGACACGGTTTAAAGTAAAGTCAAAAGACGCTCCATGAAATGCACATATACTCGACATCCAATGCAAGTATCAAATAATGAGCGGAAGCATGTATCATGTATCGTTCAAGGACCTGAGAAAAACATAGAAATCTGTCAACGAAAACGTTGGTGAAATCATAGGTTTAAGTAAGTAAGTACAAGTGAACCACAAGATTTGCATCAATGAAATAATAGTAATACATTCCAAAAGTTTGTTTCACGAGCACCCAATTATCAAAGCTTAACATTCCTTCCATTGTATACCCCATCACTTAGTGCTAGAACAAACACTGATTCTCGAAAATATATTTCATCCGTAGACGGTAGCGAACCGTCAAGGATGAGGGTTGTCAACCCATATGGCCATATAACATAAGTTCTCGCTTACACCCGGCAAGTGTAACTAATGATAATCGAATTGAGGATTTTGTTCTAAACTCGTATGTAGAATGTTTGTTTTCCCGTTCTTGTGTTCACTTAGTTCAAAAGAATCGTTTATGTTTTCTCATCCCAAATATAAGTTCAAAAAGAGTAAAAGTGGGACTATGATCTCACCTTGAGTGCACGAGTAGTAAAGTACTTCAACAAGTAAACGTGTGCAAAGAACAATGCTAGTCTTGACCTAAACAATAGGTTGTATCAATAACGGTAAACACGATAGGTCAAAGATGTTCAATTAGTCCTATGGCTCGTTACGACTCGATTATTTAGCATGTGAAATCAAATTGCCAAGTTTCATGCAAGATACAAGTGTATAAACAAGTTAGGAAGGTTGCATAATCATTTGGTTAAGTTTGACAAAAAGTCAAACTTTGGTCGGTCAAAGTCAACGAAAGTCAACACGTTCGGGTCGGGTTCCGAACTATTTTTCTGAGGTTTTTAATCATATATGAACATGTTAGAACAAGTTTCATGTGAATCGGAGGTCCGTAGTATGCCAAACATTTTTCGTAATTTGGACATGGTGGTCAGAGCCTGACCAAGGCTTATGTCGCGCCGCGACATAGTCTGGCCGCGCCGCGGCATTAGCCGTGCGCTGGTACCTGGTCAGTCTCAATTGTTCAAGTCCCAAATCAAAACTCTTTCGAGCATAAATTACAAACCGCTAACATTTAGAACTCGCACCTTATATCGTTGGAAAGGTAATTTGACAAAGAACACAACTAAACACATTTCATCAATCAATCTACCTATTATAACAACCAAAACCGCATCTAATGCTCAACATTAATCGCATACAAGTTCATAAATGCAATTCAATGATTCGGGCAACCAATTTACATGAATGATATGCCGTTTCGAAGGTAATCTAGCATACATTATAACTAAACACTTACCAACCATAATCCATGGCATTCAATGCATCAAAAGTCCATTTCAAGTTCATCAAACCCTAACCCAATTTCACCAAAATCATAAATCGAGTTCATGAACTTTTCTAAAGCAACCTACACATCAAATTGAAGCTAGTGATACTAGTAACACAATTATAACATCAACTTTTAACATCTAACAACATATGATCATCCAAAATTCAAGAACAACACACTAAAATTCAAGTTCATGCTAGTTACACTAAAACAACGAGATCGAGCATATAAATTACACACACGACATCACAATGAGCCATAGACACTAACTAACACTTTTATAAGTTAAAAACATCAAGAACACAAAATCTAGTGATTTTAGAAAGTTACCCAAATGAGATGAAGTTGGTACCAAAACGAAGAGGATGAAGAGAGGATCACGAATATGTAATTTATTTTGTTGTAAGCCTCCTAGATCGAATTTAGATGATGATTGAATGAATATGGTTTTGGGTGTGTGTGTTCTTGCTAGAGAGAAAGAGAGAGAGAGATGAAGATGAAATGAATGGGTGAAAGGGGTTTGACCCTTTGACCTAGTCAAGGGTTTGATCCCTTGTCAAGTTTAGTCCCTCAACTTTCGCTCGGGTGCGGGAATTACCTAAACGAGATAATTTAAAACGCGTATCAACGGGAGATGTTATAAACATATAACGGACTTTATATTAGTATAACGGAAAAATAAATGGAAAAAGGCGGGATGTTACATTACCTACTCCTTAAAAGAAATTTCGTCCCGAAATTTAAGTAGGCGTAGTAGTCGTTGTTTCTTCCTCGAGATCTCGCGTTTCCGAATTCACGAATAGATGAGGATACTTCCTTTGCATTTGATCTTGTCTTTCCCAAGTAAACTCGGGTCCCCTTTTGGCGTTCCAACGGACTTTAACAATCGGGATTCGGCTTTGTTTCAATGTCTTGACGGAGGTATCCACAATTTCAACCGGTTCCTCCACAAAATGAAGCTTGTCATCAATAGTAAGTTCCTCAAGAGGGATGACGATATCGGGTTCGGAAAGACACTTTTTCAAGTTAGATACATGGAAGGTAGGATGAACGGAGTTCAATTGAGGCGGAAGATCTAAACGATAAGCAACGGTTCCAATACGCTCCAAGATTTCGAAAGGACCAATATACCGCGGATTTAGCTTCCCGCGTTTCCCAAAACGGATTACACCCTTCCAAGGTGCGACTTTTAACATTACTCGGTCACCGACTTGAAATTCGAGATCGTTGCGTCGTTTGTCGGTATAGCTCTTTTGACGACTTCGGGCCGTCCTAAGCCTATCTCGGATTTGAACGATTTTCTCGGTGGTTTCGTGAATGAGTTCGGGTCCGGTGATTTGCACGTCGCCTACCTCGGCCCAACAAAGAGGTGAACGACATTTGCGGCCATATAGCGCTTCAAAGGGTGCGGCTTTAATACTCGCGTGATAACTATTGTTGTAAGAGAACTCGGCGAGAGGTAAGTGCTTGTCCCAAGCTTTTCCGAAATCAACCACGCAAGCTCGTAACATGTCCTCTAAGGTTTGAATTGTACGTTCGCTTTGTCCATCGGTTTGAGGATGATATGCGGTGCTCATGTCTAAACGCGTTCCCAACCCTTCTTGCAATGTACGCCAAAATCTAGAAACGAAACGGCCATCTCGGTCGGAGATAATCGATAAAGGTACACCGTGTCGGGCTACGACCTCCTTAATGTAAAGTTGCGCAAGTTTCTCCATTTTGTCCGTTTCTTTCATGGCAAGGAAGTGTGCGGATTTGGTGAGACGGTCAACAATAACCCAAATGGTATCATAACCGCCCGTCGTTTTTGGTAGCTTGGTGATAAAATCCATCGTTATCCTTTCCCACTTCCATTGCGGGATCTCGGGTTGTCGAAGTAGTCCGGACGGTCTTTGGTGTTCGGCTTTGACTTTGGAACATGTCAAACACTTGGAAACATAAGTAGCTACGTCCCTTTTGATGTTCGGCCACCAATATAGCTGTTTAAGGTCGTGGTACATCTTATTGACACCGGGGTGAATCGAGTATCGTGACTTATGGGCTTCATCTAAAATAAGGCTTCGTAGGTCCCCATAACTAGGCACCCAAATTCTTCCGGCGAAATATCGGAGTCCGGTTTCTTTAACTTCGAATCGAGAGGTGAGGACGTTCAAGTGTTCGAGAGAGATGTTTTCATCCTTGAGAGCCTCATCTTGGGCTACCCGAATTTGGCTATTAAGGTTGGTATGAATGGTGATGTTTAAAGCTCGGACACGGAGAGGCACCGCTCTTTCTTTTCGACTTAAGGCATCGGCTACTACATTTGCCTTCCCAGGATGGTAACGAAGCTCGCAATCGTAATCGTTTAAGGTTTCAATCCACCTTCGTTGTCTCATGTTTAGTTGCTTTTGATCGAAAATGTGTTGAAGGCTTTTGTGATCGGTGAAGATAGTACTCTTGGTTCCATAAAGATAGTGTCTCCACATTTTAAGTGCAAAGACAACGGCTCCGAGTTCGAGATCATGCGTCGTGTAGTTTCGTTCATGAATTTTGAGTTGTCGAGAAGCATAAGCAATGACTTTCGTTCGTTGCATCAATACACACCCAAAACCATGTTTCGAGGCGTCGCAATACACAAAAAAATCATCATTGCCTTCGGGAAGTGACAAGATAGGAGCGGTGGTTAGTTTCGTTTTCAAGATTTGGAATGCGGATTCATGTTCGGTCGCCCAAATGAATTTCTTTCCCTTGTGAGTCAATGCGGTTAGAGGACGTGCAACCAAAGAGAAATTTTCGATGAATCTACGATAGTACCCGGCGAGACCCAAAAATTGACGAATGTGAGTAGGAGTAGTAGGAGTCTCCCATTTGCTAATGGCTTCGATTTTCGTTGGATCGACTTTAATACCTTGGTCACTTACAACATGACCAAGAAATTGAACTTCCTTTAACCAAAATTCACACTTGGAGAATTTGGCATAGAGTTGTTCTTGTCTTAAAAGTTCAAGCACAAGTCGGAGATGTTGTTCGTGCTCTTCTTCATTTTTAGAATAAATCAATATGTCATCGATGAACACAATAACGAATTTATCGAGATACGGTTTGCACACGCGGTTCATAAGATCCATGAACACCGCCGGTGCGTTAGTGAGACCAAATGGCATGACAAGGAATTCATAACTACCATAACGAGTTCGGAAAGCGGTTTTGGAGACATCTTCCCCCTTAACCCTTAATTGATGATAACCCGAGCGGAGATCGATTTTCGAATATACACAAGACCCTTGTAGTTGATCAAAGAGGTCATCGATGCGAGGAAGAGGATATCGGTTCTTAACCGTCAATTTATTTAGTTCACGATAATCAATGCACATTCGTAGGGATCCGTCTTTCTTTTTAACAAACAAAATCGGAGCGCCCCAAGGTGAATGGCTAGGTTGGATAAAACCACGATCAAGTAGTTCTTGGATTTGACTTTGCAATTCTTGCATTTCAGATGGAGCGAGTCTATATGGTGCACGTGCTACGGGTGCGGCTCCCGGAATAAGATCGATTTGGAATTCAACCGGTCGATGAGGCGGAAGACCCGGCAATTCATCGGGAAATACATCGGAATAGTCACTAACAATTGGCACATCATCGATATGCTTATCATCGGACTCGACTTTCTTAACGTGGGCAAGGATCGCAAAACAACCCTTACGGAGCAGTTTTCTAACTTTAAGGCACGAAACGAGGTTGAGTCTGGTGCAACTCTTATCGCCGTAGACAATCAAAGGTTCACCATTCTCGATAGGAATTCGGATTGCGTTAAGATCACAAAGAATGTGGGATTTCGTTTTGACTAACCAATTCATACTGATTATTACATCAAAGCTTCCTAGTTCCATGGGTATCAAATCAATTTCAAATTCCTTACCCAAAATGTTTATCGTACACCCCCGGTAATACGTGTCGGCACTTAATAGTTTCCCGTTAGCCACTTCAATGGTATAAGTGGTATCTAATGGAAGAGGTGGAGTGCTAAAAGAATGAGTCAAAGTCTTGGATACAAAGCATTTATCGGCACCTGAATCGAATAAGCAAGAGACATAAGAATTGTTGAGAAGGAACGTACCCGTGACTAGTTCAGTGTCATCCCGGGCTTCCTCGGTGTTGATGTTGAAAGCTCGACCGCGCGTGTGGGGGTTATCTTTCTTCTTTGGGCATGCATTTCTATAATGACCTGTTTGACCACATTCGTAACAAGTGCCCGTCTTTGGTGCATTGGGCCACTTTCGAGCAACGGGAGTGGCACTTTTACAATCGTTGGCCTTATGACCAACTCCTTGGCACCGGTGGCAAATTATCTTACTACATTTGCCAAAGTGATGTTTGTTGCATTTGTTGCAAAGAGGTAGGTTCCCGGCATAACCCTTCTTGCCGTCGGAAGTGAAAGATTTCTTGGCAAAGTTGTTGTTGCTTGATTGGGAGGGTTCCCACTTTCTTTTGTTGCCGCCCGATTTATCCTCAGCCTTAGGTGCCGGAACTACGATTTCGTCAACCGTTTCGATTAGTTGGCGAGCCATGTTCATAGCGGCTTGATGAGTAGTGGGTTTGGATGACATCACCCCTTGTTTGATGCTTTTTGGAAGACCGAGCATGTAGAGCTCAATCCTTTGAGATTCGGGGTTAACAAGATTAGGACACATCAAGGATAGTTCGGCGAAGCGTTGATTATAAGCTTTAAGATCGTTTCCGACCGCTTTCAAAGCTCTTAGTTCTTCCTCAAGCTTTCGGGTTTCTTCGCGCGGAAAATATTCAACAATCATCTTTTCCTTTAGATCGGCCCAAGAGAGGGCATGAGCTTCATCGGTACCCACCGATTGTACATAAGTATTCCACCATGTAAGAGTGACACCGGCGAAGGTGTGAGTGGAGTATTTGACCTTGTCTTGGTCCCGACAACCGCTTATGCTAAAGACGGCTTCCGTTTGCTCAAACCATCGGGTGAGCACGACCGGTCCCCCGGTTCCATCAAAAGTGTGAGGTTTGCACCCCATGAAAGCTTTATAGGAGCATCCCTCGTTTGAGTTTCCGGCTCCATTGTTGTTGTTGTTGTTGTTGTGGTTGTTATTATTATTGTTGTTGGATGAGTGACCGGCCATGGCCGCATCTACGGCGGTAGCTATCATCCGTTCGAGAGCTTGTTCGGGAGTTTCATTGCGGCGTACACGACGAGGAGCCATTGTTCCTTTAAGACACAAGAATATCATTGATTAGTATTCTCAATAATACTAACCGTGATATAGAATAAAGATAAAGAGAAGTTTTTTTTTTTTTTTTTTTTTTTTTTTTTTTTTTCCTCGACACGCCTTAAATTCTTTATGTCATAATGTCGGAACGTTCATACGAGTCACCGTAATATAATCCCGGAAATTATATTACCCTGATTCATATGTGCATTCGACATCATTTCATATAGTCAAGGTGGCGTGTCAATCAAATTAAACAACGTGAGATTAAGATGAACTAAGAGTAGATATGAGTAGAAACGTTCGAGTATAAATGCACAAGTAGTCAAGTAATTCCTACTTCAAGTCTATATGCCGGTTGTAGTCTAGACTCACCAATGTACCCTATGACTCGGGGTTGACACTAATGAACTCTAAATCCCTACAACCAACGCTCTGATACCATCTTTAGCGACCCGACCAAATCATGTTTGACGGCGCCGTCTACTTAGGTCCCGTTACGTGGTCATAAGTCTTTAAGACAAAGTTTGACCAAAATATGTCGCCTTCATTTCAAAATAAAGATTGTTCCCAAAGTTTACAAGAATTGTTCAACCAATAGTTAAGTTACAACGTTATAATACGAATGAAATCTAGGCGACATGGTTTAAAGTAAAGTCAAAAGACGCTCCATGAAATGCACATATACTCGACATCCAATGCAAGTATCAAATAATGAGCGGAAGCATGTATCATGTATCGTTCAAAGACCTGAGAAAAACATAGAAATCTGTCAACGAAAACGTTGGTGAAATCATAGGTTTAAGTAAGTAAGTACAAGTGAACCACAAGATTTGCATCAATGAAATAATAGTAATACATTCCAAAAGTTTGTTTCACGAGCACCCAATTATCAAAGCTTAACATTCCTTCCATTGTATACCCCATCACTTAGTGCTAGAACAAACACTGATTCTCGAAAATATATTTCATCCGTAGACGGTAGCGAACCGTCAAGGATGAGGGTTGTCAACCCATATGGCCATATAACATAAGTTCTCGCTTACACCCGGCAAGTGTAACTAATGATAATCGAATTGAGGATTTTGTTCTAAACTCGTATGTAGAATGTTTGTTTTCCCGTTCTTGTGTTCACTTAGTTCAAAAGAATCGTTTATGTTTTCTCATCCCAAATATAAGTTCAAAAAGAGTAAAAGTGGGACTATGATCTCACCTTGAGTGCACGAGTAGTAAAGTACTTCAACAAGTAAACGTGTGCAAAGAACAATGCTAGTCTTGACCTAAACAATAGGTTGTATCAATAACGGTAAACACGATAGGTCAAAGATGTTCAATTAGTCCTATGGCTCGTTACGACTCGATTATTTAGCATGTGAAATCAAATTGCCAAGTTTCATGCAAGATACAAGTGTATAAACAAGTTAGGAAGGTTGCATAATCATTTGGTTAAGTTTGACAAAAAGTCAAACTTTGGTCGGTCAAAGTCAACGAAAGTCAACACGTTCGGGTCGGGTTCCGAACTATTTTTCTGAGGTTTTTAATCATATATGAACATGTTAGAACAAGTTTCATGTGAATCGGAGGTCCGTAGTATGCCAAACATTTTTCGTAATTTGGACATGGTGGTCAGAGCCTGACCAAGGCTTATGTCGCGCCGCGACATAGTCTGGCCGCGCCGCGGCATTAGCCGTGCGCTGGTACCTGGTCAGTCTCAATTGTTCAAGTCCCAAATCAAAACTCTTTCGAGCATAAATTACAAACCGCTAACATTTAGAACTCGCACCTTATATCGTTGGAAAGGTAATTTGACAAAGAACACAACTAAACACATTTCATCAATCAATCTACCTATTATAACAACCAAAACCGCATCTAATGCTCAACATTAATCGCATACAAGTTCATAAATGCAATTCAATGATTCGGGCAACCAATTTACATGAATGATATGCCGTTTCGAAGGTAATCTAGCATACATTATAACTAAACACTTACCAACCATAATCCATGGCATTCAATGCATCAAAAGTCCATTTCAAGTTCATCAAACCCTAACCCAATTTCACCAAAATCATAAATCGAGTTCATGAACTTTTCTAAAGCAACCTACACATCAAATTGAAGCTAGTGATACTAGTAACACAATTATAACATCAACTTTTAACATCTAACAACATATGATCATCCAAAATTCAAGAACAACACACTAAAATTCAAGTTCATGCTAGTTACACTAAAACAACGAGATCGAGCATATAAATTACACACACGACATCACAATGAGCCATAGACACTAACTAACACTTTTATAAGTTAAAAACATCAAGAACACAAAATCTAGTGATTTTAGAAAGTTACCCAAATGAGATGAAGTTGGTACCAAAACGAAGAGGATGAAGAGAGGATCACGAATATGTAATTTATTTTGTTGTAAGCCTCCTAGATCGAATTTAGATGATGATTGAATGAATATGGTTTTGGGTGTGTGTGTTCTTGCTAGAGAGAAAGAGAGAGAGAGATGAAGATGAAATGAATGGGTGAAAGGGGTTTGACCCTTTGACCTAGTCAAGGGTTTGATCCCTTGTCAAGTTTAGTCCCTCAACTTTCGCTCGGGTGCGGGAATTACCTAAACGAGATAATTTAAAACGCGTATCAACGGGAGATGTTATAAACATATAACGGACTTTATATTAGTATAACGGAAAAATAAATGGAAAAAGGCGGGATGTTACAGTATGATCGAGGAGTACTGCCCTCGAAATGAGATTTTGAGAATGGAACGAGAACTTCGTGAGTTGAAGCTGGTGGGTACTGATCTTGTTAGTTATAACAAGAGATTCTTTGAGTTAGCGTTGATGTGCCTAGAGTTGGTCCCGACTGAGAGGCGCAAAGTGGAACAATATATCGAAGGTTTGACTGGAAAGATCAGGACTGGTGTAACTACTTCTAAGCCAAAGACGGTGCAAGAAGCCATTGACATGGCAAATTTGTTACTTGATCAGGCTGCAAGTGACAACAAGGTGGTTGTGGCAACCCTAGAGAACCGTTCTGGAGACGGTAAACGTAAGTGGAATAACGGTCATGACAAGAACTCTAATCAGCAATTTCACAAGAAACAAGAGACTAATAAGGGTACTACGTCTGGTCCAAGTACTAGATCAGGTGTGATGACCCGAAAAATTTCGACTAATTTAAACCAATTCTCTTTATGATTTAATATTATGTAAATATACATATATGTATGTATATATATATATATATATATATATATTATAAGATGTACAAGTAAAAACGAAGTAAAACATTAATTGCTACAGTAAAAATGACTTTGCTACAGTAAATACTATTTGCTACAGTGAAACCGTATTTTGCTACAGTGCTACAGTGAAAACACTATTTGCTACAGTAAAACACTATTTGCTACAGTAAAACACTATTTGCTACAGTAAAATACTATTTGATGTCGACGCACTAGCAAACAAAAACAGAAAAGGCGGCCATGCGATCGCATGGCAAAAACACTGAAAACTCATGCGATCGCATGAGCTACAGTAAATCGAAAAGTACTATAAAAAGGCCAGTTTGTTCGACGAAATACTTCACAATATATTTTCTTATGTAACATAAATTTTAATTTATAATTATAATTATAATTTTAATTTAAGTTGATAATAATAAAGTATATTCGAGGGTGTTTTAATTCGGGTTTCAAACCGCTTTAAGCTAAGGAAATATTGGGTATTGTTTGGGGTATTGTTCTTGAATCCAAGGCCAACCATACAGTCATCTACCGTCATTACGTCTACGCAATTTGCCTACAATATTGAGTCTCAATATTGAACTGTGAGTTATAGATCCCTTTTTAAATACTTTAAATATTTTTGGGCTGAGAATACATGCAATTTATTTTAAACGCGATAAGACACAAGTACATACAAAATTCTACACTGAGTTAAACCGAAAATCCCTTAGCTTTGGTAACTAGTAGCTGCCAGTACATAGGATATGGACTGGTGGGCGCGAATAATTGTATATGGATCCATAGGGCTTGACATCCCCGTCCGAGCTAGAGCGCTAGCCTTTTAACGGACGTATGTTATTTGAGTTTAAGACACGTTGGTTTGCGCGTATTAAAACGAATGGGGTAATTATCACTATAGCGTTAAGTTTAGTTACCAGGGTGCTCTGTTACGTAGAATCTATTGATAAACTTTTGATGAAATCTTGTGGTCTATCTTTATACATGTTTATGACTCGAGCAATTAAACCTATAACTCACCAACATTCGTGTTGACTTTTTAGCATGTTTTATTCTCAGGTCCTTAGAATGCTTCCGCTGTGATGTGCTTGTTGCCTGCATGGAGTCTCTCATGCTTTGTACAAAGTTTATTGCATTCAAAATAAAACTGCGTTGTGTAATAAATAATTGGACTGTGATGTCAACCTGTAAATTAAAGACTTATGTATTTCGGGGTTTTGCTTATACCTAAGCACTCGCTCACATGTTTATAACTTTCTATGTTTAGAAAGTCACTTATTTTAATGAATGCAATATTTTATCAAAACGTATCATATAGAGGTCAAAACCTCACTGTGGAATCAATGATTAACGTGCCGCGTCAATAGCGATTTTGACGGGTCGTTACAGTTGGTATCCGAGCTTGAGGTCATAGGGAACCAGAAATTACATTAGTGTGTTTAACTGGTAATTGTTAGGATGCATTAGTGAGTCTGGACTATGACCATATTTGTTTTTACTGATTTTTGCTTATCATTTGGTCAAAAACATTATATGTAATATATTTATATGCTAACGTAATTGTTGTTTCAATTATGTGATAGATGACTTCTTCTAATCCTATCATTTTGTACGACTCGGAATCGGACACTGAATCTATTCTATCCACAACTGAAAAGGGCGTTCCAATACCTATTAAAGAAGAAATTGTGTTAGCCGGGGAATCTCAACTCCCGGTAAACCCAGAGGAGGTTCCAGCTCCACCCAACTTTAGTTTTCCGGAGCCACAGTATCGTTGGCATGGACCCATGATCCCTGGAGTAAACGAGGATCGTCCATTTCTAAACAAATATGGACATTGGTCCAGATATACCGCCGACGGGCGGGTTGTGCCGATTACGCCTGGCAGATTTCGGTTCATGACCACCGGTACATATTCTTGCAGTTCGTCATCATATTCTCCTACACATGACTCAGACAGTTCGTCATCAGACGAGATCAGTAAGGAGGAAGATTTCGCTAATGAAATAAAAGAGATCACTAAGGAGAAATTCCAACTTGCTATAGATAATAAAAACAACCACAATAATAAAATGTCCTTAATTATTAAAAAAGAACAGGACCATTCGATCCGTAACCACCCTTATTGTATTAAACCCACTGAGGCAACGGGTACCTCAAAACCCCAACTAAAAATAAAATACACTGCTAGAATGTCTGTCGGACCATGTGCACACAAACAATTGGCAGAGAGAACCAAATGGGAAGAAGTTTCTGATAGTTCTGAATGAACGACCTCGCAACCATAAATCTTCCATGCGCTATTTTATTGCTTATGTGTGCTACTCTATCTTGTTATGTAAAATAAGCATATGTAAAATATCAGTATTGTATGGTATTGTATTATTTTAGTTTATTAATAATAAATGCATGGAATGATTATTTGTATTATTACTACTTCTTATTATTATTATTACATAATAATGTAGTAACTCGCTATAATTTTCATAGTGGAATATTATTAGGATTTTAGTAGTTAATTCCTTGTACTAGCTATTATGTATGAACTTAACGGGTAGGTAATACCCTAGAAATAATTATAAAATGCTAATAAGAAGAAAAGGCTTTTATAATAATCGGTTCATATTATTAATATGCTACGATTAACTATTGACAACTCATTTTACCTATAATATTCTATATGATTAAATTATATCTGTTGTGTTTATTGAAGAAACATGTCTCAAATGTCGGATGCTGAGTTTGAGCAACTAGTCGAGAAACGTGTGAATGAAAGAATTGCTGCAACCGAAGCAGCAAAAGCAGCAGCCGAAGCAGCAGCTAAAGCAGCAGCCGTAAACACAAATTCATGAAACGGATGCTCATACAAAACTTTTCAAGGATGCAAACCACAGACGTTTAGTGGAACCGAGGGACCAGTCGGTCTAACCCGATGGTTTGAAAAGATGGAGTCCGTTTTCAAAATCAGTAATTGTGCGAACGGAGACAAGTCAAAGTATGCTTCGTGTACGTTGCAAGACGGTGCACTTACTTGGTGGAACAATTATGCTAAAGCAGAAGGAATAGATACGGCATATGATATCTCTTGGGAAGAACTGAAAAAGATGCTAATCGAGGAGTACTGTCCTCGAAACGAGATCAGAAAAATGGAATCTGAGTTACGTAATCTGAAGGTTATCGGCGCGAATCTCAATAACTATGAAAAGCGTTTCATGGAACTAGCCTTGTTGTGTCCCGAATTGGTGCCAAACGAGAAGCGAAAGATAGAAATGTATATTGACGGTTTATCGATCAATATCAAAGGAAATGTTACATCGTCCAAACCAAATACGATGCAGGAAGCCATGACAATGTGATAATGCTAAAAACGAACATATATTTCATAGCATTATTCCTCAAGAAAGACAAGCTTTTAGTTGCAATTGTTCTATTTACAAGTGATATTCGTTTAAATAATAAAAGGTGAAGACAAAAGACAGATTCGACGAATTGAAGACGCAAACGACCAAAAAGCTCAAAAGTACAAAAGACAATCAAAAAGGTTCCAAATATTGATAAGAAACGTCTCGAAATCACAAGAGTACAAGATTCAAAACGCAAAGTACAAGATATTAAATTGTACGCGAGGACGTTCGAAAATCCGGAACCGGGACTAGAGTCAACTCTTAACGCTCGACGCAACGGACTAAAAATTACAAGTTAACTATGTATATAAATATAATATAATATATAATTAATTATATTAATTATATATATATTATATATATATATTAAAAACCGTCGGCAGCCAGAAACTCCAAGGGTGTGAAATGAAAATACCTCTCCGCGACTCGCGGAGTTTGAAGGGCTTTTTGCCGCGAGTCGCGGAGCCCCAAATTTCACTTCTGGCTATAAATCAACCCGAATTCTGATCAAAATCATCATCATTTTTTTTCTTCTCTTCATACGAAGTAATATATTTATATTTATAATTTATATTTTAATTTTAATTATAATTCTAATAATAAGGGTATGTTAGCGAATGTTGTAAGGGTGTAAGTCGAAATTCTGTCCGTGTAACGCTACGCTATTTTTAATCATTGTAAGTTATGTTCAACCTTTTTACATTAATGTCTCGTAGCTAAGTTATTATTATGCTTGTTTAAAACGAAGTAATCATGATGTTGGGCTAATTACTAAAATTGGGTAATTGGGCTTTGTACCATAATTGGGGTTTGGACAAAAGAACGACACTTGTGGAAACTAGACTATGGGCTATTAATGGGCTTTATATTTGTTTAACTAAATGAAAGTTTGTTAATGTTAATATAAAGATTTACAATTGGACGTCCCTATAAATTACCATATACACTCGATCGGACACGATGGGCGGGGTATTTATATGTACGAATAATCGTTCATTTAACCGGACACGGGAATGGATTAATAGCCACTAGAATAATTAAAACAGGGGTGAAATTACATTCAAGGGTAATTGGTGTAATTGTTAACAAAGTAGTAAAACCTTGGTTTACACGCAGTCGATAACCTGGTGTATTCATTAAACAAAGTATTAAAACCTTGTTACAATTCGAATCCCCAATTAGTTGGAATATTTATCTTCGGGTATAATAATAATTTGACAAGGACACTTGCAATTTATATTTATGACTGATGGACTGTTATGGACAAAAACCAGACGGACATATTGAATAATCCAGGACAAAGGACAATTAACCCAAGGGCATAAAACTAAAATCAACACGTCAAACATCATGATTACGGAAGTTTAAATAAGCATAATTTTTTTATTTTATATTTAATTTCCTTTATTTTATATTTAATTGCACTTCTAATTATCGCACTTTTATTTATTGTTATTTTATTTAATCGCACTTTTAATTATCGTACTTTTAATTATCGCAATTTAATTTTATCGCATTTTTATTATTCACAATTTCATTATCATTATTTACTTTACGCTTTAATTTAAAGTCTTGTATTTATTTTATATTTTACATTAGGTTTTAACTGCGACTAAAGTTTTAAAATCGACAAACCGGTCATTAAACGGTAAAAACCCCCCTTTATAATAATAATATCACTTATATATATATTTGTATTTTTATAAAAGTAAACTAATATAGCGTTGAGCTTTGTTTAAAGATTTCCCTGTGGAACGAACCGGACTTACTAAAAACTACACTACTGTACGATTAGGTACACTGCCTATAAGTGTTGTAGCAAGGTTTAAGTATATCCATTCTATAAATAAATAAATATCTTGTGTAAAATTGTATCGTATTTAATAGTATTTTCTGCGTAAAATATAAGCTATTTTATATACACCTCGTTCGACATCAAGTATTTTTGGCGCCGCTGCCGGGGAATTATCTTAAAAGCCGGAAGCGCAACGCTAATATATAAAAAAAAAAAAAGATTTTTATCTACTTTTATTAAAAGTCGTTTTTGTAAAAATTACGTTTTAATTATTCAAAAATATAAAAAGAAAAAAAACAAAAATATAAGTATTTTTAGGATTTTGTTAAATATTTAAGTTTTATAAGTTTCTTTATCTTTATTTTAATTTATAAAAATATAAATTTTATTAAAAATCGTTTATTTAAACTAAAAACAGAAAAAAGAAAATAAAAAAAAAAAAAATAAAGAAAAACGCGTAAAAAGTGAAACCTGTCAACTGTTTTTCTGAACCCCGCGACTCGCGGGGTTTTCCTCTTTAATTGCCGCGACTCGCGGAGGTCTTCTGACACACGGACAAAACCCTAAAGTTGCATTAATTACGGAGTTTTAATTTATTATTATTATTATTTAACTTAATTATTATTATTATTATTATTAATTTTAGTTTTATTTTTACTTTTTACTTTATATATGTATTTTGTTTAATTAGTTTTATTAAAATTGTAAAATTAGTAGTTTTTATTAAATAAATAATATAAAAATAATATTTTTTATAAAAATTGTACTTTTGACAACTTTTTGTATATTTTTATATTTTGTACCTTTTTAATCGTTGTAGCGTAACTTTTGTATTTTTAGCTCATAATTAATTTTAAACTTAGTTTTTGCTATAGTTATTTTTACTCCTAGATTTTTAGGCTTTGCCGTAGAATTCCTTAAGTGCTTTTTCTTTAGACTAAGATTTAGGTGCTTTAGAATTTTGCGACGCCTTTTTAAGTTTTAGTTTCTTTTTAAGTTATTTCCATTTGGGATTTAGTTTCTCTTGTAAGTTTTAATATTTTTAGACCTTTTACTATGTATCAATTATCATTCCAATTAGTAATTTCAATTTGCGATTATAATTTTAAGTTAGTTGTAGTAATAAGGTTAAATTAGTTAAGTATTTTTAAGTTTTTATAAGTTTCTTTTATTTTTCCGTCACCTTTTATTTTTCAATCATTTTTCTTTTTCGACCTTTTGCGACGAACTCTTTTTCTCTCTTATTTCTCGCTATTCTAGTTTTTAGGACTTAGAATTTTTTCTACTTCTTATCTAAATTTCTTAAAATTACGAAAATTTATTTTAAGTGGTTAAATTGATAGACATCAAAATTTTCTGGTTCGTAGTAATAGTTGGATTTGTACGTGGACCGGGTTATTGGAGCCAAACAGTCCTCAATTATATTGAGACCAAACGAATCCTGCCCCTCTGCTGCATCTTTTGGCTATTCGAAACGTGGGCAAAATCAGAAAAGTCTATTGATTGGATAACTTATTATAATTTTTCTTTCCTTTTAAAAACTAATAGGATATTCTGTGAATGCACCGAGCAAGACGTTCATCACCTTTTGTACGTTCACCACCTGTAACTCGATCAAGACATCGTTTAACAAATATAACCGCCGTTGATTTTTCTTTAGAATCGTCATCCAGTCGACCAAGTACTTCAGTTCAAATTTCCGATAATCCAGTTTTTGAAACAAACCTCACAATTGAGAATCCAGAAAATATTCAGGAACGGTTCATAGATCCTGAACCATTAAACTTTCCTCCGGAACCACCAATCATTCAAACAGAGATTGTTGAGGAACGAACTATTAAATCTGAAGCATCTAGTGATACCGATTCAACAAATTCAATTATGGAGAATCTGGAACCTTTAAGTATGGAAGACCGAATGAGAGCTAAACGCACTGGCCAAGGTCACGCAATTACTCATCCAGACATTAATGCGCCAGATTATGAAATCAAAGGACAAATTCTACACATGGTGACTAATCAATGCCAATTTAGTGGTGCGCCGAAGGAAGATCCAAATGAACATCTACGTACCTTTAATAGGATCTGCACACTATTTAAAATACGAGAAGTGGAGGATGAACAGATATATCTCATGTTATTTCCCTGGACTTTAAAGGGAGAAGCCAAAGATTGGTTGGAATCATTACCTGAAGGGGCGATTGATACATGGGACGTTTTAATTGATAAATTTCTTAAACAATTCTTTCCTGCATCTAAAGCAGTAAGACTTCAAGCAGAAATTGTTACGTTTACACAGAAGCCAAATGAAACTCTATATGAGGCATGGACAAGATATGGAAAGTTATTAAGAGGATGTCCGCAACATGGTTTAGACACCTGTCAAATAGTACAAATATTCTACCAAGGATGCGACATCACTACAAGAAAAGACATAGATATAGCAGCTGGTGGTTCTATTATGAAGAAAACCGAAACTGATGCTTACAAAATTATTGATAACACTGCTTCCCACTCACATGAGTGGCACCAAGAAAAAGACATCATTAGATCATCTAAAGCAGCTAGAGCCGATTCTAGCCATGACTTAGATTCCATTTCCGCAAAGATAGATGCTTTCGAGAGACGAATGGAAAAGATGACTAAAGATATTCATGCTATACGAATTAGTTGTGAGCATTGTGGAGGACCACATTTGACAAAAGATTGTCTCAGTATTGAATTAACAATGGAACAAAGAGAGAATATTTCATACATAAACCAAAGGCCTGGAAATAATTATCAGAATAATTATCAACCGCCAAGACCGATTTACAATCAAAACCAGAATTATAACCGAAATATTCCATACAACAACCAACAAGGTCCTAGCAATCAACAAGTATCCAATAATACTTATAATCAGCAAAGACCGAATTTTCAAAACAAACCACCACAACAAACCGATGATAAAAAGCCGAATTTAGAAGATATGATGACGAAGCTAGTTGAAACTCAAACGCAGTTTTTCACATCTCAAAAACAAACCAATGAACAAAATGCTCAAGCATTTAGAAATCAACAAGCTTCTATTCAAAATCTGGAACAAGAAGTAAGTAACCTAGCAAGGTTAATAGGTGAAAGAAAACCGGGAAGTTTACCTAGTGATACAAATGCTAACCCCCGGAATGAAACAGCTAAAGCTATTACCACAAGAAGTGGTACAACACTTAAACCACCTGAAATACCTGTAACTTCTGATGAAACTATTCCTACTCCACAAGAACCACAACCTGATCAAGATAAGGAAAAAGAACCGGTAGTTGAAAAGGTTAATGAAGATAACACAGTTAAGGATAAACCTTATGTTAAACCATACCAACCACCACTTCCTTACCCGAGTAAAATGAAGAAGGAAAAACTTGAAGCCGAGCAATCCAAATTCTTGGATATGTTTAAACAGATAAATGTAAATCTTCCTTTCATTGATGTAATTTCAGGAATGCCAAGATATGCTAAATTCTTGAAAGATCTAATCACGAATAGAAAGAAAATGGAAGAACTCTCGGCTGTCACTATGAATGCTAATTGTTCAGCAGTGCTGTTGAATAAGATACCAGAAAAACTATCTGATCCAGGAAGTTTCACAATTCCATGTTTTCTGGGTAGTCTTAGTTCAATAGAAGCATTGGCTGATTTAGGTGCTAGTATAAATCTAATGCCGTATTCACTATACGCTAAACTAGACCTCGGAGAATTGAAACCAACAAGAATAAGCATACAACTAGCCGATAGATCAATAAAATATCCTAGAGGGATAATGGAGAACATGCTAGTTAAAGTTGGTACTTTAGTATTTCCAGTAGACTTTGTTGTTTTGGACATGGAAGAAGATTCTCAAGTTCCTCTCATATTAGGAAGACCATTCTTAAACACGGCTAAAGCAATGATAGACGTGTTCGGTAAGAAACTGACCCTAAGTATAGAGGATGAGAGTGTTACCTTTTCAGTGGATAGAGCCATGCAACAACCACAATCTGCAGATGATACATGTTATTATATTCAAACTATAGATGCACATGCAGAATTATTAGAAGAATTTCCAGAATTACAAGGAACAGGAGAATGTTCTTTAGGAGAAGGAAATGAACCAATTGATGAAGCTGAAATGTTAGCTACACTTATAGCTAATGGATATGAACCAACAACAGAAGAAATTCAAATGCTAAAAGAAGAAGACAGATATCGATATAAATCATCGATAGAAGAACCTCCGAAATTAGAGTTAAAGCCACTTCCAAACCATTTGGAATACGCTTATTTACATGGTGAATCTGAATTACCTGTAATAATATCGTCTTCTCTTACTGAAAATGAGAAATCACAACTCATTTCTGTGTTGAAAGCTCATAAACCAGCCATTGCATGGAAGATTCATGATATTAAAGGAATAAGTCCTTCGTATTGCACACATAAAATCCTTATGGAAGAAGGTCATAAAACGTATGTGCAACGCCAACGAAGACTAAATCCTAATATGCAAGATGTAGTTAAGAAAGAGATTATTAAACTGCTAGATGCAGGTTTAATATATCCAATCTCTGATAGTCCATGGGTAAGCCCAGTTCAATGCGTACCTAAGAAGGGTGGCATGACTGTCATTACAAATGAGAAAAATGAGCTTATTCCTACTAGGACTGTAACAGGATGGCGTGTATGTATTGATTATAGAAAATTAAATGACGCCACCAGAAAAGATCACTTTCCCTTACCTTTCATAGATCAAATGTTGGAAAGATTAGCCGGAAATAGTTACTATTGTTTTCTAGATGGATTTTCCGGATATTTTCAAATTCCAATAGCACCCGAGGACCAAGAGAAAACCACATTCACGTGCCCTTATGGTACTTTTGCTTACAAACGCATGCCATTTGGACTTTGCAACGCCCCTGCAACCTTTCAAAGGTGCATGATGGCGATTTTTCACGACATGATAGAAGAATGCATGGAAGTATTCATGGATGACTTTTCAGTCTTCGGTGATACATTTAAATCATGTCTAGTTAATCTGGAACGAATGCTAATTAGATGCGAAAAATCAAATCTAGTACTTAATTGGGAGAAATGCCATTTCATGGTTAAAGAAGGCATCGTTCTTGGACATAAAATTTCAAAAGAAGGAATTGAAGTGGATAGAGCTAAAGTAGATGTAATTGCTAAACTTCCACATCCCACCAATGTTAGAGGAGTTAGGAGTTTTCTAGGGCATGCCGGTTTTTACCGACGTTTCATAAAAGATTTTTCTAAAATTGCCACTCCTATGAATAAACTCCTAGAAAAGGATGCGCCATTCATCTTTTCAGATGAATGTATCAAATCTTTTAATATTCTTAAAGAAAAACTCACTAATGCACCGATCATGATAACACCAAATTGGAATCTACCATTTGAACTAATGTGCGATGCAAGTGATTTTGCAATGGGAGCCGTTTTAGGACAAAGGATTGAAAAACGATTTCAACCTATATATTATGCTAGTAAGACGTTACAAGGAGCACAAACGAACTATACAACTACTGAAAAAGAACTCCTTGCTATTGTCTTTGCTTTTGACAAATTTCGATCATATCTCGTTCTAGCAAAAACGGTGGTCTATACCGACCATTCTGCTCTTAGATACCTATTTTCAAAACAAGATGCTAAACCAAGATTAATCCGTTGGATCTTACTCTTACAAGAGTTTGATATTGAAATCCGAGATAAAAAAGGAGCAGAAAATCTCGCTGCTGATCATCTTTCTCGTCTTGAAAATCCCGAATTAGAAGTTCTAAATGAATCGGCCATACAAGACAACTTTCCTGATGAATATCTATTGAAGATAGATTATAAAGAAATCCCATGGTTTGCAGACTATGCAAACTACTTAGTTTGTGGATTCCTTGAAAAAGGATTATCGTACCAAAGACGAAAGAAATTCTTCAGTGATATAAAACACTATTTCTGGGAAGATCCACATCTGTTTAAAAGTTGTCCCGATGGAATAATACGCCGATGTGTATTTGGAGATGAAGCTAGTAAAATTTTAAACCATTGTCACACAGGACCAACAGGAGGGCATTATGGGCCTCAACTAACAGCAAGAAAAGTTTATGAAGCTGGATTCTATTGGCCTACAATTTACAAAGACGCACACCTTCTTTGCAAATCCTGTGATGCATGTCAAAGGGCCGGAAAAATAAGTCAACGTGATGAAATGCCACAAAATGTCATCCAAGTATGTGAAGTATTTGACATTTGGGGTATTGACTTTATGGGTCCATTTCCAAAATCTCATAATAATCTATATATACTCGTAGCCATTGATTATGTATCTAAATGGACGGAAGCACAAGCTCTCCCAACTAACGATGCACGAGTTGTAGTCAACTTTTTGAAACGTCTTTTTGCAAGGTTTGGAACACCGAAAGCTTTAATAAGTGATCGGGGTACTCATTTCTGTAATAATCAACTTGAGAAAGTTCTTAAAAGATATGGAGTAACTCATAAAATCTCCACCGCATATCATCCACAAACAAGTGGACAAGTTGAAAATACAAACCGAGCTTTAAAACGTATTCTAGAGAAAACCGTAGGATCAAATCCGAAGGAATGGTCCATTAAATTGGAGGATGCACTCTGGGCTTTTAGAACAGCCTACAAAACTCCAATTGGAACCACACCTTTTAGACTTGTTTATGGAAAAGCATGTCATCTTCCAGTAGAAATTGAACACAAAGCATTTTGGGCTTTGAAGACATGTAATCTTGATTTACATGAAGCCGGACGTCTACGATTAAGTCAACTAAACGAATTAGAAGAATTAAGACATGAAGCATACGAAAATTCGTTAATCTATAAAGAAAGAACGAAGAAATGGCATGATAAAAGAATCAGAAGTTCAAAAGAATTCAAAGAAGGAGACAGAGTTCTTCTTTTCAATTCACGATTCAAGCTATTTCCTGGAAAATTGAAATCAAGATGGTCTGGACCATTCATAGTCAAAAGAGTTTTCCCATACGGAACGATAGAATTAATAAATTCAAATGGGATTGAATTTAGAGTTAATGGTCACAGAGTTAAACATTACATACATGGTCCGATGGAAGTCGACAACGAAGTTAATCACAATTTCGACACCACAGCTAACTAAGTGTGGGGAGAATCAAGTCTTTAAAGGATAATATATATTTCTGTTAGAGTTAGATTGTCTGTTTTCGTGTAGTTCTCGAAAATGGAACACGTATGGTCTTTCCCTAGCAGACCCTAAAGAACTAGTCTTCTCCCCCCATTCTGAATTTTTATTTTTTTAGGTTTTTACAAAATGAAGACTGCCTGTGAACTAAACCATGGTCTAATGCTACACGCTTTGATCACTAAAAGAAATAATGACATACTACCGAGTGAAATAGTATCAGTAATCAGAGAAAGAATGGACGGAGTTAGAAAAGGATCCAGATGCGAAGATAATAAGTTACAATTTGGTAAAGGAAAATCAAAATCCGCAGCGAAAAGAAGAGCACGACACCTAGAAAAATGTCACAAATGCGGAAAATGGTCACATGGAGGTAAATGTTCAAATAATTAAACCTATTCAAATACCGAATTTGTTACTTTATGCAGAGACGGACCGTTCATATGTTTAGAAGAAAAGACAATGAATGCTCGAGGTTACGCCTATGCAGCCATGGAAGACCAATTAAACCGACTATCTTATGAATATAATAGATCATATAACTAAGAAATCTATTTCACAGGTATGTCTGTACAGTTTTTATTTTTATTTTTATTTTTAACCTTTTGATAATAAACGCTAATTTGTTCGCTAAAAAGTATTAAATTGGTATTAAATAAAATTAGGTTTGGCGACCGAAATTATTGATATCATTCAAAAATTTATTACATCACTGCGAAATTTAACGTTTATTCTTAAGGTATAAATATCTTTAATCAATCAACCCAAAATATTTCAAAAATTCGTCATGAGTTAAATTAGGTCTTGGAACCGAAATTACTTTACCGAAAAGAGGGGCGCATATTTTTGATAATATTTGATTGATAAAAGTGGGATAAAAAGACAAAAAGATTTTTAAATTTATTTTTACCATATTTTTAAAATTAATATTTAAATCTTAAATTAATATTGTAAACTTTGTAAAAACAATATTTTTAAAAATTGTAAATATTTGAAAAATTAATATAAGTTTGGTATGAATTTATGAATTTTTAAATTAAGTTTGGTGTGAATTTTTAAGTTTTAAAATATGAAATTTTAATTTTATGCATTTCAAATTTTAAGTTTGGTGTGAATTTTGAATTTTTAATATTAATTTTGAATTTTATATTTAAGTTGTGTGAATTTAAAAACAAAAATTTACTTTATCTCATTAAGTTAAGAATATGATTTTTAAAATTCGTCGTAAGTTGAAGACTAGGTCTCTGAACCGAAATTGCTTTACCCGAGGGAGGGACGAGAACTTTTATTATCATTATTTTTAATCTTATTGATTTAAAGTATGCAAAAACATTAAAAAACCCAAAAATCTTAGCTTTTAAAAACAATCGCTACAAAAAGACAAATTTTAAAATTTTGTCGAAGGACGGACTAGGACATCGATCCGAAACGACCTCGTCCTAAATAACAAGGGAAACAAAATTTTAAAATTAATTTCTTAATTGTTTTATAAGTTAAAGATTATAAAGATTATAAAAAAAAAAAAAAAAAAAAAAAAAAAAAAAAAAAAATATAATAAACTCCGCGACTCGCGGAGTTTTCAGTGAAAACCTCCGCGACTCGCGGAGGGTCCAAAACCCAGAAAAAAAAAATAAAAGAGCTGCTCGACTGATCACTCACACACACACAAAAACACCCAAATACAGCTCGAAAAAACCCAAGAAAACCCACGAAAATCATCCCAAAAACTCGATTTTTCACCGTTAATCTTCAAATTTTTCACTACAATCATGTTGAGAAGGATGATATCTAGGAACTACTCAAGAAAACAGGTACAATTACACCCCAAATCACCTTTAAATCCGAATTTTAGTGTGTTCTTGAGCATATTTTCATAATTTGAATTTTGTTAATTTTTAGTGTAATTAGTGTTAAATTGTTAGTATATTATGCATGTATAACCTAGATTGATGCTTGTTAACATGATTTGAAGCCAAAAACTTCAAAAATTTTTAGAATCTAGGGTTTGTGTTCTTGAGCAAATTTGGGGCTTTTTGATATAAACAGGTTATGGCCGATTTTTGTCATGAATTGTTGCTAAATTGAGTAGTGTAACATGTCTAGGTAGTTAAATGATCAAAACTTTGAGCCTAAACATGATTTTGAGAATTAAAGTGGACTTTTTCAAGTCCAAAATTCATGAACTTGATTTTTGAAAGATAATGCCATTTGAGACTTGTTTATTTGCTAGTAATGATTATTTTGACATGTTATTTGAGTTGAATGCTTATGAACTTGGCGAAAATTTTCGTATATGATTATTTGAAAAAGTGTAGATTTGATAAAAATGTGAAAATAAGCTTAAGTTTGATATAAATTAATAATGTCATTGTAATTATTTTGATTGATGATTTTGCTGACACTAATGCATATTTGGATGCACAAAATTTGTGTTTGATGTGTTTTGCAGAATGAAAGGGGTGAATCTTCATCCCAAGCCCGCCATGCTCCTGCTGAGAACTTGGAACAACAGGAGGTAGATAACTACTACAAGCAGGATGTACCTCATCCAGTCATGACCTTTTCAGATATGCACTTGGAACAGTTGCACCCGAACCTACGATTTGACAGACTTCGGATAGATTATCCAAAATATCAACGGGGTTTGCATACTCTTCACTCAAAGGTTGTTGAGGTACCGAGGGTCATAGAATGGGGACCCTTGGAAGCTGTAGAATTGGCCGGGCCAATTAGGGAATTACTAGTACAGAGGTATGGTAATTCTTCTTTTAATGACTGGATATGTTTATTCACCATACGCAGACCTGTATATAAAGTATGGTGTGAAGAGTTGTTATGTAGTATAGAGTTGAATGATCGGGTAGCTAGTTTAACCGATCGTTCTTTTATTAGATTTTTGTTAGGCGGTTCGATGCGCCACATGTCTTTACTAGACATGGCTCAGGCTTTACGTATATATACGCCTGAGGAGTTAGCGTCTGCCGATTGTAGAGGATTGATACTAAACGGTAGGAAAATTGATGAGAATTTTGATACACACGGTGTGTGGAGTCAAATGACAAGCCACCACCGTTTCAAAGGGGGAAACTACTCTTATTTGGATATAGATAGAGCCGAATTAAGAGTAATACATAGGTTTTTAGCTAATTCGATTACACAAAGGGGTAAAAACAAAGAAAAGGTAAATGAACAAGATTTGTTTTACCATATGTGTATTCGAGACCCACACAGCGCTGTAAGTATACCATATTGTGTGGGTTATTATTTATCAGCTATGGTTCGAGGGATGCGTGCACATAGCATAATAGGAGGTGGTATTTTTATTACTTTGATTGGTGAATATCTCGGTGTGGATATAAGTCGGGGGGGATTATTAGTAGAAGAGCCGGAACCCCGCGACACTATAGGTTTAAATGTATACCATGGTGCGAAAGTGTTGAAGCGGCGAAATAACGCCGCAGTACGATACAATGGTAGACATCCACAGGTAGAGAGAAACCAAGAACAAGGTAATGTAGGAGGGGGGCAAGAAATGCATAGGTTTATAGCTTCTCAGGAATACGAAAATGCTAGACAGAGAGCATTTGAAGATTGGCAAGTTCATCAGAACCAGATCATAGCGCATTGCCAACATATAGGTAGAAACTATATTCCTACACCGAAACCCGTCTTCCCTCCTTGGTCGATAGAGATGCAGCCACCATATCCTACGTATGACCCTGCCGAAGCATTCTATAGCACTTATGGTTATGCGTGGAACCCCTATTGGTACCAATATCATCCTTAGTTTACTTATTTTATTTTTTATTATTTTGTAATTTGTAATTATTGATACATTTAATATTTTTGTTTATATTGTAATCATTTTTATAATTTCTAACTTTTATTCTTAGATTTTAATAATTTTTGAATGTGGGGTAATAAACCAAACTTCAAAAATATGTATATATGTTTGCAGTTTATCTTATGTACACAACAGGGTAAAACAACGCATTTTCAAAGACTGGCATTAAGTTCAGCAAAAGCAACTAATTTTGACGACAATGATGCAAAATATATGTGAAATAACAACAAGACGGAATGAACAAATGATGTGCACCATTTATCATTCAGCAAACAAACGCCAATATATTTGGAAACTTTGGTAAAAATTTAATCATTTTCACACAAATCACCCTCAATAATTTAAATTGTTACTGATTTCTTGCAAATGAGGGCATTGCAAGATCTTAAGTGTGGGAAGGGGTTAAATTCTTTCGGATTTTAAAAATTTTTATTAAACACTTGGTTACCATTAAAATACTAGTAAAGCAGTAGTTGTATTAGAATCTAGTGCTCTCTGATAAAAAAGAACAGCACTAGTCTTATATACTGACTACCCAATTCTAGTAAAAATTTTCAATTAAATGAATTCAAAATCATGTTTATACATATTTATGAACGATAAAACTAGGTTTTAACACCGAAATTATTGTTACCTCAAAAAGGACATAAATTGAGAAACAAACTAAAATGTCAAAATTCATCTAAAATGGAATAGAGGACGATAAAAAGAAAAATAAAAAGCCAAGTGTGGGAAAATTTACCAAGTTATTTTAAACATATGTCACATATATTTGTAACAAATAACTGAAAATACTTTTGCTTTGAACTAAACTAAACTGTTTTACCCGATGAAAGAAAAGAAGAGATGGATCTACACGATGAATCAATTCCATCATTAAAAGGAAGTAAAGTCTTCCGAAAAAGACACGCGCTTCTTGATTTAGATCATGAAGTTGTCGTCCAGACCAGCTGTAGGTTGACGAAAAATCTAGAAAAGTCATCACTAAAATCAGCTGGAAATCCACGGACCTCAGCATTAAACAGGGTCGCCAAGTGGTCAGATTTATCCTAACCATGAGAAGGATTTATCTCGTACAATGGGGGGGCACCGTGCAAATTAGCTTGATAAGACTAATGAATCAGATCCCCAGAAAGGATAATCTCCTTAAAGATTAAAAATCAGCTTTTAAGCCTGATATTACTCAATCCTTGAGATTGACCTTAAAGATTGAGAATTACAAACTCATGGAATTCAATGATATCTAAACTCGAGCTTAAACGAGAAAATATTTTGATCAAAAATACAAACCGATTTGTTTTCTGAAAACCCTATTTTTCAATGCGTTCATTACGATTGAACGTAAAATCCTAGGAATTCACCTGGAATTCATTAGGTCACCTGAACTAAATCGGGTGTCAACCGTAAGAACGGTGGTTGCATAGCATGGTCAAAGACAGGACCTTGTGCCAGACCGACAAATTATAAGGGTGAGCTTTACTATTGCTCCTACCAAGGATAGTAATTGCGTCCGACACGTTATAGACCATAATCAAAAGCATGTCACGGGACATTGCCTTAAACAGTTGCTTGTTCAACGCTTTCCTTTACAACCGGACGGTAGTTTGCCGAAAGGTAATATACGGAACAAGTAAACTGGACGTGTTGCTTTCCAAATACAAGGTTAGCAAGTGGGTGACACAAA
This sequence comes from Rutidosis leptorrhynchoides, assembly GCF_046630445.1. Taxonomy (NCBI): domain Eukaryota; kingdom Viridiplantae; phylum Streptophyta; class Magnoliopsida; order Asterales; family Asteraceae; genus Rutidosis; species Rutidosis leptorrhynchoides. The sequence goes on along the minus strand of NC_092338.1, from coordinate 135,933,407 downwards.
ACCGCAAGTTTTGAGCTAAAATTTTCAAATCTGAAACCCACCAAACCCACAAAAATATTTTGCAAACACCGGTAAAGGGTTATTCCGGAAAATTTATCTAGGGTAAAAACTAGATTTAATTTTCAAAAGATCAAATGTTTTCATAAAGATCCAATTTCCTTAATGGATCTAAATTTTTATAGTCATGTGGGACTGTAAACCATATCGTTACTACCATTGTTTATACCGCCGTATAGAAATCACTGATGTACAAAGTGTGAAGAATAAAGAAGTGATTCTAGTATTTCAAGACAATATTGCTTGAGGACAAGCAACGCTCAAGTGTGGGAATATTTGATAATGCTAAAAACGAACATATATTTCATAGCATTATTCCTCAAGAAAGACAAGCTTTTAGTTGCAATTGTTCTATTTACAAGTGATATTCGTTTAAATAATAAAAGGTGAAGACAAAAGACAGATTCGACGAATTGAAGACGCAAACGACCAAAAAGCTCAAAAGTACAAAAGACAATCAAAAAGGTTCCAAATATTGATAAGAAACGTCTCGAAATCACAAGAGTACAAGATTCAAAACGCAAAGTACAAGATATTAAATTGTACGCGAGGACGTTCGAAAATCCGGAACCGGGACTAGAGTCAACTCTTAACGCTCGACGCAACGGACTAAAAATTACAAGTTAACTATGTATATAAATATAATATAATATATAATTAATTATATTAATTATATATATATTATATATATATATTAAAAACCGTCGGCAGCCAGAAACTCCAAGGGTGTGAAATGAAAATACCTCTCCGCGACTCGCGGAGTTTGAAGGGCTTTTTGCCGCGAGTCGCGGAGCCCCAAATTTCACTTCTGGCTATAAATCAACCCGAATTCTGATCAAAATCATCATCATTTTTTTTCTTCTCTTCATACGAAGTAATATATTTATATTTATAATTTATATTTTAATTTTAATTATAATTCTAATAATAAGGGTATGTTAGCGAATGTTGTAAGGGTGTAAGTCGAAATTCTGTCCGTGTAACGCTACGCTATTTTTAATCATTGTAAGTTATGTTCAACCTTTTTACATTAATGTCTCGTAGCTAAGTTATTATTATGCTTGTTTAAAACGAAGTAATCATGATGTTGGGCTAATTACTAAAATTGGGTAATTGGGCTTTGTACCATAATTGGGGTTTGGACAAAAGAACGACACTTGTGGAAACTAGACTATGGGCTATTAATGGGCTTTATATTTGTTTAACTAAATGAAAGTTTGTTAATGTTAATATAAAGATTTACAATTGGGCGTCCCTATAAATTACCATATACACTCGATCGGACACGATGGGCGGGGTATTTATATGTACGAATAATCGTTCATTTAACCGGACACGGGAATGGATTAATAGCCACTAGAATAATTAAAACAGGGGTGAAATTACATTCAAGGGTAATTGGTGTAATTGTTAACAAAGTAGTAAAACCTTGGTTTACACGCAGTCGATAACCTGGTGTATTCATTAAACAAAGTATTAAAACCTTGTTACAATTCGAATCCCCAATTAGTTGGAATATTTATCTTCGGGTATAATAATAATTTGACAAGGACACTTGCAATTTATATTTATGACTGATGGACTGTTATGGACAAAAACCAGACGGACATATTGAATAATCCAGGACAAAGGACAATTAACCCAAGGGCATAAAACTAAAATCAACACGTCAAACATCATGATTACGGAAGTTTAAATAAGCATAATTCTTTTATTTTATATTTAATTTCCTTTATTTTATATTTAATTGCACTTCTAATTATCGCACTTTTATTTATTGTTATTTTATTTAATCGCACTTTTAATTATCGTACTTTTAATTATCGCAATTTAATTTTATCGCATTTTTATTATTCACAATTTCATTATCATTATTTACTTTACGCTTTAATTTAAAGTCTTGTATTTATTTTATATTTTACATTAGGTTTTAACTGCGACTAAAGTTTTAAAATCGACAAACCGGTCATTAAACGGTAAAAACCCCCCTTTATAATAATAATATCACTTATATATATATTTGTATTTTTATAAAAGTAAACTAATATAGCGTTGAGCTTTGTTTAAAGATTTCCCTGTGGAACGAACCGGACTTACTAAAAACTACACTACTGTACGATTAGGTACACTGCCTATAAGTGTTGTAGCAAGGTTTAAGTATATCCATTCTATAAATAAATAAATATCTTGTGTAAAATTGTATCGTATTTAATAGTATTTTCTGCGTAAAATATAAGCTATTTTATATACACCTCGTTCGACATCACAATGGCACACCAACTCATGGACCAGATCACAGAGAGTTCGATTAAGGCACCAATTACCGAAGTCAAGACAACTGAAGGAAAGAGGAAATGGGAAGACTATAAGGGCAAAAGTACTCATCTGAAGAAACAAGAAACTTTTAAAGGTAAACAAGATGGGGCAACTGCAAGTCCAAACTATAAGGGACCTCATCCATTCTGCAAAAGATGTTACACACATCATGCAGGCTATTGCCAAGTGGTCTGTGATAAGTGCAACAAGAAAGGACATGTGGCGAAAGATTGTTATGCCACCGTTTCTGAAGTAAAGACAAAATCGACCGATGTCAAGAAATGTTATGGATGCGGGAAGTCTGGTCACTTTATAAATCAATGCCCTGATAAGGAGAAGAACAAAGAACCCGCACGTGGGAGGGCATTTAATGTTAGTGCCAGTAAAGCACGTGAGGATCCTAATCTTGTCACGGGTACGTTTACCGTTAATAATCAACTAGCTTCTATTATGTTTGATACGGGTGCTGATAGAAGTTATATGTGTAAAGACTTTAGTTTTAAACTAAAATGTGCATCATTACCTCTAGAAGATAAATATACTATTGAATTAGCTAATGGTAAACTGATAAAAGCCGATAAAATTTGCCATGGTTGCGAAATGAATCTCGCTGGTGAAACCTTCAAAATTGATTTGATACCCGTAGAATTAGGAAGTTTGATGTAATCGTTGGCATGGACTGGATGTCCAAAACAAGAGCGGAAGTTGTTTGCGCTGAGAAAGCAATCCGCATCCCTCGTAAGGATGAAACGTCATTAATGATTTATGGGGAGAAGAACAACTCAAAACTGAACTTTATCAGCTGCATGAAGGCCCAGAAACTTATAAGAAAAGGTTGTTATGCTATTCTGGCACACGTAAAGAAGATCGATACTGAAGAAAGAAGCATTGATGACATGCCGTTTGTAAGAGAATATCCCGGAGTATTTCCAAAAGAATTACCGGGGCTACCTCCACTCAGATGTGTAGAATTCCAGATTGATCTCATACCAGGAGCTGCACCTGTAGCCCGATCTCCATATAGACTTGCACCTTCAGAAATGCAAGAATTACAAGACCAGTTGCAAGAATTATCGGACCGTGGATTTATTCGTCCTAGTTTTTCACCTTGGGGTGCTCCTATTCTGTTCGTCAAGAAGAAGGATGGATCTATGAGAATGTGCATAGATTACAGAGAATTAAACAAATTAACGATCAAGAATCGGTACCCATTACCGAGGATTGATGATTTGTTTGATCAATTGCAAGGATCAAGTGTTTATTCTAAGATTGATCTACGCTCCGGATATCATCAACTGAGAGTGAAGGAAGAAGATGTTCCTAAAACCGCGTTCAGAACCCGTTACGGTCACTATGAGTTTCTAGTCATGCCTTTTAGATTAACTAATGCTCCAGCAGTATTCATGGATCTAATGAATCGCATCTGTAGACCGTATTTAGACAAATTTGTCATTGTTTTTATCGACGACATATTGATTTACTCGAAGAACAAGGAAGAACATGAGCAACACTTAAGACTGGTACTAGAGATACTCAAGAAAGAAGAATTGTACGCAAAATTTTCGAAGTGTGATTTCTGGTTACAAGAAGTACAATTTTTGGGCCATGTTGTCAGTAAACATGGAATTAAAGTTGACCCCGCCAAGATCGAAGCCATTAGTAAATGGGAAACCCCGAAGACTCCAACACAAATTCGCCAATTCTTAGGTCTTACTGGTTACTACCGAAGATTCATTCAAGATTTCTCTAGAATCGCCAAACCCTTAACTGCATTGACTCAAAAGGGAAAGAAGTATGATTGGTCCACAGAACAGGAATCCTCATTCCAGTTATTAAAGAAGAAGTTAACGTCTGCACCCATTTTGTCATTACCGGAAGGAAATGATGATTTCGTGATCTATTGTGATGCTTCACGCCAAGGTTTAGGATGTGTATTAATGCAACGCACAAAAGTCATCGCATATGCCTCACGACAACTAAAAATTCATGAAAAGAACTATACGACGCATGATTTAGAACTTGGAGCAGTAGTTTTTGCACTCAAAATATGGAGACACTATCTATATGGCACCAAGTGTACAGTGTACACTGACCATAAGAGTCTTCAGCATATTTTTGATCAAAAACAACTCAATATGAGGCAACGTCACTGGGTAGAGTTGTTAAACGATTACGATTGTGAAATCCGTTACCACCCCGGAAAGGCTAATGTTGGAGCTGATGCCTTAAGTCGAAAAGAAAGAGTAAAACCTCTTAGGGTTCGAGCTTTGAATATTACAATTTGTACTGATCTCACAAAGCAAATTCAAGCAGCACAGTTAGAAGCTTTAAAAGAAGAAAACGAAAAAGGCAAAATGAGCAAAGGGTTAGAAAAACAACTTGAAGTAAAAGCCGATGGAACCCTGTATTTTGCTGGTAGGATATGGGTACCAAAACATGGTAACCTAAGACAACTAGTACTGGATGAAGCACACAAAACGAGGTACTCAATTCACCCAGGAAACGGGAAAATGTACCACGATCTCAAGAAGTTTTATTGGTGGCCTAATATGAAGACAGAAATTGCTACTTATGTAAGCAAATGTTTGACGTGTGCAAAGGTCAAAGCTGAGCACCAAAAGCCGTCAGGATTACTGCAACAACCGGAAATTCCGCAGTGGAAATGGGAAAGAATAACCATGGATTTCATTACGAAATTGCCAAGGACTGCAAGTAGTCATGATACTATTTGGGTGATAGTTGATCGTCTAACTAAATCAGCTCACTTTCTACCAATAAAGGAGACAGACAGTATGGAGAAATTAGCACGCCTATATTTGAAGGAAGTAGTTTCCAGGCATGGTGTACCCATCTCTATCATATCTGAGCGCGATACCCGATTCACATCACGTTTTTGGCAATCATTACAAAAAGCATTGGGAACTCGATTAGATATGAGCACCGCTTATCACCCACAGACAGATGGTCAAAGTGAAAGAACAATACAAACATTGGAAGACATGTTACGGGCATGCGTGATTGACTTTGGAACCAGTTGGGATCGACACTTACCGTTGGCAGAATTTTCATACAATAACAGCTATCATACGAGCATCAACGCAGCGCCATTTGAAGCACTTTACGGTAGAAAGTGCAGATCTCCTATCTGTTGGAGTGAAGTAGGAGAAAGACAACTTACTGGACCAGAAATTATTCATGAAACCACCGAAAAGATCATTCAAATACAACAACGATTGAAAACGGTCATGAGTCGCCAAAAGAGTTATGCTGATGTAAGAAGAAAACCACTAGAATTTCAAGTGGGCGACAAAGTCATGTTGAAAGTGTCACCCTGGAAAGGCGTTGTACGATTCGGTAAACGAGGAAAGCTAAGTCCTAGGTACGTAGGACCCTTTGAAATCACCGAAAGAATTGGAGCAGTTGCTTATCGATTAAGGCTACCACAAGAACTTAGTAGTGTTCACGACACATTTCACGTGTCAAATTTGAAGAAATGTTTAGCTGAAGAGGATGTCGTAATTCCTCTTGACGAAATACGAATCAATGATAAACTCCATTTTATCGAAGAACCTGTTGAAATCATGGACCGTGAGGTCAAACAATTAAAACAAAGCAAAATACCGATAGTTAGGGTTCGTTGGAACGCAAGACGAGGACCCGAGTTTACTTGGGAACGTGAAGATCAAATGAAGCAAAAGTATCCACATTTGTTCACTGATATCGCTCATGAAACAGGTACTACTCAAAATTTCGGGACGAAATTTTCTTTAACGGGGAGGTACTGTGATGACCCGAAAAATTTCGACTAATTTAAACCAATTCTCTTTATGATTTAATATTATGTAAATATACATATATGTATGTATATATATATATATATATATATATATATATATATATATATATATATATATATATATATTATAAGATGTACAAGTAAAAACGAAGTAAAACATTAATTGCTACAGTAAAAATGACTTTGCTACAGTAAAACACTATTTGCTACAGTGAAACCGTATTTTGCTACAGTGCTACAGTGAAAACGACTTTGCTACAGTGATTTGCTACAGTAAACACTATTTGCTACAGTAAACACTATTTGCTACAGTAAACACTATTTGCTACAGTAAAACACTATTTGCTACAGTAAAATACTATTTGATGTCGACGAACTAGCAAACAAAAACAGAAAAGGCGGCCATGCGATCGCATGGAAAAAACACTGAAAACTCATGCGATCGCATGAGCTACAGTAAATCGAAAAGTACTATAAAAAGGCCAGTTTGTTCGACGAAATACTTCACAATATATTTTCTTATGTAACATAAATTTTAATTTATAATTATAATTATAATTTTAATTTAAGTTGATAATAATAAAGTATATTCGAGGGTGTTTTAATTCGGGTTTCAAACCGCTTTAAGCTAAGGAAATATTGGGTATTGTTTGGGGTATTGTTCTTGAATCCAAGGCCAACCATACAGTCATCTACCGTCATTACGTCTACGCAATTTGCCTACAATATTGAGTCTCAATATTGAACTGTGAGTTATAGATCCCTTTTTAAATACTTTAAATATTTTTGGGCTGAGAATACATGCAATTTATTTTAAACGCGATAAGACACAAGTACATACAAAATTCTACACTGAGTTAAACCGAAAATCCCTTAGCTTTGGTAACTAGTAGCTGCCAGTACATAGGATATGGACTGGTGGGCGCGAATAATTGTATATGGATCCATAGGGCTTGACATCCCCGTCCGAGCTAGAGCGCTAGCCTTTTAACGGACGTATGTTATTTGAGTTTAAGACACGTTGGTTTGCGCGTATTAAAACGAATGGGGTAATTATCACTATAGCGTTAAGTTTAGTTACCAGGGTGCTCTGTTACGTAGAATCTATTGATAAACTTTTGATGAAATCTTGTGGTCTATCTTTATACATGTTTATGACTCGAGCAATTAAACCTATAACTCACCAACATTCGTGTTGACTTTTTAGCATGTTTTATTCTCAGGTCCTTAGAATGCTTCCGCTGTGATGTGCTTGTTGCCTGCATGGAGTCTCTCATGCTTTGTACAAAGTTTATTGCATTCAAAATAAAACTGCGTTGTGTAATAAATAATTGGACTGTGATGTCAACCTGTAAATTAAAGACTTATGTATTTCGGGGTTTTGCTTATACCTAAGCACTCGCCCACATGTTTATAACTTTCTATGTTTAGAAAGTCACTTATTTTAATGAATGCAATATTTTATCAAAACGTATCATATAGAGGTCAAAACCTCACTGTGGAATCAATGATTAACGTGCCGCGTCAATAGCGATTTTGACGGGTCGTTACATCAGGGTATCAAGGGAGGTTCCCACTTTGTACCAAGTGTAATAGGCATCATACTGGAGCTTTTAATGGGCTGACTTGTGATAAGTGTAAGAGAACTGGGCACTCAGCAAAGGACTGTAAGATGGGTATGAATACTTGCTTTGGTTGTGGTAAGATCGGTCACTATAGAAAGGATTGTCCGAGTGTGAAGAAGACTATTGAGCCTGTGAAAGGACGAGCGTTCAACATCAATTCAAGTGAAGCACGTGATGATCCGAAGCTAGTCACGGGTACGTTCTTACTCAACAATCATCGTGCTTATGTACTTTTTGATTCTGGTGCCGATAGGAGTTTTGTGTATAAGGATTTTTGCCATAATATTAAGAAACCGGTATCGTCGTTAGAAAACTTGTACTCTATAGAACTAGGGAACGGTAATTTAATGAAAGCTGATCAAATCTATCGTGGTTGTACTTTTAACTTGGCTGGGAAATCTTTTAGTATTGATGTGATACTGATTAAGCTGGGAAGTTTTGACCTTGTGGTCAGAATGGACTGGTTATCCGAGAATAGAGCCGACATCATCTGTTACCAGAAAGCGATTCACATTCCTGATACCGAAGGTGAGCCTTTGATGGTGTATGGAGAGAGGAGTAATACCCCGCTGAATTTCATTAATTGTTTGAAGGCGCAGAAACACATAAGAAAGGGTTGTCTTGCAATGTTGGTTCACGTAAGCAAAACTGAACCTGAAGCCAAGAAACTCGAAGATGTGCCGATTGTCAGAGACTTTCCCGATGTTTTTTCGTAGGAGTTACCAGGACTTCCACCGCATAGAGATGTGAAATTTCAGACTGACTTAATTCCTGAAGCAGCACCTGTAGCGAGTGAACCGTATAGACTTGCACCATCTGATCTGCAAGAGTTGTCTAGTCAGTTACAAGAGCTTTTAGACAAGGGATTCATTCGATCGAGTTCTTCACCATGGGGAGCTCCAGTTCTTTTTGTTAAGAAGAAGGATGGATCTATGAGACTTTGTATAGATTACAGAGAACTAAATAAGTTGACTATCAAGAATAGATATCTGTTACCGAGGATCGATGATCTGTTTGATCAGTTGCAAGGATCAGGATGTTACTCTAAGATTGATCTGAGGCCAGGTTACCATCAGATGAGAGTAATGGAGATAGATATACCGAAGACAGCGTTCAGAACACGCTACGTACATCATGAATTTACAGTAATGCCGTTTGGTTTGACGAACGCACCGGCATTATTCATGGATCTCATGAACCGTGTGTGTAATCCATACCTAGACAAGTTTGTTATTGTGTTCATTGATGATATTTTGGTATATTCTAAGAATGAGAAGGAACATGAACAACATCTCCGTTTAATTGTAAGATCCTGTCTTTGCATTTGTATGGGACGCCGTCCAAATGGATGGGATGCCGTCCAAGTGTGAAGGACTGGACGCCGTCCAACAATTTGGACGCCGTCCAGATTAACTGGCGGGCCAGCTGTCTTGTTTTAGACATTACAAATGGGCATTTTGGTTATTTCACTTTGTGGACGAATTTAAGGCCCTAGATTTAGTTTTGGAGTACCATTTACTCCATTTCCAACAACCACACCTCTTCCAATTCAATTCTAGAGAGAGAAGAGTTCTAGTGTGAGAAAGCTCAATCCAAAGAGGAAGAAGCTAGTTTCGGGCCAAAATGCGTGTTTTAAAGTTATTCATCTACTTCCTAGCTACGTTGTGATAGTAGTGGTAAGTCCTAAACCTAATTTCCTTACTCTAAGTTGTTTAAGGGTTAGGGTTTGGGTTATAGTTGAACCTAAAACCCATATTTGGTGATTTTGGGTGCTCTTGGGTAAGATTGAGTCATGAAGACTCAATAGTAACTAACCTAGGCTTTCAAAGTGTAAATTGGTGTTTGTAAGTCTTAAATTGGTTAGGTAACTACTAGCACACATAGATGTGATGTAAGTGGGTGTTATTTGGGCAATTGGTGACCAAATGGGTGTGTGAACCTTGAGATGGGTTAAAAGGGTCTTTGATGACCTAAGTTGTCTAAATGTGTGTGAAAATGCGATAACCTTGTGTTAATGAATGAGTTAAGACCCAAAACTTGTTAGTGTTAGGGTTTTGGAGAAGTCGACCTAATATCATGATTAAGAGTGCAAATAGGTCGAAATTGCACTACGGGTCAAAACGATACTAGGATGACGAGTGAGTTGGTTGACCAACTTGATTGTGTGATTGATTATATGCATCATATATCTAGGTACGTCGCATTAAAGGTTGCGAGCTTGATCATCTCACAGAAGACGTTAAGGTGAGTGGAATAATTATATATGTATGTATATGATTTATTTGCTTGTAGGGTATGGATTTAACGTTCGATGTTGACAATGCCATACCATTATTGTTTGTTGGATGAGGGTTTAAAGTTCGTTGTTGACGATACCTCATGTATGGAGTTAAAGTTCGTTGTCGACGATGCCATACCGCTATTGTAGTGATTTTGATGAGGGGTTGAAGTTCGATGTAGACGATACCTTATGTGTGGGTTTAAAGTTCGATGTTGATGATACCACATTAAATGGGACGGATGGGGTTTAAGTTCGATGTTGAGGATACCATTCGTAGGGCTAGCCTGGGATTTGAGTACTAATGGATGTTGTAAACATCAATGTTCTAACGACCAGTCCTAATCCATCCGGACGAATACATTACAATTGATTACATCGTGAGGTACTTGACCTCTATATGATACATTTTACAAACATTGCATTCGTTTTTGAAAAGACAATCTTTCATTACATCGAAAGTTGACAACATGCATACCATTTCATAATATATCCAACTATAATTGACTTAATAATAATCTTGATGAACTCAACGACTCGAATGCAACGTCTTTTGAAATATGTCATGAATGACTCCAAGTAATATCCTTAAATTGAGCAAATGCACAGCGGAAGATTTCTTTCAAACCTGAGAATAAACATGCTTTCAAGTGTCAACCAAAAGGTTGGTGAGTTTATTAGTTTATCATAAACATTCATTTTCATCATTTTAATAGACCGCAAGATTTTCATTTTCAGTTCTCATAAATAAACATCCCATGCACAGAGACAAAAAATATCATTCATATGGATTGAACACCTGGTAACCGACATTAACAAGATGCATATAAGAATATCCCCATCATTCCGGGACATCCTTCGGATATGATATAAAACTTGAAGTACTAAAGCATCCGCTACAACGGATGGGGTTTGTTAGGCCCAATAGATCTATCTTTAGGATTCGCGTCAATTAGTAGATCGGTTTACTAATTCTTAGGCTACCAAGCAAAAAGGGGCATATTCGGCTTCGATCATTCAACCATAGAATGTAGTTTCAATTACTTGTGTCTATTTCGTCAAACATTTATAAAAGCGCATGTATTCTCAGTTCCAAAATATATATTGCAAAAGCTTTTAAAAAGGGAGTAATGAAACTCACCATACTGTATTTTGTAGTAAAAATACATATTACGACATTGAATAAATGTGGGTTGGCCTCGGATTCACGAACCTATATCATTCGAATATATATTAACACACATAATTGTAATCATACAAATTTATATATATATAAATTTATTAGTTATATCATTTTTATAGTAGTAACCTATATGTTTCATATATTGATTTTATATATAAAAATATTACTTTTATTATGTTATACATATTAAATATATTTTTGTATATATATATATATATATATATATATATATATATATATATATATATATATATATATATATATATATATATATATATATATATATCGTTTGTTTGTAAAAATTATAATAATACTAAAATAATATTAGAAATGATAAAAATAATAATAATGATAATAGAGTTAAAATGATACTTTTAATATTAATGTTAAAAATGATAAAAATGACACTTTTAATATTTTGTTTTAATAATTATGCTAATAATAAAAATAACAATAATGATAAAAATATTAATATTAGTAATAATCATTTTAGTGTTAATATTGTTAATGTTAATTCAAATAATAATAATAATAATAATAATAATAATAATAATAATAATAATAATAATAATAATAACAATAATAATAATTATAATAGTAATAAGAAATAATACTACCTTAAAAAGAGTTTATAAGCTTTTTTTTCCAAAAACAATTGCCACAGCACGGGCTCGAACCCATGACCTCTCGTTCCACGGAAACACCCCTAACCATTCCTCTAAATGATTTTATCTATTTTAATTTCCTGAATAAACTATATAATACGTATCCTTTTTTTAACTTGGCCGTATTTCCTTTCGGCCCAACAGTTATACGGCCCAACAACCATACCAGCCCAACAGCAGCTTTAAAAAAAAATAATGCTGTCCACCAGTTTCGAACCAGTGACCTCTAGTTCCCCAACACAACACACTTAACCACGGCTCCATCCATGTTTTTCTGATTAAACCTCTCCCCATATTTATATAACCCGAAATCAGTTTTATGCTCAACTTCATCTTCTTCACTCAATATTCAATCGACCCAAAATCATATAATCATAACAACCATGTTTTATATTCTCCAAATAATTAAAAGTCCTCAATATTAAATGGTTGCACTAGTAGGAAAACGATAAAAAATAAAATAAACAGAAAAAAGGCCTGCTGTGCAGGTTCGCTGTTTAAAAAAAAAACAAACTTTGATTTTAAATTTGAGGATGTTACACCTTATATTTACAACATAAAGTATGTTGTAAATCATAATTAGAAACATTATAAATCGTTAATTTTAACAGAAACATCAAAACTTTTAAGAATTTTACGATGAACACATATTTGACTTTTTTTTATTTTCAAGCTTTGACTCCAAATTTAATAATCAATACTTTTAATTGAGACTTGAAAATTTACATAGAGTTTCGTTATAAGGTTCCTAATCATTCTGTATTTTTAATTTTTGAAAAACAACACGAATTCAAGTTTTGGCGAAAAAGAAGAACGTACAGGGGATATGAACTGTATAAAAAAAATTGATTAATTCAAATTGATTGGAGTAATTTACTTACAGCTATAATCGATATCAGTTGTGGAGGAATCGAATGTATCCTCAATCATAAAGAAATGATTGATATTAAATATGTGTCGACAAAACAATTAGATGATCAGAGGTAAAAAAAATAAAAGAAAAAAAATGGAGAATGATTGTTAACAAACTTTGGGTTCGTTCCTATATTCCAAACACTGATTTGTACGATTAATTGATAGATAATTTAATTTACTACAGTCTGATTGTGATAGAAACAGATATATAATCGATGGGTGGTTGAACTTGTAATCTGTGTATCGAAGTCAAGATAGTGACTTAAAGTTGGGATTGCAATTATCTGTATATGATTTTGTATATATAACTGTTTATATTAATAACCGTATTTATGCATCTGTTTATATATATCCATAATATTAAATTTTATATTATTAATTACTAATATAAATCTATAGATAAACTTGTAACTGTTATTAATTTTAATAAGAATACTAATAATAATAATAGAAATAATACTAATCTTAGTGATAATAATGATTAACAACATAAAATAATAATAATAATAATAATAATAATAATAATAATAATAATAATAAAGATAAAAAATATAATAATAATAATAAATCACAAAATGATAATAATAATTTATAAAAATAATACTAAAAATAATACTAATAATGATGATACCTAGTAATGATAATAATTAATGATAATATTCATAATACTATATTAATTCTAATAACTATTTATATTATCAATGATAATAATATTATTAGTAATAATAATAATATAACAATTTATATATATCGAGTTTCATATTTGTATATTATATTTATAGTATTAACTTTGACATTAATATTGAGAATAATAATAATACTACTATACCATTTATTTTAACTTATAATTCAAATTTAATATATTACAATTACATATTTTTAACTATGTGATATTTAATAATATATAATAACATATATTCAATATTTAATATTTATTCATTTTATATATGTATTACAACATACATATAATATTAATTATGTTTAAGAATCATATATATTTATATATGTATATATGTGTATATATATATATATATATATATATATATATATATATATATATATATATATATATATATATATATATAAATGTACATATTTATTTACAAACAATTGTTCGTGAATCGTCGGGAATAGTCAAGGGTAATTGATTACATGAACACTGTAACACCCGCATTTTGGGCCTAGATGAAATGACCATTGTACCCTGGGGTAGGGCGTAATTAGTGATTTTTATAATTATATGTTTATAATTATTTGGTTGTTTAGTTGAGACCAGTTTGTGACAAGGGTCACAGAACAGGTTGGTTTATTTAATTTGGACTCCGTTAGGACCGCCTAAGGAGATACGAAAGGTTATCAGATAAGATAACTGGTAAATACCTGTGTGATATGGGGTATGAGTTTGTAACTCATTTAAGTGTATGTATCTGGATAGTTCTATCCATTTCTCATTTCATCAAACCCACACACGAACGTATACACAAACACACACATAAACCCTAATTTGATTTTGTGAGTCTTTGGATTAATTGAAGCTAGAGACATATTCCTTGTGATTTCGTGATCAATATAAGGTATGCATATCATAGATTCATGTATTAATTCTTGCTCAAAATGGGTTTTGGGTTCATATGGGTTTTATGCATTTTGATGCTTGATTCTTGATTATATGTGTTTGTGATGCTCAATTGATGTTAGAAATAGGTTGTATATATGTTTAGTAACTTTCTTGTGCTTAAAATTTGGTCAAAAACACTTAGAAATCGAGTTTTTGGGGAAAAAATAACGAAATCAGTGAATGTGTTCGAACCAGTTGCTACAGTATTTTGCTACAGTACCCGAGTTGCTACAGTACCGGGTTGCTACAGTGCCGAGTTGCTACAGCGTCACTATTTGCTACAGTGTCACTATTTGCTACAGTATCACTATTTGCTACAGTATCACTATTTGCTACAGTGCCGAGTTGCTACAGTAACCGAGTTGCTACAGTACCTGAGTTGCTACAGTACGAGTTGCTGCAGTGTCACTATTTGCTACAGTGTCACTATTTGCTACAGTACCTTTTATGAAATTGAAACGGGCGTAACTTTCAAAACGTAACTCCGTTTTTGATGAATAAACTATCGTTAGAATCGTAATAAAGAATACTTTTCAATGGTGAACTTTTAAGAAACTAGATCAAATTGTTTTAGGGTCGGAAAAGGAGTTTTAGTGTGTATATCGTGTTTTGCACGCACCTGTATGCCATTATTGAATGGAGTCATGATGTAGACTCATAAAATTATGAATATATGGTGTTATGACCTAGTTTATAGTATGATTTGATTATACTATTGATTGAGATATGTATATTGACTTCGTTGTGTTGTTCTCAGGTGATAAGAACAAGGAAGAAGCTCAGAAGTAAGATAACTGAGCTGTAGCTGGTAATCGGTGAGTGGGATTATCTCCGGGTGTAGTATAGAGTAGCAAGTTGTGCTACTATGTTATACTATTATAGTTGCTATGCTTAATAGATATGTTGTAATAATGATCATCGTAGAGTTGCCATGCTAGTCGTAGGAATAGTTGTTCATAGTGATAGTTGCTTAACAGTTGTGTGCACAAGTTGTAGTTACCTGTTGGAACCTATTGTTGTTAGGTTCAGCTCAGAGAGGTCAACCTTGTTGTGGTTGGGTCCAGTTGGCTACTGTTTGTTGAGTATAGTACTGAATGACGCATCACCTGCGTGTGGATTTACTATACTGGAGATTCAGTAGTAAGGACTTTCGGTAGACGCTAGACTGATCAGCTAGTGGTCGTGTACTCGTACAAGCCGCCGAGTCTCTAGTTGGAGCATAGTTGCTAGTTGATTGTTTCCAGTTGATAGTTGCTAGTTATTAGTTGTCAGTTGCCTGTTATGGATTGTTGTAGTTGCTGTAGTTGTACAAGTTGGTACTGTATGCTAGATCTGTTAGATGATTCCATTCACTTAGCCTCGTGCTAACCCCCCTCACCTCCTCCCTTGCAGGTTTTCGATCTTAGTGCTGGTACGGACGGGAGTTGGGTTGACGATATGTTTGACAAGACGAACTCTGATGTCTTAACTTTTATAAATATGTAACTAGTTGTTTAACGTAACACCAGTGGTTTGTAATAAGTAACTAGCTAATGATTTGTGATAATCATGTTCGTAATTAACTAAGGGTATTTATGTAAATTAAGACTTCCGCTGTGATTTAAAAAAAAAATAATAAAAAAAAATCAGGGTGTTACAACTTGGTATCAGAGCATAGGTTTGGCCGCATGTACATTGTGTTGAATGTCATGTTCCCAAACCTTGTGTTGTGTCAAACATATCTGAGGGGATGGGTTAAGTGAATGTAGGGATTACATGCGTTAGTTGATAGGTACTAATATGTTTTCCACTAAGCGTTGGTGTGAGTTGTTGTGGTAGTGCAGATATGGCAGATAATGCAGGAAACGCAACTGGTCCGTCAGCCCCCGGAACATTCAGAACCCCAGCTGAAGACGGGTACGTGTCAGAAGAGGATCCACAGGAACAAATAATAGATTTGCAAAGTAAGTTAAAGGAAGCACATGACCGAATAAGGGAATTAGAACAACGTCAGGTAACCGTGAATCCAAGTGGTAGTGTACCGAATCAGATGTTTAGTGGGTATCCGGTGCAGCCAAATATGTATCAGCAAACTGGAAGTGCTTTCCAACAACAGCAATGGTTACCATCTCAGTATCAGTTTCCTCAACAGTTTCAGATGCCACTTCAGTATAATCAACAGTTCCCAAATCAGATGTGGGGTCCGTATCAGACGCCGATGTTTCAACAACCAAAGAAATGTACCTTCAAACAGTTTCTGAATTGTAATCCACCAGAGTACTCAGGAAGTTTTAACCCAACGGTAACACTTAACTGGTTAA
Source organism: Rutidosis leptorrhynchoides (assembly GCF_046630445.1). Lineage (NCBI taxonomy): Eukaryota > Viridiplantae > Streptophyta > Magnoliopsida > Asterales > Asteraceae > Rutidosis > Rutidosis leptorrhynchoides. Next base: position 135,916,654 of record NC_092338.1, on the reverse strand, counting down.
GAGAGATAGAAAAGGTTTTTGAGGCATGTCAGTGTGAACCAAAATTGCAGGTTATTTATGCTAGTCGTATGCTGAAGAATAGGGCAATGGTTTGGTGGGATACGGTTATTTCTAGTATACCAAAAGAGCAAGTGAACGTGATTACTTGGGAACAATTTTATAGTAAAGTTTGTGAGCAGTATTATTCGTCTTATGACCTCAATCGAATTAAGACGGAATTTCTGGCGATGAAAATGACACCTCAGATGACGATAGATGAGGTGATTGAGCAGTATATGGATAAATTAAGGTTTGTGCAACAGTGGGTTCCAGATGAGCAGTCCAGAATTCAGCACTTTGTTAACATAATTTTACCAGAGTACAGAACAATGGTTAGGATGGCGACGACGTTATCGCAAGCATTTATTATGGCCAAGATGGTAGAGGATGATGTCAGAGCAGCAAGGAATAGAATAGTAGGCTATGAGATGTCACAACAAGATCAGGTGATGAGTCATTCGGACTCTAGGTCAAAGAAGTCTGTTAAGTTGAAACATAAGAGTGGGTCAGAACAGAGTGGGTCAGCATCAAGTCAAAATTCTTGGTGTTATAGTTGCAGATCATCTCATAGTGGTCCTTGTTCAGATTCAACCAAAAGATGTTTGAGATGTGGTATTGTGGGACACGAGATTCGGATGTGTTCGTTCCAAGAGGATGTATGTTGGAAATGTCATCAAGTGGGGCATAGGTCAGCTCAGTGTCCGTATGTAAGAGGATCTGGTTCTGGGGCGGGGCCAGGAGCGCAGTCGGGATCAGTAGGTGGATCTTCTGGTTCTCCAGTTGGGCAGAAAAGAAAGAATCCACCTACGGAAACAGCAAGAGCTTATCAGATGGTTGCAGATGCAGATGTTGAATATGATGTGAATACAGGTATGCTTTAAAATCCTCGTATTATTTAGTTATATACATGTATATGATTGGGTGTATATATATGTGTGGTAGATTAGTAGATCTTGATAGTAGTGTAAGATTTATTTTGTTGCATTATGTTGTTTATGTTTTGGTTGCAACCCTTCTGTGCCATGTGGGGTAAGGGTGACCCTTAGGTTGACTTTTTGGGATTGAGAACCGTGACTTGGATAGAGATGCGTTGAGTATGTTTGTGTAGTGGACTTTTGGACGAGATGAAGTTGTTGGATAGTGGCATGAGTATGATTGTTATGACGGTATTTCCTAAGCTTATTGGATGTATGATCTGGTTGATAGATTATATTTGGATGATTGATAGACAAGGTTTGAGTAACTATGATTGGACAGATGTTGTGATTGATTAGTTATAAAGTAGTTAAATTAATTACCGATGCTTATTGAGAAAATTGATTGGACATAAGTTAGTGAATGAGACAAGTAGAATTTTTTCGTTACGAGCAACTCAGAATGAAGGTATGATTTAGGATAATATGCTTGTGTCTGGCCAACAGAAGTATATTGTGATAAATCATACGGAATTTCTGGGAAGCTGAAGGAAAAATAGGCGGCCTGTGCTATATTGGATTGTGATGTGACTGGATATGAGACGAATAACCTGTGAAGTTCTGATGACTTACGAGACAATTTCGTTGACCTAGGTATAGATTTTAGCATGATGACTAATTCTATTGCCTAAGCTTTGGATAATTGGGAAAAGTGGACTGTATAAAGAGTTGAATTGGATGACAGATCGTGAAATTTATGATACGGAATGGCGAAGAAACACGAATTTGACTCTGATTATTTGACTTGATCGTGTAATTTGTGGGCTTAAGTGGATTAATGGACGTTGATCGACGGAGATTGTGAGAAGTTATTTGGTATCGGGAGTGTATTGACGCCAGGAATCTCATTTCCCTATGCAATTGTGGTGGATATTGTCGGTATCGGGGATAAGATCGATAAAGTTAACCGTGTGTTTTGGCGGTGCGAGTAACAATTTTTGGGTTTGTTGACCATAGTTGTCCCGATTCCGAGGACGGAATCTCTTTTAAGGAGGGTAGATTTGTAACACCCGCATTTTGGGCCTAGATGAAATGACCATTGTACCCTGGGGTAGGGCGTAATTAGTGATTTTTATAATTATATGTTTATAATTATTTGGTTGTTTAGTTGAGACCAGTTTGTGACAAGGGTCACAGAACATGTTGGTTTATTTAATTTGGACTCCGTTAGGACCGCCTAAGGAGATACGAAAGGTTATCAGATAAGATAACTGGTAAATACCTGTGTGATATGGGGTATGAGTTTGTAACTCATTTAAGTGTATGTATCTGGATAGTTCTATCCATTTCTCATTTCATCAAACCCACACACGAACGTATACACAAACACACACATAAACCCTAATTTGATTTTGTGAGTCTTTGGATTAATTGAAGCTAGAGACATATTCCTTGTGATTTCGTGATCAATATAAGGTATGCATATCATAGATTCATGTATTAATTCTTGCTCAAAATGGGTTTTGGGTTCATATGGGTTTTATGCATTTTGATGCTTGATTCTTGATTATATGTGTTTGTGATGCTCAATTGATGTTAGAAATAGGTTGTATATATGTTTAGTAACTTTCTTGTGCTTAAAATTTGGTCAAAAACACTTAGAAATCGAGTTTTTGGGGAAAAAATAACGAAATCAGCGAATGTGTTCGAACCAGTTGCTACAGTATTTTGCTACAGTACCCGAGTTGCTACAATACCCGGGTTGCTACAGTGCCGAGTTGCTACAGTGTCACTATTTGATACAGTGTCACTATTTGCTACAGTATCACTATTTGCTACAGTATCACTATTTGCTACAGTGCCGAGTTGCTACAGTACCTGAGTTGCTACAGTGTCACTATTTGCTACAGTGTCACTATTTGCTACAGTATCACTATTTGCTACAGTGTCACTATTTGCTACAGTACCTTTTATGAAATTGAAACGGGCGTAACTTTCAAAACGTAACTCCGTTTTTGATGAATAAGCTATCGTTAGAATCGTAATAAAGAATACTTTTCAATGGTGAAGTTTTAAGAAACTAGATCAAATTGTTTTTGGGTCAGAAAAGGAGTTTGAGTGTGTATATCGTGTTTTGCACGCACCTGTATGCCATTATTGAATGGAGTCATGATGTAGACTCATAAAATTATGAATATATGGTGTTATGACCTAGTTTATAGTATGATTTGATTATACTATTGATTGAGATATGTATATTGACTTCGTTGTGTTGTTCTCAGGTGATAAGAACAAGGAAGAAGCTCAGAAGTAAGATAACTGAGCTGTAGCTGGTAATCGGTGAGTGGGATTATCTCCGGGTGTAGTATAGAGTAGCAAGTTGTGCTACTATGTTATACTGTTATAGTTGCTATGCTTAATAGATATGTTGTAATAATGATCATCGTAGAGTTGCCATGCTAGTCGTAGGAATAGTTGTTCATAGTGATAGTTGCTTAACAGTTGTGTGCACAAGTTGTAGTTGCCTGTTGGAACCTATTGTTGTTAGGTTCAGCTCAGAGAGGTCAACCTTGTTGTGGTTGGGTCCAGTTGGCTACTGTTTGTTGAGTATAGTACTGAATGACGCATCACCTGCGTGTGGATTTACTATACTGGAGATTCAGTAGTAAGGACTTTCGGTAGACGCTAGACTGATCAGCTAGTGGTCGTGTGCTCGTACAAGCCGCCGAGTCTCTAGTTGGAGCATAGTTGCTAGTTGATTGTTTCCAGTTGATAGTTGCTAGTTATTAGTTGTCAGTTGCCTGTTATGGATTGTTGTAGTTGCTGTAGTTGTACAAGTTGGTACTGTATGCTAGATCTGTTAGATGATTCCATTCACTTAGCCTCGTGCTAACCCCCCTCACCTCCTCCCTTGCAGGTTTTCGATCTTAGTGCTGGTACGGACGGGAGTTGGGTTGACGATATGTTTGACAAGACGAACTCTGATGTCTTAACTTTTATAAATATGTAACTAGTTGTTTAACGTAACACCAGTGGTTTGTAATAAGTAACTAGCTAATGATTTGTGATAATCATGTTCGTAATTAACTAAGGGTATTTATGTAAATTAAGACTTCCGCTGTGATTTAAAAAAAAAAAAAAAAAATCAGGGTGTTACAAACACAGTTCAAAGTTTTTGAAACATCAACTTTACGGACTTTGCTTATCGTGTCAAAAACATATAAATATTAAGTTTAAATTTGGTCGAAAATTCCCGGGTCATCACAAATGTCGTGTATTGTGCATAGCATATTATATTGTTTGTGTTATATTGTTAGTGATGGTATGCTAATTATATTGCTAGTATGTATGCGGAAATGTTGTAAGTGATTGCAAGTAAGTAAGTGATATATGTATATGTATAATTATTGCATTCACTAAGCGTCATGCTTATCCTCTCATTGTTTACTCTTTTTAGGTTCCGGCGTGGACAAGGGTAAGGGTATTCGGTTGGATTAGTGGCCTCCCGCTTTATGTTGATAGGGGACACATTTGTGATGTTTAGCTTTTGAAGTTTGGCCAAGATGTGGGTAGTTTAACCCCAAACACCATGCTCGAGTGTAGTTTGGAATTTAAACTCGTACGGTCAAAACTTGTATTTTGAACGAAACTCGTAAAACGGCCGATGTGGGCCCGAAGTTGTAAAACTCTATTTTATTGTGGAAATCTCTTAGTTTAATATATATTGACATGTTGTAAAATGGGTTACGTTTGAAAGTGGCGGGAAGCGGGTTTTCCGCTAATGTAAGTTGAGCACGGTGATCAGTCCCTGGTAGATCATTGGGACGCCATCCCAAAAGGCTGGACACCGTCCAGGCCTTCAGATCTGGACGCCGTCCAGAATGCTGGACGCCGTCCAGATGTATTAAAACAAAACTTTTATTTTTAGGGTCGTATTTTGGTATAACGAGAGTTGGGTCGTTACAAGTGGTATCAGAGCATGGTCTAAGGGATTTAGACGACTTGAGATAGGTGCCTAGACTTAGACGTTATTGTGTATGCACTTATTGCGGGACTTGTAGGTGACGGGTTGGATTGGGGATTGTTTAGTGCTTAGGTTTATGTGAACTAACCTTGCACTAATTGTTTTTGTGTTGTATTGCGAACATCAAGCGAGATAGGCGTTGTACTAGCAATTTAATGCGACGTCCTCGCATAACAATGATTAGCTACCATTGTTACAGGTGCAAATCGTGTCAAACAAGCAATGTACGACGAATGTCAAGCAAGATGGGGCGGTGTGATATATATGTATGTCGTTCTCGTTTGTTCCATTGCTTAACCTATTCCATTTTGTAGAATGAAGATGAGAAATGGTCATGATACCAAAACTGGAGGCCCGAGCGAGGACTCTGAATTCACGGCCAAAGTTGAGGCCATCATTAAAAAGCAAAGAGCGGAATTTCTTGACGATGTCCGAAAGGTTTTCCAAGAGTCGGTCGATGGGCAAGTAACCGAGCTAATTAATGAGCAAATGAATGCCGCGATTGAAGAGCCATTAGAAGCTAGAAATATTTATCCTCGGGGAGAAGGGGGTGATGGAAATGGTGGTTATGGAAGGCGAGACTTCCATTACAAAAACTTCAAGGATGCTCAACCTCCTATGTTTAATGGGGTGAGGGATCCATTGAAGAGCACATGTTGGATTTCCGACATTGAGGGGCCTTCCGTACCACGGAGTGTCCTCCCAAGAAGAAGACGAGATATGGTTCTAGCATGTTACGTGAAGAGGCCAAGTTGTGGTGGGACGATAAAATTAAGTGTTATGGTGAAGAGCAATGCATGAGCTTAACGTGGGAAGAGTTTAAAAAGAAATTTTTCAAAGAATACCGAACTCCTTCCGACCTTGATAAAATCCGAGACGAGTTGCACAATTTGTGACAAGGTTTAATGGACTTGGTTACTCTCAAGTCGACCTTTTTGGCAAAGACTCGTTTTTTCCCGGAGTATGTTGGCGATGATCACAATTTGATGCTAGATTTTTATCGTACACTAAGCGATGAGTTAAAGCGTAAGATTAGTCAGGGAATGGCTAAGTCTTTTGAGGAATTGTTTCAGTTAGCCCGGGGCTTCGAACCGGAAGTTCCAAAGCAAAGCGATTTCTGTTTCTCTAAGAGAAAATTTAAAGGTTCCAGTCATTCAATTTTTTCAAATACGAAGAAGAAGAAGAGTTCTGAGAGTGCGAATAGTGTGAAGAAGGGTAGTTTTGGAAGTTTTGTCCCTACTTGCTACAATTGTGGGGTATGGGGTCATTTGGCCCGAGATTGTACAAAGCCTTCTTCGACAAGCAAGCTCACTTGTTTTAATTGCAACAAGGAAGGGCACCGAAAGTCGGAGTGTCCCGACTTGAACACCGACCATGTTAAACGGTTAGAGAAGGCGGTAGGTATGGCTAGAGGGCGAAATTATTTGATGACTAATGACGAACCAAGCAATTAAACGAAGTTGTCTCAGGTACTTTCATGGTTAACTCTAATCCGGCAAGGATCCTATTTGATAGTGGTGCTAATTTATCATTTGTTTCTCCAAGATTTGTGCCTAAACTTAATAAACCATTAGCTAAGTTAAGTCGTCCGGTAGAAGTCGAAATAGCGGATGGCAAGACGGTGCAAGGTGTTGATGTTTGTAAAGATTGTAATGTTGTGTTTGGTACCTAAACGTTCAAAATCGATCTTATTTCGATCACTTTGGGCGAGTTTGATATTATTGTGGGCATGGATTGGCTCGATCATTATAGAGCCGATATTTGTGATGACCCGAGAATTTTCGATCAAATTTAAACTTAATCTTTATATGTTTCGACACGATAAGTAAAGTCGGTAATAGTGAGTCTCGAAATTTTTGGAACTATGTTCATATAATAAATTACCTTTGACTGTGCCCGACGATTCACGAACATTTGTTTGTAAATAAATATGTGTGTATATATATATATATATATATATATATATATATATATATATATATATATATATATATATATATATATATATATAAGTATATAAACAAATTGGAATTATAAAATATGATTTAAACATTAAAAATTAAGTATGTAAAATAAAACATAAAATCATTAAGTTGTACTTAAGAGGAATTTATATAAAATATATGATTTCTATAGATAATTACGATTATATGTATATGATAATATAAATTGATAAGTAATAAATATTCAACAACAGATGATATATAACATAAGTAATGATACACATATATAATACAATTATGAATATAGTTGTTATTCCAATAATGATATCAATATTAGCGTTATTAATATTATTTAAATATAACCTCATGATATGAATTTGATATATATATATATTTATATAGTATTACTATTATCAATATTATTATTAATAATATTAAATATTATTAGCAGTATTGTTATTAACAATATTATTGTCATACATGTAATAATAATTGTTATCCAAAATCATTAGTAATAATATTATTTATTAGTTATTAATAAAATCATCTTATTAGTATTATTATTTAAATATTAATTATTAATTATTAGAGTTAGTGATATTATTAATTGTCTTATTATTTAGATACCTAATACCTATTATTAGTATTAATATTATTATTAATACACTTATATATTTTCAGATACATATACATATACATATGTGAAATACAATTATACATATATAAATACTTATACAACGAATATATCTATACACATATACTGATATATACTCAGATATACAAAATGCATACACAAATACGATTACAAATTATATAAAATAAAATAAATACAGGTATACATATATAAGAATATAATAATACGGTATATACATAAATAAAAATAAATAGGTACGTATTCTATTTGATATCATTGTCAATCTGTAGGTAAATTTGAATTGTCTTTAGAATCTGCACCAAATCGTTTTCTAAAACAGATATATCCAAAATTAGATTGCAATCACCATCACTTTTGTATTTTTTTTTCATTTGATTCTTTTCCGGGCAAATTTAACTTTGTCGACTAAAGTAATACATAAAACAAATGAATTCAGTGAAATTGGATAGGAAACAACCTCACATCTTCATTTATCAAATTCGAAAACCCTTTACAGCCTATAATTACTTAAATTGAAACAGATAAAGTGAAGAACACCTGTCTATACGCTGTAAGTGGATTTTAAATTCAAAAGCTATATTCACGAATTAAATTTCAAAAAACTATAAACGCAGGGTTGTTAGGAATCTCATACTCGAACTCTCTGCAAATTTTTATACTTCAATTCGTTCTATCGATCAAGAATTTCGAGGGCAAAGTTTTGAAACAAAAAGTCAAACGAATGATCTTTGATTAAATTCGAGATATCTGTTGTAATTCGAGTTCAATTGATGCTTGAAAACATTTTTATAGATCATTTGAAACTTATCTTATGTTGTAACAATTTCGTGAAACGTTTTGATTTTCAAAATCAAATTTTTTTTTGAGAAGAACAGCGACGAGCTGTATAAACTTGTTCATATTTTTTTTTATTTTTCTCTATTAATCTCAATATCTGAAATAAATCCTCTCTATTTATTTGGGCTGAAAATAAATTTAGAGCCTGAATATTATTTTTAATGGGATTCTTGGTCGTTTGATTGTGGTCGACACATGTAAAGAAGAAGATAGAAACAAGAAGCAGAACATACGGGTTATATAAATTAAGTAGAGGTATAAATCAGATAATCAGGCAACAACCCAACGGTTAAGGATAGTGCGGGTGTTCGAGAGGTTGGGTGTTCGAGTTCGGTTCGCGACATTATTTTTTTAAAGCTCCTTCTAAGGTAGTCTCCTTTTCTATTATTATTATTATTATTATTATTATTATTATTATTATTATTATTATTATTATTATTATTATTATTATTATTATTATTATTATTATTATTATTATTATTATTATTATTATTATTATTATTATTATTATTATTATTATTATTATGAATGTTATTGTTGTTACTAGTATTAATGATTATTGATATAACTATTATTACTATTACTAATTATCATTACTTAGTATTATTGTTATTATTAATACTAATATTAATATATGAATTATTATTATTATAATTATGATCATTATTAGTATTATTATCATTATTATGAACATAATACAAATTATTATAAATATTGTTATTAGTAACATTTTACAAATCGTTAAAATTATTATTGTTAATATCGACAAAGGTATTAGTAACAACATCATTATTATTAGTATGGTTATAATTAAAATTATTATCATAATTAACAAAATAGATATTATTATAATTATAATTATTATTAAATTAAGTATGATTATCAAAAATTAATATTTTCATAACCGTTATTATCAAATCATCCATTTTATTAAAAACTACTGATATTATCATGATTATGAGACTAATTATTGAAAACTATCATTAATATATTTATTAATAGAATTATAAATAATATGATCATTTTTATTATTATTAGCTTTATCACCTATTAATATTTCAAATATTACTTAGTATTACTAAAGTACTGTTTTAACTAACAAGTAATATATATATAGATATATAAATATATTTATTACATATAACATAACGAAACTTAGTATTTTTTTTTTTTGTAAAATGAATATAGGATATTAATATAAAAGTTATACCATTAATAATAACATATATAATTGTTCGATTACAAGTATAAGTATTAATATATATATGAATGATATAGGTTCGTGAATCCGAGGCCAACCCTATACTTGTTAAATGACATCATATGTATTTTTACTACAAAATACAGTACGGTGAGTTTCATTTGCCTTTTTCCCTTTACATTTTTGGGCTGAGAATACATGCAAATACTTTATTAACTGTTTTACAATATTTATATGCGTGAGTTTCATTTTCTCCCTTTTTAAATGCTTTTGCAATATATATTTTTGGGACTGAGAATACATGCGCTGCTTTTATAACTGTTTTATGAAATAGACACAAGTAATTGAAACTATATTCTATGGTTGAATGATCGAAATCGAATATGCCCTTTTTATTAAGTCTGGTAATCTAAGAATTAGGGAACAAACACCCTAATTGACGCGAACTCTAAAGATAGATCTATCGGGCCCAACAAGCCCCATCCAAAGTACCGGATGCTTTAGTACTTCGAAATTTATATCATGTCCGAAGGAGGATCTCGGAATGATGGGGATATTCTTATATGCATATTGTGAATGTCGGATACTAGGTGTTCAATCCATATGAATAATATTTTTGTCTCTATGTATAGGACGAATATTTTGTGAAATGAAAATCTTGTGGTCTATTAAAATGATGTAAATGATTATTTATGTTAAACTAATGAACTCACCAACCTTTTGGTTGACACTTGAAAGCATGTTTATTCTCAGGTTTGAAAGAAATCTTCCGCGGTACATTTGTTCATATTAGAGATATTACTTGGAGTCAATCATGACATATTTCAAAAACCGTTGCATTCGAATCGTTGAGTTCATCAAGATTATTATAAAGTCATTTATAGATTGGATATATTATGATATGGTATGCATGCCATCAACTTTCGATGTAATTAAACATTGTCTTTTCAAAAACGAATGCAATGTTTGTAAAATGTATCATATAAAGGTCAAGTACCTCGCGATGTAATCAACTGTTGTGAATCGTTTATAATCGATATGGACTTCGTTCGGATGGATTAGGACGAGTCATCATTGTTGGTATCAGAGCGGTGGTCTTAGCGAACCATGTCTGCATTAGTGTGTCTAACTGATAAGTCGTTAGGATGCATTAGTGAGTCTGGACTTCGACCGTGTCTGCATGTCAAAAGTTTTGCTTAACATTTTGTGTCAAAAATTGCCTGCTTATCATTCTTAGAGAATCACTTACTTATCATTCTTAGTCTAGACACGTTTTACTGCATTGACTGCATGAATAGTGTATAGACAAAATTCATATCTTAGCATATCTGCTACTTCATATCTTAGCGTATCTGTTACTGTAACTTTGCCTGACAACTTCTGTAGATTCCTTCGTAACTTATGGGATTTTAGTATTATATATGCATATATAAATTATGTATTACATGGTACTAATCTACATCCTATATTCTATTTCTTATCAACAATCCTTCATCTGATCGTACGAGATGAATCCTGCAACCAGTTCGAGTCCCTCAGATTCCGATAGCTATTCCGATAGTTATTCCGACAGCTATTCCGACATAGATGTTCACCTAAGCTCCGAAAACAGCGTCATTAGCATGAATCAACCAACTAGCCATTATCAATTCATCTGATGGGTTCGTAGTCGACTTAATTAATGGAAACGTGCAGAAGGCAATCCCTTCCACCAACCGAATTCACCTCTTGACAATGAACCTGAAGCGTTTACCGGTGAACCTGTTCGAGACACCATTTTTAGTCTCATTTCCAGGGTAACTCGACAAGATTATATTCTATCCACAATTCTGAACCTTATTCATCGGCTCGTTCCGACCGACAATCATCCTGGAGTAATAAGTCAACGAACTTCACACTTGAATAATCAATTCAGAGAATATGGTGCAAAATGTACCAGCTTCAGCAACATCACCGGCACCAACAGTACCATCAATAACAGCACCAGTACCATCAACAATCCATGCTTCAATATCATCATCTGTACTTTGAGTATGATCTTCGTTCTACGTATCGTTTTACCTTAATTATCTTCGTTCGACATGGCGAATATGTAATCTCTAAAGTTTTAGAGATTATTTATTCTAGTTCCAACCGAAAATCAAATGAGTTTAATATCATATTAACTCATTAAATCCATGAATACATCTGAAGAAAATATATATGTATATATGTTTTCATAAAGATTGTAATTAAAAATTCTCTTGTACAAACTGTTACTGGTGAAAATATTTTAACGGGTAGGTAATACCCGAGGAATATTTAAATTTCACATTAATAAGTTACATTGTACGTTCTTCGAATCTGTTTCAACAGTCATATACTATCCTACTTACATCCACCGATATACAAATCCGTTCACCACAGAATCACCATATTCATCCAATTTCATATTTGGATTTTGATTTATCAGAATCCAACAAGTGGCATAATGAAGAAAATATTTGACAAAATAAAATTTGTTAGAAACAAACAAATTAACTATGAGTAATTTTGTTAAGAATCCATGCTAACTGTTCCTAGCTAATTATTCCTAGCTAACTGATTACATTTTATTTATCGCAATTTAATTATCGCAATTTACATTCTCTCAATTTTATTTATCGTCATTTAATTTCTGTTATTTATTTTTACGCACTTTAAATATCTGGACACGTATACAAGGTTTTGACATATCATATCGACACATCTATATATATTATTTGGAATCACCATAGACACTCTATATGCAGTAATGATCGAGTTCTCTATACAGGGTTGAGGTTGATTCTCAAATAATATATATACTTTGAGTTGTGATCGAGTCTGAGACATGTACACGGGTCACGATATGAATTAATTAATTCGAATATTATATATTAAACTATGTATGAATTATTGGACTGTTAACTATGGACTATCGACTGTGGACTGCCAACATTGGACAATTAAAATGAATTAAAATACTGATTATAACATATGAAACTAAAACAATTCTTCAAGTTTGCCACTTGATTTCATCTTAAACCTCATTTGTATCTTGACGATTACAATCTGCGTTCAAACCTTTCATGATTCTTGAAAACACATCAATCGAGAGGATGAACCAACCATACTTCATCTACGGAAGAAAAGATTGATACATATAGTTATGCACCTGAAAAACACTCGGAACCAGAGTAAACGTTTAACACGTATCTGTGCTAGCTCTCTTGGCGTTGTTATTACTGAAAATAACTTTGCAATCCCTTTTCAAAGTAGCGAATTTTGTCACAGCTCTAGCAAGACAACTTCGACTTTTCGTTCGAAACAACCTTATTATAATCTTGATATATATGCGTGCTCTTTTATTGTTACCAAGGAACCTTTCATATTCTACCATATTACTAGTAGACGTACCAGCAACCTCATTGCTTCTTGGTTTAAATCTCTCCGATAAATCATTATATTTATTCATTGAAACCTTATCATATACTCATCCGCATCTTGTAATGAGAACTGCCATGCCAATTATCGGGAGTCAACAATCAGTACTTCGAAAACGCACAACATATCTACGTCAACAGTTATATATATAACATTTATCTTTTAGAATTATGGTCTCTTATTCTGAAATCCTGAAAAGCACTCAATCTACAAATCAATACTCTGAATGTTGAAAAAGCTGAATGAAGTAGCAGAAACTGTAGGCAACCGTAAACGACTTTAGTCGTCGGAAGTTTGATGATAAAGAATAATATGTTGGAAAAGCTCAGAAACGTTGGAACTGGAAAATGGATAGAGTTAACCATGAAGGAGACCAAGGACAAATACAAGGACCATACCCTATATTCAAAAAATCCAGATAATTCTGGATCCGTTGAAATCTTTAGAGAATATCTTGCTCCGAAGTCATGTTAAAATCTTGTGGAAAATCTTTCTCCATCAACCATCGAACTTAGAAATTCCAAAATATCATCATCAATATCTTCGATATTTCTGAGGATATTTTCATAAATATTCTCGTCCTAAATTATATACCTCTTCGTGCTTCCTGTGTATCATTATATTGGAAACATTCAAGAGAAAATTTAGTACCGAAAAGCAGATTATGCGAAACTATGAAGAAAGCCGTGGACAAATCACAAAGAATAAGTTTGACTTCAAAGAATCCAAATGATTCAATGTCTGCTGAAGTCTTTAGTTTATCTTGCTCCTTACTCCAAACTCTTGCGGTCAAATTTTCTTCACCATCCTTCGATATTAGAAATTCCAAGATATCATCGTATCTTTCATTATAAATGTCCTTAATATTTCTGAAGATATTTTCATAACTATTCTTATTTGAAAACATTAATCTCTTCGTGCTATCAGTATTACATTATATAGAAACTGTTAGTTTCTATATTCTGTAAACATTCAAGCTTAAAATATGAATGATATTGAAGTAATGTTGGGAACTGATGCATGAGCTAGTATAATATAATGACACTTGATCAATGTGATTATATTACAGTAAGTCATGCTGAGTTTCTAATGAAACGTGATGATTCACAGACTCTAACGTCATCATGTGCCATGTTACACGACTCTTGTATTCTATTTAAACTTCTAAAATATCAAGAAAATATTTCTTGATGATTCGGTCTTTTCCAGGGTATTCTAGTAATTTAATAAAATTAAGATCGTGTCATTTCCATTTCCTTCTTAGAACATTAACAATGTTCATTCTAAAACTTATATATGCGAATTCTGGACTATTACAAGAGATGCCCAATCGCAAGAAAAAGAAACGAAGGGACAAAGCTCCGAAATAGAAATTGGAGTATAAATTGCAGCAAATAGGAGGGAGTATTAACTGTGGATGATAATGATTATAGGAAACAGAAATATGGACATTAAAATATAAGGGGAGATATAAAGCCCGATAACAACGCATAAATTACAAACCGTGAATATCAATGTTGATCGCAACATAAAGACATGGGAGAATTAAAAGCACTATAACCCCAAGGTAATAGTAGAAGTAAACAGATTCTTCTGGCAGAAGATTGAAAAGAAGGATGATAGAAATGAAAATTAGGAAAATATCAAGGATTAAAACTGGATTAAGCATTTTCACAATCTTTTGGATGCATGAACTAAGAAAGAAAGTATAGGAATGGTGAAAATAATGGAACGGAAGAGTTTAATTTATAATGGAAATATCAGACAGAGTAATCGAAGCAGATCACCGTATTTAATTAGAGAGATCTTAATTTCCTTATTCACCGAAGAATCAAATCTTTTAGATTTCGAAGATTTTCTTTAAATTCCTTGAATTCCGGAATTCAACCCTGACTCTGTCAAAAGCTAAGACGAATCTTTAATTTTCCTATATCAATCTTTTGCGATAGCTTCACTCATACGCTTCAAGTAACCAAATCGTTTAATCTATATTACTCGGTAATGATAAAACTCTAGTAATCAACTCATATTCATCATGAAAACATTTTTATTGTTAGCCATGACCACCTCACTCAAATTTCGGGACGAAATTTCTTTAACGGGCAGGTACTGTGATGACCCGAGAATTTTCGATCAAATTTAAACTTAATTTTTATATGTTCCGACACGATAAGTAAAGTCTGTAATAGTGAGTCTCGAAATTTTTGGAACTATGTTCATATAATAAATTACCTTTGACTGTGCCCGACGATTCACGAACATTTGTTTGTAAATAAATATGTATAAATATGTATATATATATATATATATATATATATATATATATATATATATATATATATATATATATATATATATATATATATATATATATAAGTATATAAACAAATTGGAATTATAAAATATGATTTAAACATTAAAAATTAAGTATGTAAAATAAAACATATAATCATTAAGTTGTACTTAAGAGGAATTTATATAAAATATATGATTTCTATAGATAATTACGATTATATGTATATGATAATATAAATTGATAAGTAATAAATATTCAACAACAGATGATATATAACATAAGTAATGATACACATATATAATACAATTATGAATATAGTTGTTATTCCAATAATGATATCAATATTAGCATTATTAATATTATTTAAATATAACCTCATGATATGAATTTGATATATATAGATTTATATAGTATTACTATTATCAATATTATTATTAATAATATTAAATATTATTAGCAGTATTGTTATTAACAATATTATTGTCATACATGTAATAATAATTGTTATCCAAAATCATTAGTAATAATATTATTTATTAGTTATTAATAAAATCATCTTATTAGTATTATTATTTAAATATTAATTATTAATTATTAGAGTTAGTGATATTATTAATTGTCTTATTATTTAGATACCTAATACCTATTATTAGTATTAATATTATTATTAATACACTTATATATTTTCAGATACATATACATATACATATGTGAAATACAATTATACATATATAAATACTTATACAGCGAATATATGTATACACATATACTGATATATACTCAGATATACAAAATGCATACACAAATACGATTACAAATTATATAAAATAAAATAAATACAGGTATACATATATAAGAATATAATAATACGGTATATACATAAATAAAAATAAATAGGTACGTATTCTATTTGATATCATTGTCAATCTGTAGGTAAATATGAGTTGTCTTTAGAATCTGCACCAAATCGTTTTCCAAAATAGATATATCCAAAATTAGATTGCAATCACCATCACTTTTGTATTTTTTTTTCATTTGATTCTTTACCGGGCAAATTTAACTTTGTTGACTAAAGTAATACATAAAACAAACGAATTCAGTGAAATTGGATAGGAAACAACCTCACATCTTCATTTATCAAATTCGAAAACCCTTTACAGCCTATAATTACTTAAATTGAAACAGATAAAGTGAAGAACACCTGTCTATACGCTGTAAGTGGATTTTAAATTCAAAAGCTATATTCACGAATTAAATTTCAAAAACTATTAACGTAGGGTTGTTAGGAATCTAATACTCGAACTCTCTGCAAATTTTTATACCTCAATTCGTTCTATCAATCAAGAATTTCGAGGTCAAAGTTTTGAAACAAAAAGTCAAACGAATGATCTTTGATTAAATTCGAGATATCTGTTGTAATTCGAGTTCAATTGATGCTTGAAATCGTTTTTATAGATAATTTGAAACTTATCTTATGTTGTAACAATTTTGTGAAACGTTTTGATTTTCAAAATCAATTTTTTTTTGAGAAGAACAGCGACGAGCTGTATAAACTTGTTCATATTTTCTTTTATTTTCTCTATTAATCTCAATATCTCAAATAAATCCTCTCTGTTTATTTGGGCCGAAAATAAAGTTAGAGCCTGAATATTATTGTTAATGGGATTCTTGGTCGTTTGATTGGGGTCGATACATGTAAAAAAGAAGATAGAAACAAGAAGCAGAACATACGGGTCATATAAATTAAGTAGAGGTATAAATCAGATAATCAGGCAACAGCCCAACGGTTAAGGATAGTGCGGGTGTTCGAGAGGTCGGGTGTTCGAGTTCGGTTCGCGACATTATTTTTTTAAAGCTCCTTCTAAGGTAGTCTCCTTTTCTATTATTATTATTATTATTATTATTATTATTATTATTATTATTATTATTATTATTATTATTATTATTATTATTATTATTATTATTATTATTATTATTATTATTATTATTATTATGAATGTTATTGTTGTTACTAGTATTAATGATTATTGATATAACTATTATTACTATTACTAATTATCATTACTTAGTATTATTGTTATTATTAATACTAATATTAATATATGAATTATTATTATTATAATTATGATCATTATTAGTATTATTATCATTATTATGAACATAATACAAATTATTATAAATATTTTTATTAGTAACATTTTACAAATCGTTAAAATTATTATTGTTAATATCGACAAAGGTATTAGTAACAACATCATTATTATAAGTATGGTTATAATTAAAATTATTATCATAATTAACAAAATAGATATTATTATAATTATAATTATTATTAAATTAAGTATGATTATCAAAAATTAATATTTTCATAACCGTTATTATCAAATCATCCATTTTATTAAAAACTACTAATATTATCATGATTATGAGACTAATTATTGAAAACTATCATTAATATATTTATTAATAGAATTATAAATAATATGATCATTTTTATTATTATTAGCTTTATCACCTATTAATATTTCAAATATTACTTAGTATTACTAAAGTACTATTTTAACTAACAAGTAATATATATATATAGATATATAAATATATTTATTACATATAACATAACGAAACTTAATATTTTTTTTATAAAATGAATATAGGATATTAATAAAAAATTTATACCATTAATAATAACATATATAATTGTTCGATTGCAAGTATAAGTATTAATATATATATGAATGATATAGGTTCGTGAATCCGTGGCCAACCCTATACTTGTTAAATGACGTCATATGTATTTTTACTACAAAATACAGTACGGTGAGTTTCATTTGCCTTTTTACCCTTTACATTTTTGGGCTGAGAATACATGCAAATACTTTATTAACTGTTTTACAATATTTATATGCGTGAGTTTCATATGCTCCCTTTTTAAATGCTTTTGCAATATATATTTTTGGGACTGAGAATACATGCGCTGCTTTTATAACTGTTTTACGAAATAGACACAAGTAATTGAAACTATATTCTATGGTTGAATGATCGGAATCGAATATGCCCTTTTTATTAAGTCTGGTAATCTAAGAATTAGGGAACAGACACCCTAATTGACGCGAACTCTAAAGATAGATCTATCGGGCCCAACAAGCCCCATCCAAAGTACCGGATGCTTTAGTACTTCGAAATTTATATCATGTCCGAAGGAGGATCCCGGAATGATGGGGATATTCTTATATGCATATTGTGAATGTCGGTTACCAGGTGTTCAATCCATATGAATGATATTTTTGTCTCTATGTATGGGACGAATATTTATGTGAAATGAAAATCTTCTGGTCTATTAAAATGATGTAAATGATTATTTATGTTAAACTAATGAACTCACCAACCTTTTGGTTGACACTTGAAAGCATGTTTATTCTCAGGTTTGAAAGAAATCTTCCGCTGTGCATTTGCTCATATTAGAGATATTACTTGGAGTCAATCATGACATATTTCAAAAAACATTGCATTCGAATCATTGAGTTCATCAAGATAATTATAAAGTCATTTATAGATTGGATATATTATGACATGGTATGCATGCCGTCAACTTTCGATGTAATTAAACATTGTCTTTTCAAAAACGAATGCAATGTTTGTAAAATGTATCATATAGAGGTCAAGTACCTCGCGATGTAATCAATTGTTGTGAATCGTTTATAATCGATATGGACTTCGTTTGGATGGATTAGGACGGGTCATCACAGTATTGCATGCCACGAAAAGTTCATTCGTGTGAAGACCCCAAGTGGGGGAGAGTTAATCATTCAAGGAGATAAGCGAAGAAGACTTGTGCCATTATGCACTATTGCACGGGCACGTCATTTTCTTAGTAGTGGTGGCATGGCTTTTCTTGCTCATGTAGTTGATACTCGTGAAGAGCCACCATCCATTCGTGAAATTCCGGTAGTTAATGAGTTTGAAGACGTTTTTCCGGATGAGTTGGTTCCGGGGGCTACTCCCATTGCTAAAACTCCTTATCGTTTAGCACCAACGGAAATGCAAGAGTTGTTAAATCAAACCCAAGAGTTACTTGAAAAGGGTTTTATTCGACCGAGTGCTTCACCATGGGGCGCTCCGGTTTTATTCGTGAAGAAGAAGGATGGTAGTATGCTGATGTGCATCGATTATAGGGAGTTGAACAAAGTGACGATAAAGAATCGTTATCCATTGTCTCGGATTGACGATTTGTTTGACCAACTCCAAGGTGCAACGTATTTTTCTAAAATAGACTTACGGTCCGACTATCACCAAATGTGGGTCCGTGAGGAAGATATTGAGAAAACGGCTTTCCGAACGCGTTACGGGCATTATGAGTTTGTAGTTATGCCTTTTGGCCTTACGAATGCACCGGCGGCATTCATGAATCTTATGAACCGAGTATGCCAACCCATGTTGGACAAGTCGGTGATAGTGTTCATTGACGACATACTTGTCTATTCGAAGAGTATGAAGGAACATGAACACCATTTGCATGGTGTGTTGAAAACGTTACGGAAGGAGAAGTTGTATGCTAAGTTCTCCAAATGTGAATTTTGGCTAAGGGAAGTTCAATTGCTTGGTCATATTGTGAACAAAGAAGGGATTCAAGTGGACCCGGGAAAGATTGAGACGGTGAAAAGTTGGGGACGACCGACTACTCCTACAGAAATCCGAAGTTGTAGTGACCCGGACTTTTCCATGTTTATATATATTAAAAGAAATTAAAATTTACATGATTAAATGTTTCCAACATGTTAAGCAATCAAACTTGTTAAGACTTGATTAATTGAAACGGATTTTGTGTTAACATTGGACCACCCAGTTTGTCCGACAATTCACGAACGTTAAAACTTGTAAAAATGACATGATGATATATATATGGACATATATATGGTTAACATGAGATTATGATAAGTAATTATCTCACTAAGTATATTAACAATGTGTGATATACATAAAAAATGAGGATATTGAATTATGAAGCTCGAAACGATATACATAACGATTATCGTTATAACAACGTCTTACTAAATACATATGTATTGTATTAAGATATTGATATACTATATTTAACATGATAAAATGATAATTAAGTATATCATTGAGTGTATTAACAATGAACTATACAAGTAAGATGAGACTACTAACTTAAGGATTTCGAAACAATATATATATATGTAACGATTATCGTTGTAATAGTATTTTAACATATATATATGATGTTAAGATATATTCATTCACCATGTTATCATGTTAACATAACAATTTAACATCTCATTTAAGTATAATAACAATGAATTAATTACATTTAACAAGATCGTTAACTTAAAGGTTTCAAAACAACACTTACATGTAACGACTAACGATGACTTAACGACTCAGTTAAAATGTATATACATGTAGTGTATTTAGATGTATTAGTACACTTTTCAAAGACTTCAAGACACATGTCAAAGTACTTCTACTTAACAAAAATGCTTACAATTACATCCTCATTCATTTTCATCAACAATTCTACTCATCTGCAACCGTATTCGTACTCGTACAATACCCAGCTCCTAGATGTACACACTATTGGTATATACACATAAAAATCTGCTCCTTAGCAGCCTTAAATGATTAAGGAACATGTGGAACCAACCTTTTGTCAACTAGCATGAATTATTTAGCAAGAAAATAAACTTTAGAATCTTTTCTTTCTTTATAATGAGTAAAAATGTTTTTATGATTTCACCTCATTTTTCCATTCCATTTTCTCATACTTACACTCCAAATTCTCTCTCAAAATACTCCTAACATCATACTTGATCATCTCCAAGCATTTTCACTATCTTTTATCTTCAATTACAAGCTTTAATCATCATAAAAATAACCATTCAAGAACACTTCAATAAATCTTTCAAACTTGCTAGATTACTTCCAAGCTTTCAAATCCATTCCAAGTAATCATCCAAGATCAAGAAACTTTTGTTAATCTCAGTAGGTTTTCATTCTAAATCAAAGGTAAGAATCATATTCAAGCTTTGGTTCAATTTCTATAAACATAACTATCTTAATTCAAGTAGTAATCTTACTTGAACTTATTTTCGTATCATGATTCTACTTCAAGAACTTCCAAGCCATCGAAGATCCTTTGAAACTCAAGTTTATTTTTCATCATTTCCAGTAGGTTTACCTACTACACTTGAGGTAGTAATGATATTCATAACATCATTCAATTCATATATATATATATATATATATATATATATATATATATATATATATATATATATATATTCGAAGATTTAAACTTGTAATCACTAGAACATAGTTTAGTTAATTCTAAACTTGTTCGCAAACAAAGTTAATCCTTCTAACATAACTTTTAAAATAAATTAAACACATGTTCTATATCTATATGATATGCTAACTTAATGATTTAAAACTTGGAAACACGAAGAACACCGTAAAACCGGACATAAGCCGTCGTAGTGAAACTGGGGGCTGTTTTGGGTTAGAAAAATAAAAACTATCTTAATCTTTGAATTGGAAGTTTGTTTTCTGGAAAAATGATATTTCATATGAATATGATACTATATCCAAAAATCATGGTTAAACACAAAGTTGAAGTATGTTTTTTAAAATGGTCATCAAGATGTCATTTTTTCGATGGAAATGACTACCTCTTTAAAAAATGACTTGTAACCTGTATTTCCAACTATAAATTTATACTTTTTCTATTTAGTTTCATAAATTTTAGTTCATTATGAAACCATAGCAACTTGAATCACTCAAAACGGATTTGAAACGAAGAAATGACTGGTAAAACAAAACTGGATAATTTTGCTAGTTTTAACTACGAAAATTTTGTAACAAATCTATACTAACCATAACTTAACTAACTTATATTGTATTATACATGTATTATAACATATATTATATAATCTTGGGATACCATAGACACGTATACAATGTTTTGACATATCATATCGACCCATCTATATATATTACTTGGAACAACCATAGACACTCTATATGCAGTAATGCATGAGTTAGCTATACAGGGTTGAGGTTGATTCCAAAATAATATATATACTTTGAGTTGTGATCTAGCCTGAGACTTATATACACTGGGTCGTGGATTGATTCGAGATAATATATTTTGATTTATTTCTGTACATCTAACTGTGGACAACTAGTTGTAGATTACTAACGTTGGACCGCTAACTTAATAAACTTAAATCATTAAAACGTAATAAAAATGGTGTGAATATAATTTGATCATACTTTGATATATATGTATATATTTGTTATAGGTTCGTGAATCGATCTGTGGCCAAGTCTTAAATTTCTGACGAAGTAAAAATATGTGAAAGTGAGTTATAGTCCCACTTTTAAAATCTAATATTTTTAGGATGAGAATACATGCAGCTTTATAAATGTTTTACAAAATAGACACAAGTACGCGAAACTACATTTTATGGTTGTATTATTAAACCTAATATTGCCCCTTCAAGTCTGGTAGCCTAAGCATTAGGGAAATGGCCCCTAATTGAGGCGAATCCTAAAGTTAGATCTATTGGACCTAACAACCCCCATTCAAGTTATGAATGGCTTTAGTACTTCGATTTATATGGTGATTGCGATTGCCAATTTATGACATACTTGCGAGTATGCGGGGAATATTCTATATGCATTAAAGTTAATGTCGGTTACCAGGTGTTCATCTTATGAATGATTTTTATACACTTGCGAGTGTGAGATTATTGAATAAATGAAATCTTGTGGTCTATTATTACGATTTGATAAATATATAGGTTAAACCTATAACTCACCAACATTTTTGTTGACGTTTTAAGCATGTTTATTCTCAGGTGATTATTAAGAGCTTCCGCTGTTGCATGCTAAATAAAGACAGAATTGGAGTCTGCATGCTTGTATAATATTGTTTAAAAACTGCATTCGAAGACTTAAGTTGTTGTGTAATATTATTGTAAACTATTATGTAATGGTCGTGTGAGAACTCTATATTTTAGATTATCATTATTTGATAATCTTCGTAATGTTTTTAAACCTTTATCGATAAAATAAAGGTTATGGTTTGTTTTTAAAAATCGAATGCAGTCTTTGAAAAACGTCTCATATAGAGGTCAAAACCTCGCAACGAAATCAATTAATATGAAACGTTTATAATCGATATGAACAGGACATTTTAGAAGTTTCCTCAGATTGGCCGGTTATTATCGTCGGTTTATCCAAGACTTTTCTAAAATCGCTTCTCCATTGACGAAGTTAACGAGAAAGAACGCGAGATTTAATTGGGAGAACGAGCAAGAGATTGCATTTCAATTATTAAAGGAGAAGTTATGTCAAGCTCCGGTTTTAGTAATGCCGGAAGGGGGTAGAAGACATGACGGTTTATTTTGATGCTTCCTTAAGTGGGATCGGGTGCGTTCTAATGCAACGAGGTAAAGTCATCGCTTATGCCTCTCGACAATTAAAGGAACACGAAACGAGATACCCGACTCACGATCTTAAATTGGCGGCGGTAGTTCATGAGTTGAAAGTTTGGCGCCATTATTTGTACGGTGTCAAGTGTACGATTTATTCGGATCACAAGAGCTTAAAACACCTTTTTGATCAAAGAGATTTGAATTATCGTCAACGTAGATGGATGGATGTGGTGAAGGACTATGATTGTGAAATCTTATATCATCCGGGGAAGGCGAACGTGGTTGCGGATGCGTTAAGTCAAAAGAGTCAACATCCGGCGATACGAGTGGGATCGTTACGCAGGATTATTACTAACGATTTTCTCGTAAAGCTTGGTGAGATTCAAATTGAAGCTTTTGTTAATAACAAGCATGAAGAACGGATCGTGGGCCAAACGGAGTTTATTACCTTAGGCCCGCATGGTTTGTTGTCCTTTCAAGGATGGGTATGGGTGCCTAGAATGGGAGATTTCCGACGAGTGCTACTTGATGAGACACATAAGTCAAAGTATTTCATTCATCCGGGCGCGACAAAAATGTATTATGATTTGAAGAAAGAGTATTGGTGGCAGCGCATGAAACGTGATGTTGAAAAGTATGTTGAGCAATGCGTTACGTGTTTGCAAGTTAAGGCCGAGCACCAAAATCTGTATGGTAAGTTACAACTGTTAGAAATCCCGAAATGGAAATGGGAGCACATTACCATGGATTTCATCACAAAGTTACCAAAGACGGCGAGAACCTAATTTGACTCGATTTGGGTAATAGTTGATCGATTGACGAAAAGTGCCTTGTTTCTTCCCATCCGGGAAGCGACATCATCGGAGGCTTTGTCTAAGTTGTTTATCAAGGAGGTGATAGCGAGACACGGAGTTCCTATATCTATTATTTCAGATTGAGATACCCGTTTCACATCTCAATTTTGGGAAAAGTTTCATGAAGATATGGGTACACAATTGAAATTGAGCACGGCGTATCATCCTCAAGCAGACGATCAAACCGAACGTACGAATCAAACATTGGAGGATATGTTACGGGCGTGTATTATTGATTTCGGCAAAAGTTGGGATGAGCACTTACCATTGGTGGAATTCTCGTACAATAATAGTTATCATACTAGTATCGGGATGCCACCTTATGAGATGCTTTATGGGTGTAGGTGTCGAACTCCAATTTGTTGGGGTGAAGTGGGTCAAAGAGAAATCGAGAGTACCAATTTGGTTTTAGATACGAATAGTAAAATTGAGATGATTCGGACTCATTTGAAAGCGGCTCAAGATAGACAAAAGTCGTATGCCGACAAACGTAGGCAAATGATTGAATTCCAAGAGGGGGACATGGTGATGCTTAAGGTTTCGCCATAGAAGGGTATTATTCGATTTCGAAAACGAGGAAAGTTAGCTCCTCGGTTTATTGGGCCATTTAAGATTTTAGCTCGTGTTGGTGAAGTTACGTATCGCTTGGAATTACCCGGAGAGCTTGCGGGGATCCATAATACATTTCATGTTTCCCATCTCCGTAAGTGTCTTGCGGATGATTCTTCATGGGTGTCATTTGACGAGATTGAGCTAAACAATAAGTTAGAGTATATTGAGGAACTGATTGCTATACTCGATGAAAAGGTGAAAAGGTTGAGGAATAAAGAGGTGAGAACTTTTAAAGTTAAATGGCGTTGCAGTATAGGTTCTAAGTTTACTTGGGAGCCTGAAGAGTTTGTTTTAGTGTATCTTCCTGCTTGTCATGCGGCCTGGATTGCGAGGACGCAATCCGGTTCAAGTGGGGGAGAGTTGTAAGATCCTGTCTTTGCAGTTGTATGGGACGCCGTTCAAGTGTGAAGGACTGGACGCCGCCGAGCAATTTGGACGCCGTCCAGATTAACTGGCGGGCCAGCTGTCTTGTTTTAGACATTACAAATAGGTATTTTGGTAATTTCACTTTGTGGATGAATTTAAGGCCCTAGATTCAGTTTTGGAGCACCATTTACTCCATTTCCAACAACCACACCTCTTCCAATTCAATTCTAGAGAGAGAGAAGAGTTCTAGTGTGAGAAAGCTCAATCCAAAGAGGAAGAAGCTAGTTTCGGGCCAAAGTGAGTGTTTTAAAGTTATTCATCTACTTCCTAGCTACGTTGTGATAGTAGTGGTAAGTCCTAAACCTAATTTCCTTATTCTAAGTTGTCTAAGGGTTAGGGTTTGGGTTATAGTTGAACCTAAAAACCATATTTGGTGATTTTGGGTGCTCTTGGGTAAGATTGAGTCATGAAGACTCAATAGTGACTAACCTAGGGTTTCAAAGTGTAAATTGGTGGTTGTGAGTCTTAAATTGGTTAGGTAACTACTAGCACACCTAGATGTGACGTAAGTGGGTATTATTTGGGTAATTGGTGACCAAATGGGTGTGTGAACCTTGAGATGGGTCAAAAGGGTCTTTGATGACCTAAGTTGTCTAAATGTGTGTGAAAATGCGATAACCTTGTGATTGTGAATGAGTTAAGACCCAAAACTTGTTAGTGTTAGGGTTTTGGCGAAGTCGACCTAATATCATGATTAAGAGTGCAAATGGGTCGAAATTGCACTACGGGTCAAAACGATACTAGGATGACGAGTGAGTTGGTTGACCAACTCGATTGTGTGATTGATTATATGCATCATATATCTAGGTACGTCGCGTTGAAGGTTGCGAGCTTGATCATCTCACCGAAGACGTTAAGGTGAGTGGAATAATTATATATGTATGTATATGATTTATTTGCTTGTGGGGTATGGATTTAAAGTTCGATGTTGACTATGCCATACCATTATTGTTTGTTGGATGAGGGTTTAAAGTTCGTTGTTGACGATACCTCATGTATGGAGTTAAAATTCGATGTCGACGATGCCATACCGCTATTGTAGTGATTTTAATGAGGGGTTGAAGTTCGATGTAGACGATACCTCATGTGTGGGTTTAAAGTTCAATGTTGATGATACCACATTAATTGAGATGGATAGGGTTTAAGTTCGATGTTGACGATACCATTCATAGGGCTAGCCTGGGATTTGAGTACTAATGGATGTTGTGAACATCAATGTCGTGTATTGTGCATAGCATATTATATTGTTTGTGTTATATGCTATTGATATACTAGCTTGTGATATCGGAGTCTTGGCGTTATACTTTTTGATGGTATGCTAATTATATTGCTAGTATGTATGCGGAAATGTTGTAAGTGATTGCAAGTAAGTAAGTGATATATGTATATGTAAAATTATTGCATTCACTAAGCGTCATGCTTACCCTCTCGCTGTTTACTCTTTTTAGGTTCCGGCGTGGACAAGGGTAAGGGTGTTCGGTTGGATTAGTGGCCTCCCGCTTTGTTTTGATAGGGGACGCATTTGTGATGTTTAGCTTTTGAAGTTTGGCCAAGATGTGGGTAGTTTAACCCCAAACACCATGCTCTAGTGTAGTTTGGAAATTAAACTCGTACGGTCGAAACTTGTATTTTGAACGAAACTCGTAAAATGGCTGAGGTGGGCCCGAAGTTGTAAAACTCGATTTTATTGTGGAAATCTCTTAGTTTAATCTATATTGACATGTTGTAAAATGGGTTACGTTTGAAAGTGGCGGGAAGCGGGTTTTTCGCTCATGTAAGATGAGCACGGTGATCAGTCCCTGGTAGATCATTGGGATGCCATCCCAAAAATGCTGGACGCTGTCCAGGCCTTCAGATCTGGACGCCGTCCAGAATGCTGGATGCCGTCCAGATGTATTGAAACATATATTTTTTTTAGGGTCGTATTTTGGTATAACGAGGGTTGGGTTGTTACATTAATACTTGAGATGCTCAGGAAAGAGCAGCTGTATGCTAAGTTGTTGAAGTGTGACTTTTAGCTGTAAGAAGTTCAATTTTTGGGTCATATCGTGGGTATTAATGGTATTCAAGTTGATCCTGCGAAGATAGAAACAGTCAAGAAATGGGAGACTCCTAAGTCGCCAACGCACATTCGTCAATTCTTAGGTCTAGCCGGTTATTATAGAAGATTCATTGAGGGATTTTCTACTATTGCTCGACCGTTGACAGCATTGACTCACAAGGGTAAAAAGTATGAATGGACTGAGCAACATGAGTCTGCATTTCAGTTGTTAAAACAGAAATTGACTACTGCTCTAATTTTGTCTTTACCCAAAGGGAATGAAGATTTCGTGATTTACTGTGAAGCTTCACAACAAGGTTTTGGTTGCGTGTTGATGCAACGGAAGAAAGTGATTGCCTATTGATCACGACAGTTGAAGATTCATGAGCAGAATTATACGACACATGATTTGGAACTTGGTGCTGTGGTCTTTGCACTGAAGATGTGGAGAGACTACTTGTATGGTACTAAGTTTACAATTTTCACCGATCACAAGAGCTTGCAACATGTATTCGATCAGAAACAGCTCAACATGAGGCATAGACGTTGGGTAGAACTGCTGAATGACTAGGACTGTGAGATCCGTTATCATCCTGGCAAGGATAATGTTGTTGCAGATGCCTTGAGTAGGAAAGAGAAGGCTAAACCTCTCCGAGTTAGAGCGCTGAATATGACTGTCCGAATGAACCTTACTTCTCAGATACGCGATGCACAACATAAGGCGTTAATGCAAGAGAATATTGATACTGAATCACTCAAGAGCCTAGATAAGCAGTTTGCCATTAGAGATGATGGAACTCATTACTTTGCTAATAGAATATGGGTACCGAAATTTAGCGGACTAAGGGAACTAGTGCTAGATGAGGCACACAAGTCAAGATACTCTATTCACCCTGGATCTGACAAAATGTATCAAGATCTTAAGGCACTATATTGGTGGCCCTAACTGAAAGCCGACGTTGCTACCTACGTTGGTAAATGCTTGACATGTGCTAAGGTCAAGGAAGAACATTAGAGACTGTCATGACTGCTGACACAACCAGAGATTCCCTAGTGGAAATGGGAATGTATTGCAATGGATTTCATTACTAAGTTACCCAGGACTGTGGGAGGTTACGATACTATTTGGGTTATCGTTGATCATCTCACAAAATCAGCTCATTTTCTAC
This sequence comes from Rutidosis leptorrhynchoides, assembly GCF_046630445.1. NCBI lineage: Eukaryota > Viridiplantae > Streptophyta > Magnoliopsida > Asterales > Asteraceae > Rutidosis > Rutidosis leptorrhynchoides. The sequence continues at coordinate 135,887,743 of NC_092338.1, read as the reverse complement.
CAATTAAGGAGACGGATAAGATGGAAAAGTTGGCACAGGTTTACCTAAAGGAAGTGGTTTCCAGACATGGTGTGCCGATATCTATTATTTCCAACAGAGATAGCAGATTCACGTCTAGATTTCGGCAAACATTGCAAAAAGCAATGGGAACTCGACTCGATATGAGTACTGCGTATCATTCGCAGACAGATGGACAAAGCGAAAGAACCATCCAAACTTTAGAGGATATGTTAAGAGCAAGTGTTATTGATTTTGGGAACGGATAGGATAGGCACTTACAATTGGCAGAATTCTCGTACAACAATAGTTATCACGCGAGTATTAAGGCCGCACCTTTCGAGATGCTATACGGGAGAAAGTGTCGATCACCGATATGTTGGAGTGAATTGGGGGATAGTCAATTGACAGGTCCTGAGATTATTCACGAGACTACTGAAAAGATTGTACAAATTCAAGAGAGGTTGAAAACTGCTCGAAGCCAACAAAAGAGCTATGCTCATAATCGAAGACGACCTCTAGAATTTCAAGCTGGTGACAAAGTCATGCTGAAAGTATCACCTTGGAAAGGTGTAGTACGTTTTGGGAAATGAGGCAAGTTAAGTCCAAGGTATGTTGGACCCTTTGAGATTACGGAACGGGTTGGACCCGTAGCATATAGATTGAGTTTTCCTTAAGAACTTAGCGAGATTCACGATACGTTTCACTTGTCAAACTTGAAGAAGTGTTTGGCAGACGGGAATTTGATAATTCCTTTGGACGAGATACAAGTAGATCCTAAACTTCATTTCGTAGAAGAACCTATTGAGATCATGGACTGTGAGGTCAAACGCCTAAAGTAGAGTAACATACCGATTATGAAAGTTCGATGGAACGCACGCAGAGGACCGGAATTCACATGGGAACGTGAAGACCAGATGAAGCAAAAGTATCCGCAACTGTTTCCTAACGAGACAACTTTGGCTGACGTGCACTATATTTCGGGATGAAATTTCATTAACGGGGAGGTAATGTAATACCTAGCTATTTTCGTTAAACTTTGTTAACTGTCCGTTAAAGTATTTAATGGTGTTTACTTTTGATTCGTGTATTTAACTGAATTAAATGCATACTTGAGTTCATGATGAACTAATTTATTTAATATTTAATTATATTAGCCAGAAAACTTATTTCATATTTTGAAATACTGAGAAAATGACACGGTTTTGAAAACTGCAACAGAGGTCTCACGAGACTGTCAGGTAATTAAAATTACCCAAACTTTTAATCTTTGACATCATCATCAAACAAATTAAATAAACTTACAATGTTTAAGGACTAAATCGTATATTATAAAATAAGAAAATCAAAATAGATAATGATATATATTAAAGCTTATCTAATACGTATCATTTAGACACAAATTTCCACACATGGAACCTACTACTTTTGACCTTAAGGAAAAGACACACTTAAAGTAGCCAAGATTTTCAACATTCGGGAGCTACTATAATTTTAATTACACATGAGTTTTATTACACACCGTTTATTCTAAAAGGACTCTAGAAAGTGGTGTATTTATATAAATAAAATTGTAAGGCATATTGAAATATAAGGACTAAAAATGTAAATATGAAATCAATTTCATTCATTCAATTCATATTCATACGTAAGTAATTGCACATGTCACTTTCAACTTTTGTTAATTGGCCAAATATATAATATATGATATGATATCATATCCCTTGATTATAGGGATCATGTTCCTTGCTAATTCATCAATTCAATTTATGCATTTCTTACTAGATATGCCTACATTTAATATGAGATATGCTAAATATTAAATATGATATTGTCTACAATAAATATAAATAAATATTTATTAATTCGTAAGCCATGAGTCTATATATACACCCTTAAAACCTCACAATTTATTCACCACCATAACACCATCATCTACTTGTTATTTGCAAAAACCTTGAGCATCAAATTTGTTCCTTGCATCATTCTACATCTAGTAACGTGTGTTGATTGCCCTAGAAAGGTATAATTGCAAACCCTAAATTTATAAATCTGATTTTTAATGTTAATCTTATGCATTAGATGTTCTATTGCTCAATTGGTCGCGTTTGTACATGTAATTAGTCATTATATTGTCCGATTTACGAGTTAGGGTTTAATCACGAATTGTATTGCTATGCTACTGGTTTTTGTGACTTTCTTTTCTACAATTACAATATGTATAGATGAATAGCTATCAAAAAACTATTGAATTTTCTCGCTTGAATCGCATGATTTCGTTTAGTATAGCCTAAGTTATGATCGTTTGAAGTTTCGGTATGTAATTGTGCACTAAAATGAAAACTGCAATTTGTGAGTTATGAATTTTTCTTATAAACTGATGATAGATGTATAGAGGATTTAAAAGAACATAAAATGTACTAGGATGTCATAGTAAACGGATTTGTAAAAGTCATTTTATGATTACCCGAATGTTCGTGCTACAACATATTGACTAGTAATTAGTTCATGGACCAAACAACCACTTAACCTGCTTTTTGATGATCAAGATTTTGTTTTCTATAAATTGGATGAGTAGTACTTGATATTTCATGCATACTTCATGTGCTAAATGTTCCTAGATATTCATATATTCGACCCCGAAAACAGCTACCTGATTAGGATCGAATCTGTCTATTTTGCACCAATAAATGTCTAGCATGAAGTAGGAGTTGAATTGGATTTTATGCTTCTGGTATGTTGTAGTATATATGTTACTTAGCATCTCTCATTGATATGTCTAGCTCTGAAAGCTTCGTTTGATATGTGTTGTATGCGTGCCGGAACCAAAGGTCGAAATTCTATCTAAATCAGAAAACCCGACTTGTTGGTCAAAACTGTACGAATTGGCTAGATAGATTTATTTGATTATTTTACCACTGATAATTTGGAGTGTTTAGAGTCATCTCTAATTGGCCGTTCATTAATTGCTATTTTCTAGATTAAATGAGAATTTTTACAAAACTGATACGCAAACAAAAACTGAACTTGATTGTGTTGCATGCTACGTGAGTTCTAGGAATCGTAAGATAGTGTGCTTAGTCTTTTTAGAAAGTTTATAACATGGAATAATGATCTAGAGTTGTTCATAATTGTTTGATGTGTCATTTATGAACTATGCTTGTCCGATTGCATGACTGCCGTGAAAACATACGAACGTTAAACTAGAAATCGTTAATTGACTATACGAATGTGTGAAACTTATAAGTTGACATTGGTTGGACTTTATGATAACATTGGCATGACCTACTGATGTATTTAACCTAGGTTGACCACTTTGACTAAGTTTGACTTTTTGTTGATTTGCTTGACTACTTAACTTCTGTGTTGACTTTTACTGTACGATTACGTCAATCCGAGCAATAGGGCAACTAAACTGTGAGTCCTTCTTTTGAAACAAAACTTATGTAACTATAAATGGTACATTTAGGTTGCATTACTTGATCGTTGTAATTCGACTACTTATCGCTTGTGATTTGTCAAGTGCACTCAAGGTGAGTCTACAGTCCCATACACTTTTACTTTTGGGGATGAGATAACATGCTATTTTAAACTGTTTTACGCATTAGAAATGAGTACAAAACTGAATATACACTATGAGTTAGATCCAAAAGCCTCTAGCTTGAATATATTAATTACTTTGTAAGGCTCGAACTATAAGAACGGTACCGTAGGTTTGACAAACCTCACTCAACGAACTGCGTGCTTATAAATTGGTAACTGAATGCTTGATCCACGTTTGCAATATGGGGTAAAGGAAGATGTAGCGCATTTAAGCTATCCGCGGGTTAAAGCTCTATATTCAAGTGCTCATAACTGTTGTACAATTTTTACTGCTTTGAACTAAATCTCGTTGTCTAACAAAGATAAACTGATTTACTTAAACCTGTAGATTTACTCAACATTTTTGTTGATCGTTTTCATGTTTTATCTCAGGTTCTTAAAGGTACTTAGCTTCCGCATTGCTTTGATGATTATGTGCTTACGTGGTGCATACACTGAATTGGAGTCCAGTATGGGTCTTTATGTCAAGAACATTTTATCGCATTTAAATTTGTTTCCTATTAGATAATGTTTATGGATTATTTACTATTGTCATTACATTAAATGATTTTGAATTATTTTACTTTAATGACAATGCTTTTGAAATAAATGCGATTACTTTTCGGAAAATGTCTCATATAGAGGGCGTGACCGTTAACTGTGGGAACAGCAGATAATATTCCGTTAATGTGTTCTGACGGGGTGTTACATTTGGTATCAGAGCTAATGGTTGTAGGGAACTAGGATTTGCATTAGAGTGTCTGTATGAGTCTTTAAGACACCTAAGCGAGTCTAGACTACGACCCCACCTAGAAATTTTGTGAATTACTACACTACTACGTATGCCTTGTTTATGTTATGTGTTGTGTACTACTACTACTACTGCTACTGCTACTGCTACTGCTACTGCTACTGCTACTGCTACTGCTACTGCTACTGCTACTGCTACTGCTACTCCTGCGACTGCTACTGCTACTCCTACTGCTACTGCTACTGCTACTACTGCTACTGCTACTACTACTACTACTACTACTACTACTGCTGCTGCTGCTGCTGCTGCTGCTGCTGCTGTTGCTGCTACTACTACTACTAAATCTCTATGATTTACTAATACTTACTATGCATCACTACTCGTTGCTAGTATACTTTTAAGCTATTTTTTTCATTGAACTGATCCAGTGTATTATCTTTGCCTAGAAAGATAATGGCTCCAAAAGAATCGACAGCTGCTTTAGTCCGAAGACTAGTTGCTGAGGGTATAGCTGCAGAGCGAGCAGAGATGGCTCGTAACAATAAGGGGAATGGTAGTAACAATACTAATGGTACAAACAGCAATAACAATAATCAGGGTGGATGTACTTATAAGATGTTTACCAGCTGCACGCCACATGCTTTTCGCTGAATGAAAGGACCGGTTTGTTTGACTCGTTGGTTTGAAAAGTTAGAGTCTGTATTTCGAATCAGTGAGACTAGAGAAGTTGACAAAGTGAAGTTTGCCTCATGCACATTGTCAGACAGTTCATTAACATGGTGGAACGGCTATACTGCGTCGGTAGGACTTGATCAGGCTTTTGCCACTCCGTGGGAAGATTTTAGGCAATGTATGATCGAGGAGTACTGCCCTCGAAATGAGATTTTGATAATGGAGCGAGAACTTCATGAGTTGAAGCTGGTGGGTACTGATCTTGTTAGTTATAACAAGAGATTCTTTGAGTTAGCGTTGATGTGCCCAGAGTTGGTTCCGACTGAGAGGCGCAAAGTGGAACAATATATCGAAGGTTTGACTGGAAAGATCAGGACTGGTGTAACTACTTCTAAGCCAAAGACGGTGCAAGAAGCCATAGACATGGCAAATTTGTTACTTGATCAGGCTGCAAGTGACAACAAGGTGGTTGTGGCGACCCATGAGAACCGTTCTAGAGACAGTGAACGTAAGTGGAATAACGGTCATGACAAGAACTCTAATCAGCAATTTCACAAGAAATAACAGACTAATAAGGGTACTACGTCTGGTCCAAGTACTAGATCAGGGTATCAAGGGAGGTTCCCACTTTGTACCAAGTGTAATAGGCATCATACTGGAGCTTGTAATGGGCTGACTTGTGATAAGTGTAAGAGAACTGGGCACTCAGAAAAGGACTGTAAGATTGGTACAAATACTTGCTTTGGTTGTGGTAAGATCGGTCACTATAGAAAGGATTGTCTGAGTGCGGGAAAGACTACTGAGCCTGCGAAAGGACGAGCGTTCAAAATCAATTCAAGTGAAGCACATGATGATCCGAAGCTAGTCATGGGTACGTTCTTACTCGACAATCATCGTGCTTATGTACTTTTTGATTCTGGTGCCGATAGGAGTTTTGTGTCTAAGGATTTTTTCCATAATATTAAGAAATCGATATCGTCGTTAGAAAACTTGTACTCTATAGAACTAGGGAATGGTAATCTAATGAAAGCTGATCAAATCTATCATGGTTGTACTTTTAACTTGGCTGGGAAATCTTTTAGTATTGATGTGATACCGATTAAGCTGGGAAGTTTTGACCTTGTGGTCGGAATGGACTGGTTATCCGAGAATAGAGCCCACATCGTCTGTTACCAGAAAGCGATTCGCATTCCTGTTGCCGAAGGTGAGCCTTTGATGGTGTATGGAGAGAGGAGTAATACACCGCTGCATTTCGTTAATTGCTTGAAGGCAGAGAAACACATAAGAAAGGGTTGTCTTGCAATGTTGGTTCACATAAGCAAAACTGAACGTGACGCAAAGAAACTCGAAGATGTGCCGATTGTCAGAGACTTTCCCGATTTTTTTCCGGAGGAGTTACCAGGACTTTCACCGCATAGATATGTGGAATTTCAGATTGACTTAATGCCTGGAGCAGCACCTATAGCGCGCGCACCGTATAGACTTGCACCATCTGAGCTGCAAAAGTTGTCTAGTCAGTTACAAGAGCTTTTAGACAAGGGATTCATTCGACCGAGTTCTTCACAATGGGGAGCTCCAGTTCTTTTTGTTAAGAAGAAGGATGGATCTATAAGACTTTGTATAGATTACAGAGAACTAAATAAGTTAACTATCAAGAATAGATATCCGTTACCGAGGATCGATGATCTATTTAATCAGTTGCAAGGATCAGGATGTTACTCTAAGATTGATCTGAGGTCAGGTTACCATCAGATGAGAGTAAAGGAGACAGATATACCGAAGGCAGCGTTCATAACACGCTACGGACATCATGAATTTACAGAAATGCAGTTTGGTTTGACGAACGCACCGGCAGTCTTCATGGATCTCATGAACCGTGTGTGTAAGCCATACCTAGACAAGTTTGTTATTGTGTTCATTGATGATATTTTGGTATATTCTAAGAACGAGAAGGAACATGAAAAACATCTCCGTTTAATACTTGAGATGCTCAGGAAAGAGCAGCTGTATGCTAAGTTATCGAAGTGTGACTTTTGGCTGCAAGAAGTTCAATTTTTGGGTCATATCGTGGGTATTAATGGTATTCAAGTTGATCCTGCGAAGATAGAAACAGTCAAGAAATGGGAGACTCCTAAGTTGCCAACGCGGATTCGGAAATTCTTAGGTCTCGTCGGTTATTATAGAAGATTCATTGAGGGATTTTCTACTATTGCTCGATCGTTGACAACATTGACTCACAAGGGTAAAAAGTATGAATGGTCTGAGCAACATGAGTCTGCATTTCAGTTGTTAAAACAGAAATTGACTACTGCTCTGATTTTGTCTTTACCCAAAGGGAATGAATATTTCATGATTTACTGTGATGCTTCACGATAAGGTTTTGGTTGCGTGTTGATGCAACGGAAGAAAGTGATTGCCTATGGATCACGACAGTTGAAGATTCATGAGCAGAATTATACGACACATGATTTAGAACTTGGTGCTGTGGTCTTTGCACTAAAGATGTGGAGACACTACTTGTATGGTACTAAGCTTACAATTTTCACAGATCACAAGAGCTTGCAACATATCTTCGATCAGAAACAGCTCAACATGAGGCAGAGACATTGGGTAGAACTGCTGAACGACTATGACTGTGAGATCCGTTATCATCCTGGCAAGGCTAATGTTGTTGTAGACGCCTTGAGTAGGAAAGAGAAGGCTAAACCTCTCCGAGTTAGAGCGCTGAATATGACTGTCCGAACGAACCTTACTTCTCAGATACACGATGCACAATATAAGGCGTTAATGCAAGAGAATATTGATACTGAATCACTCAAGGGCCTAGATAAGCAGTTTGCCATTAGAGATGATGGAACTCACTACTTAGCTAATAGAATCTGGGTACCGAAATTTGGCGGACTAAAGGAACTAGTGCTAGATGAGGCATACAAGTCAAGATACTCTATTCACCCTGGATCTGAAAAATGTATCAAGTTCTTAAGGCACTATATTGGTTGCCCAATTTGAAAGCCGATGTTGCTACCTACGTTGGTAAATGCTTGACATGTGCTAAGGTCAAGGCAGAACATCAAAGACCATCAGGACTGCTGACACAACCACAGATTCCCCAGTGGAAATGGGAATGTATTGCAATGGACTTCATTACTAAGTTACCCAAGACTGTGGGAGGTTACGATACTATTTGGGTTATCGTTGATCGTCTCACAAAATCAGCTCATTTTCTACCAATTAAGGAGACGGATAAGATGGAAAAGTTGGCACAGGTTTACCTAAAGGAAGTGGTTTCCAGACATGGTGTGCCGATGTCTATTATTTTTGACAGAGATAGCAGATTCACGTATAGATTTTGGAAAACATTGCAAAAAACAATGGGAACTCGACTCGATATGAGTACTGCATTTCATCCGCAGACAGATGGCCAAAGTGAAAGAACCATCCAAACTTTAGAGGACATGTTGAGAGCATGTGTTATTAATTTTGGGAACGGATGGGATAGGTACTTACCGTTGGCAGAATTCTCGTACAATAACAGTTATCACGCGAGTATTAAGGCCGCACCTTTCGAGATGCTATACAGGAGAAAGTGTAGATCACCGATATGTTGGAGTGAATTGGGGACAGTCAATTGACAGGTCCTGAGATTATTCACGAGACTACTGAAAAGATTGTACAAATTCAAGAGATGTTGAAAACTGCTCGAAGCCGACAAAAGAGCTATGCTGATAATCGAAGACGACCTCTAGAATTTCAAGTTGGTGACAAAGTCATACTGAAAGTATCATCTTGGAAAGGTGTAGTACGTTTTGGGAAACGAGGAAAGTTAAGTCCAAGGTATGTTGGACCCTTTGAGATTACTGAACGGGTTGGACCCGTAGCATATAGATTGAGTTTACCTCAAGAACTTAGCGAGATTCATGATACGTTTCACGTGTCAAACTTAAAGAAGTGTTTGGCAGACGATAATTTGATAATTCCTTTGGACGAGATACAAGTAGATCCTAAACTTCATTTCGTAGAAGAACCTATTGAGATCATGGACCGTGAGGTCAAACACCTAAAGCAGATCAACATACCGATTGTGAAAGTTTGATGGAACGCATGCAGAGGACCGAAATTCACATGGGAACGTGAAGACTAGATGAAGCAAAAGTATCCGCAACTGTTTCCTAACGAGACAACTTCGACGGACGTGCACTAAATTTCGGGACGAAATTTCATTATCGGGGAGGTAATGTAATACCTAGCTATTTCCGTTAAACTTTGTTAACTGTCCGTTAAAGTATTTAATGGTGTTTACTTTCGATTCGTGTATTTAACTGAATTAAATGCATACTTGAGTTCATGATGAACTAACTTATTTAATATATAATTATATTAGTCGAAAAACTTATTTCATATTTTGAAATACTTAGAAAATGACACGGTTTTGAAAACTGCAACAGAGGTCTCACGAGACTGTCAGGTAATTGAAATTACCCAAACTTTTAATCTTTGACATCATCATCAAACAAATTAAATAAACTTACAATGTTTAAGGACTATATCGTATATTATAAAATAAGAAAATCAAAATAGATAATGATATATATTAAAGCTTATCTAATACGTATCATTTAGACACAAATTTCCACACATGGAACCTGCTACTTTTGACCTTAAGGAAAAGACACACTTAAAGTAGCCAAGATTTTCAACATTCGGGAGCTACTATTATTTTAATTACACATGAGTTTTATTACACACTGTTTATTCTAAAAGGACTCTAGAAAGTGGTGTATTTACATAAATAAAATTGTAAGACATATTGAAATATAAGGACTAAAAATGTAAATATGAAATCCATTTCATTCATTCAATTCATATTCATACGTAAGTAATTGCACATGTCACTTTCAACTTTTGTTAATTGGCCAAATATATAATATATCATATGATATCTTATCCCTTGATTATAGGGATCATGTTCCTTGCTAATTCATCAATTCAATTTATGCATTTCTTACTAGATATGCCTACATTTAATATGAGATATGCTAAATATTAAATATGATATTGTCTATAATAAATATAAATAAATATTTATTAATTCGTAAGCTATGAGTCTATATATACACCCTTAAAACCTCACAATTTATTCACCACCATAACACCATCAACTACTTGTTATTTGCAAAAACCTTGAGCATCAAATTTGTTCCTTGCATCATTCTACATCTAGTAACCTGTGTTGATTTCCCTAGAAAGGTATAATTGCAAACCCTAAATTAATAAATCTGATTTTTAATGTTAATCTTATGCATTAGATGTTCTATTGCTCAATTGGTCGCGTTTGTACATTTAATTAGTCATTATATTGTCCGATTTACGAGTTAGGGTTTAATCACGAATTGTATTGCTATGCTACTGGTTTTTATGACTTTGTTTTATACAATTACAATATGTATATATGAATAGCTATCGAAAAACTATTGAATTTGCTCGCTTGAATCGCATGATTTCGTTTAGTATAGCCTAAGTTATGATCGTTTGAAGTTTCGGTATGTAATTGTGCACTAAAACGAAAATTGAAATTTGTAAGTTATGAATTGGTTTATAAACTGATGATAGATGGATAGAGGATTGAAAAACACATAAAATGGACTAGGATATCATAGTAAACGGATTTGTTAAAGTCATTTTATGATTACCCGAATGTTCGTGCTACAACGTATTGACTAGTAATTAGTTCATGGACCAAACAACCACTTAACATGCTTTTTGATGACCAAGATTTTGTTTTCTGTAAATTTAATGAGTAGTGCTTGATATTTCATGTAGAATTCATGTGCTAAATGTTCCTAGATATTCATATATTTGACCCCGAAAACAGCTACCTGATTAGGATCGAATCTGTCAATTTTGCACCAATAAATGTCTAGCATGAAGTAGGAGTTGAATTGGAGTTTATGCTTTTGGTATGTTGTAGTATATATGTTAATTAGCATATCACATTTATATGTCTAGCTCTGAAAGCTTGGTTTGATATGTGTTGTATGCGTGCCGAAACCAAAGGTCGACATTCTGTCTAAATCAGAAAACCCGACTTGTTGGTCAAAACTGTATGAATTGGCTAGATAGATTTATTTGATTATTTTACCACTGATAATTTGGAGTGTTTAGAGTCATCTCCAATTGCCCTTTGTTAATTTCTATTTTCTAGATTAAATGAGAATTTTTACAAAACTGATGCGCAAACAAAAACTGAACTTGATTGTGTTGCATGCTACGTGAATTCTAGGAATCGTATGATAGTGTGCTTAGTCTTTTTAGAAATCTTATAACATGGAATAATGATCTAGAGTTGTTCATAATTGTTTGATGTGTCATTAATGAACTATTCTTGTCCGATTGCATGACTGCCGTGAAAACATACGAACGTTAAACTAGAAATCGTTAATTGACTAAACGAATGTGTGAAACTTATAAGTTGACATTGGTTTGACTTTATGATAACATTGGCATGACCTACTGATGTATTTGACCTAGGTTGATGATAATGCTAAAAAAGAACATATATTTCATAGCATTATCCTCAAGGAAGACAAGCTTTTAGTTGCAATTGTTCTATTTACAAGTGATATTCGTTTAAATAATAAAAGGTGAAGACAAAAGACAGATTCGACGAATTGAAGATGCAAATGACCAAAAAGCTCAAAAGTACAAAGTACAATCCAAGAGGTTCAATTTATTGATGAGAAACGTCTCAAAATTACAAGAGTACAAGACGCGAAACGCAAAGTACAAGATATTAAATTGTACGTAAGGACGTTCGAAAATCCGGAACCGGGATATGAACCAACTATCAACGCGCGACGCAACGGAGCTAAATGAATTGTGACCAGTATTTGACGGCCATGCGATCGCATGGCCATCATGAAGAAAACTCATGCGATCGCATGAGCCCAGGAGCTTGGCCACATCTATAAATTCAGCAGTTTTTCGGACAAAAATAACACTCCTTTTTCAATCTCTCTCTCACGATATATATATATATATTTATAATTTATAATTTTAATTTAATTTTAATTTAAGATTAATAATAATAAGGTTATGTTAGCGAATGTTGTAAGTGTGTAAGTCAAAATTCTGTCCGTGTAACGCTACGCTATTATTAATCATTGTAAGTTATGTTCAACCTTTTTAAATTAATGTCTCATAGCTAAGTTATTATTATGCTTATTTAAATCGAAGTAATCATGATGTTGGACTAAATATTAAGATTGGGTAATTGGGCTTTGTACCATAATAGGGGTTTGGACAAAAGAACGACACTTGTGGAAATTGGACTATGGGCTATTAATGGGCTTTATATTTGTTTAATTGAATGATAGTTCATTAATTTAATATAAAGATTTACAATTGGACGTAATTATAAATAACAACATACACTCGATCGTACACGATGGGCGGGATATTTATAAATACTAATAATCGTTCATTTAACCGGACATGGGAATGGATTAATAGTCAATAGACCCATTAAAATAGGGGTAGATTATGTACAAGGACACTTGGCGTAATTGTTAACAAAGTATTAAAACCTTGGGTTACATGCAGTTGATATCCTGGTGTAATTATTAAACAAAGTATTAAGACCTTGTTACAGTTTAAGTCCCCAATTAGTTGGAATATTTGACTTCGGGTATAAGGATAATTTAACGAGGACACTCGCACTTTATATTTATGACTGATGGACTGTTATGGACAAAAACCGTATGGACATATTGAATAATCCAGGACAAATGACAATTAACCCATGGTAATAAATTAAAATCAACACGTCAAACATCATGATTACGGAAATTTAAATAAGTATAATTCCTTTATTTCATATTTCATCGCACTTTTATTTACTGTCATTTTATTTATTGCATTTTTATTTATCGCACTTTTTAATTATCTCAATTTTATTTACCGTCATTTTATTTATCGCCCTTTAATTTATCGCATTTTATTTTTCGTTATTTACTTTACGCTTTAAATTAAGTTATATTTATTTTTAATATTTTACATTAGGTTTTAATTGTGATTTAAGACATAAAATTGACAAATAACGGTAAAAACCCCCCTTTATAATAATAATAATAATACTACTTATATATATATATATATATATATATATATATATATATATATATATATATATATATATATATATATATATATATATATATATATATATATATATATATACAAATTTAGTTTAAAAAAATATATAGCGTTAAACTAGGCTAGCTCCCTGTGGAACGAACCGGACTTACTAAAAACTGCACTACTGTACGATTAGGTACACTGTCTATAAGTGTTGTAGCAAGGTTTAGGTATATCCACTCTATAAATAAATAAATAACTTGTGTAAAATTGTATCATATTTAATAGTATTTCGTAGCAAAAATATAAGTATTTCGTACCCCTCTGCTTTAACATCAAGTCTTTTTGTGCCGCTGCCGGGTACATCTTAAACGCCGGAAGCGAAACGCTATATAAAAAAAGATTTTTATTAAGTTTTAATTTCTTTTTGTAAAAATACGTTTTAAATATTAAAAATACAAAAATATAAAAAATATATATATATATTTTTAAGAGTTTGTTTAAAATATATAAAATTATAAAGTATTTCTATTTCTATTTTAATTTTTAAAGTATAATTTTTTATTTTATTTTATATAAATATAAATATTTTATATAAAATTAAAACAGAAAAAAAATAATAAATAAAATCGGGCCTGACACTGTAGCAACCCAAACTTCTGGCCTGGATCCAAGAAGCATGCGATCGCATGGCCAGAACAAAGAAACCTCATGCAGTCGCATGAGGTGAAAAGACTGGTCTGAACCTAGTACCGTACGAATTAGGGTTAAGTTAATTATTATTATTTTTATTAATTACCTAATTAGGGTTTATTATAATAATAATTAGTTTTAGTTAATTTGTATTTTTAAGTTTAATTAGTTTTAAAAATATTTAAAAATTAATACTTTATAAAATAAATATAAAAATAATATTTTTATAAAAATAAGTAATTTTATCACTTTTATATCTTTTTATATTTCGTATCTTTTTAATCGTTTATTCGTAAATTGTATATTTATCATTCATAATTAGTTTTAAAACTAGTATTTTTCCGTAGTTATTTTTATTTCTAGATTTTTAGGCTTTGCCGTAAAATCCCTTAAGTGCTTTTTCTTTAGATTAAGATTTAGGTGCTTTAGAATTTTACGACGTCGCTCAACGTTTTAATATTTAATAGATTTTAGTACTTTTTAAGTTATTGCCGTTTTGGATATAGAATTCCTTTAATCTTTAATACCTTTAGACGCAACTTTTAATATTTAGTTTTTAGAATACTAAGTTTCGACGCTTATTTTCTTATTTTTGTTTTTCGACCTTTTATTTTTCGACGTTTTTTGACGCGCTCTTTTTCTTTCTTATTTCTCGACGCTATAGTTTTTAGGACATAGAATTTTCTATTTCTTCTCTAAAATTTCAAAACGAAAAATTATTTTAAGCAGTTAAATTGATAGACATCCAAAATTTTATGGTTCGTAGTAATAGTGGGATTTGTTAGTGGCGAGTTGTGGGCTTCCGATTTAAAGGGTCCTGGCTACCTGCTGCATTATTGGCTATTCGAAACGTGGGCAAAATCAGAAAAGTCTATTAATTTGATAACTTATATAATTTTTATCTTTTATAACTAATAGGATATTCAGTGAATGCACCGAGCAAAACGTTCACCACCTTTCATACGTTCACCATCTGTAACCAGATCAAGACATCTAGCGAATATTGTCGCCGTTGATTTTTTCTTTAGAATCGTCATCTAGTCGACCAAGTACTCCAATTCAAATTTCCGATAATCCATTTTTTGAACCCGACCTCACAATTGAGAATCCGGAGGATATTCAGGAACAATTCAGAGATCCTGAACCACTAATCATTCCTCTTGAACCACAAATCACTCATTCAGAAATTGTCAAGGAAGAAACCATTAAATCAGAATCCTCTAGTGATTCAGATTCAACAAATTCAATCATGGAAAATCTGGAACCTCTAAGTATGGAAGACCGAATGAGAGCTAAACGCACTGGCCAAGGTCATGCAATTACTCAATCAGACATTAATGCACCAGATTATGAAATCAAAGGATAAATCCTACACATGGTAACTAATCAATGCCAATTTAGTGGTGCGTCAAAGGAAGATCCAAACGAACATCTTCGTACCTTTAATAGGATCTGTACTCTATTTAAAATCCGAGAAGTTAAGGATGAACAGATATATCTCATGTTATTTCCCTGGACTTTAAAGGGAGAAGCTAAAGATTGGTTAGAATCGTTACCTGAAGGGGCGGTTGATACATGGGATGTCTTAGTTGAAAATTTTCTTAAACAATTCTTTTCGGCATCTAAAGCCGTGAGACTACAAGGAGAAATTGTTACGTTCATGCAGAAGCGAAATGAAACTCTATATGAGGCGTGGACAAGATTTGGAAAGTTATTAAGAGGATGTCTGCAACATGGTTTAGACACTTATCAAATAGTACAAATATTCTACCAAGGATGCGACATCACTACATGAAAAGACATCGATATAGCAGCTGGTGGTTCCATTATGAAGAAAACCGCAACTGAAGCTTACAAAATTATTGATAACACTGCTTCCCACTCACATGAGTGGCACCAAGAAAAAGATATCGTTAGATCATCTAAAGCGGCTAGAGCCAATTCTAGCCATGACTTTGATTTCACTTCCGCAAAGATAGATGCTGTCGAACGACGAATGGAAAAGATGACTAAAGATATTCACTCAATACGAATTAGTTGTGAGCAGTGTGGAGGACCACATTTGACAAAAGATTGTCTCAGTATTGAACAAACAATGGAACAAAGAGAGAATGTTCATACATGAACCAAAGGCCTGGAAATAATTATCAGAATAATTTTCAACCGCCAAGACCAATCTACAATCAAATTTAGAATTATAACTGAAATGTTCCATACAACAATCAACAAGGTCCTAACAATCAACAAGTATCCAACAATACTTACATTCCGCAAAGACCTATTTTTCCAATTAAACCACCACAAACCGATGATAAAAAGCCAAATTTAGAAGACATAATGTCGAAGCTAGTTGAATCTCAAACGCAGTTTTTCACATCTCAGAAACAAACCATTGAACAAAATGCTCAAGCATTTAGAAATCAACAAGCTTCTATTCAAAATCTGGAACAAGAAGTAAGCAACCTAGCAAGGTTGATAGGTTAAAGAAAAGTGGGAAGTCTACCTAGCGATACAAATGCTAACCCCCGGAATGAAACAGCTAAAGCCATTACCACAAAAAGTGGTATTACACTTAAACCACCTGAAATACCTGTAATTTCTGAAGACTCTATTCCTACTCCACAAGAACCACAATCTGAGCAAGATAAGGAAAAAGAACCGGTAGTTGAAAAGGTTAATGAAGATAACACAGTTATGGCTAAACCTTATGTTAAACCATATCAACCACCACTTTCTTACCCAAGTAAAATGAGAAAAGAAAGACTTGAAGCCGAGCAATCCAAATTCTTGGATATGTTTAAACAAATAAATGTAAATCTTCCTTTCATTGATGTGATTTCAGGAATGCCAAGATATGCCAAATTCTTGAAAGATCTAATTACAAATAGAAAGAAAATGGAAGAACTCTCGGCTGTTACAATGAATGCTAATTGTTCTGCAGTGCTGTTGAATAAGATACCAGAAAAATTATCAGATCCTGGAAGTTTCACAATTCCATGTTTTCTGGGTAGTCTTAGTTCAATAGAAGCATTGACAGATTTAGGTGCTAGTATAAATTTAATGCCGTATTCACTATACACTAAACTAGACCTTGAAGAATTGAAACCAATACGAATAAGCATACAACTAGCCGATCGATCAGTAAAATATTCTAGAGGGATAATGGAGAACATGCTAGTTAAAGTTGGTACTTTAGTATTTCCAGTAGATTTTGTTATTCTGGACATGGAAGAAGATTCTCGAGTTCCTCTCATATTAGGAAGACCATTCTTAAACACGGCTAAAGCAATAATAGACGTGTTCGGTAAGAAACTGACCCTAATTGTAGAGACGAGAGTGTTACCTTTTCTGTTGATAAAGCCATGGAACAACCGGAATCTGCAGATGATACATGCTATTATATTCAAACTATAGATTCACATGCAGAATTGTTAGAAGAATTTCCAGAATTACAAGGAACGGGAGAATGTTCTTTAGGAGAAGAAACTGAACCAATTGATGAAACTGAAATGTTAGCTACATTTATGGCTAATGAATATGAACCAACAACAGAAGAACTTCAAATGCAAAAAGAAGAAGACATATATCAATACAAATCATCGATAGAAGAACCACCGACATTAGAGTTAAAACCACTTCCAAACCATTTAGAATACGCTTATTTACATGGTGAATCTAAATTACCTATAATAATATCGTCTTCTCTTTTTGAAAATGAAAAATCTCAACTCATTTCTGTGACGACCCAAAAATTTCTGACCAAATTTAAACTTAATCTTTATATGATTTCGACACGATAAGCAAAGTATGTAATATTGAGTCTCAAAAAGTTTTGGAACTACATTCATGTAACCAATCACCCTATGACTATTCCCGACGATTCATGAACAATTATTTATAAATAAATATGTATATATTATATGAATATAAATATAAGAATATATAATATCTTGAGTTAATAAAGTATACTTTAAATAATTAGAATTTAAAATATAAAATAACAATTAGAAGAAAATTAAGTACTGTTAATATATATAAAATATGTATATGTTATTATAAATCTATGATTCCTATTAAAGATATAAAATTTTATATTAACTATTCAGTAAATGTAATCATATAACATAATATTACATAAATAATAAATGATATTATATTAAATTACAAGTTTGAATATAAGTAATATATTAATATTATTATCATTACTTTCAATATTATTGTTATTATTGATATTAACATAAATATTTGTATTAGTAATATTATTATTTATAGTATAAACCATATATGTATAAGTTGTCATATTATTATTATTAGTATTATTATTATCATTAATAATATTATAACTAGTAATATTATTAGTATCATTAATAAGATTATTATTATCATTAGTACTAAGTAAATTATGAAAATTATCATTTATCATATTAATTATATTCTTTTATCAAAAATATTATAAAAAGTGATATTAGTAATAGCATTACTAATAATACTAATATAATTATTAAAATACAAACTTTATGAATTATATATACAAATACATTAATAGATAAAGGAAATTAGATATATATAAATACTTATATATAAAATTCAGTCATATATTTATAAAAAAATAGATATAACAGATAAATAGATATATGTACGGTTATATATATACAATTATTATCCTTAATAAATTTAATTTGTTATTAATATAAATGTAAACCCACACACACACACACACACACACACACACATATATATATATATATATACATATACATATATATATATATATATATATATATATATATATATATATATATATATATATATATATATATATATATATATATATATATATATATATATATATATATATATATATATATATATATATATATATTATGCCTTTCCTATCACGATATAACTGTTGCGGATCTTTGATTCTATATCTAAGTTGTTAACTGTCTTAATCCAAACCAGCGCATCATACTCGATTTTGATCAGATGGAGTTAAAATCTGTTGCAAGTCTTTATCTCCTTTTTATTTTCTTTATATTTCTTTATCCCCGAATTGATTCCTTCTGTCAACTGTTTCTGATAAATAACCACTGATTAATTCGTGTTTTTGAAGAAGATTTATTCAAATCTCTACCATCAATTGTCAATTATTACCGATACTAGTTTATCCTGAGCGAATTAAACAGAAATATATATTTTTCTTTACTCGTTTATCTCTGTTCTTCCTTCTTTTCTGCCATAACTCGAATTCGAATTCCATTTCAAAAAGTGTTAATGCAATCTTGTTAGGAGTTATCTACTTAATCTTTCTGAAAAATCCCAAGCTTCAATTCTTTAAAACGAATTCGAGTTTTCGAAGTCAAAGTTAATCTTTTAAAAGTCAACATGTTTGTTCATGAAGAAATTCGAATTAGGTTCGGTGTTTCAAGTTAAATTGATAATCCAATTAGTTTCTAATAACTATTTGGAAACCTTTTTGTGCTATAATTTAAGCCTAAAACGTTATAAAGGTTTGAGTTCGATTTCAAGTTCATAATGAGGTTCATACGTCTGCTGCTACTTCTTTTTAAAACTCTGTTCTGTTAAAAATCAATCCTACAATCATTAGGTTGTTTCTGCTTCGTTGAAAAAGCTACAATAAATAAATAATTTGGTGATGGAGTGGTTCTGAACCTCTGGTCGATTAAGAAACAAAGAAGAAGAAGACATACGCAGAAGGATAGGTTAAAAATAAATAGGGTATGTTTTAATTGTGAAAGACATAAACAGACGGATGGTTATGAGTTGGTGTGGGTGAACAAGAGGTCTTGGGTTCGACTCCCGTCGTGTGCAATTCTTTTTAAAACGGTTTTTTTTTTAAAATGTAGTCATTAATTTTAAAATTATTATTATTATTATTGTATTTATTATTATTTATTGTTATTATTATTATGCTAGTTATTATTACTCCTAAAAATATAGAAATATGATTAATATCATCCTTAATTAAATTAATAGTATTATCATTATTATTATTATTATTATTATTATTATTATTATTATTATTATTATTATTATTATTATTATTATTATTATTATTATTATTATTAATATTAATATTATTATTATTATTATTATTATTATTATTATTAATTATTGTTGTTATTGTTATGTTAATTAATTATAACATTAATATTAGGATTATTATTATTATTAATATAATTAATATTATTAGTATCATTATTATTATTACTAATATTATACTATTAGTATTATTATTATTAATAACTTTATAAGTATTATATTTATTGTTAAAATTATCATTATTATTATTAACTTATAACATTTTTATTTATTTTTACTAGTATTATCATTATTATTAGTATTATAATTATTTTCATTATTATTATTTTTAACATTATTATTATTATTAAGATTAGTACTATCATTATTATTATTAATGTTATCACTTAAAATATTATTTTAGTATTAACAAACAAATGATATTTATATATAAATATATTTAATACATATAACATAACAAAATTTAATACTTTTATGTACAAAATGAATATACGAAACATATATATATATATATATATATATATATATATATATATATATATATATATATATATATATATATATATATATATATATATATATATATATATATATATATATATATATATATATATATATATATAAAGAATATAACTAATAAAATTTTTATATATATTTATTCGAATACAACTATGTATATTAATAAAAATACAAATGATATATGTTCATGAATCCGAGACCAACCCTGCATTGTTCAATGTCGTCATATATATTTTTACTACAAAATACAGTATGGTGAGTTCATTTGATCCCTTTTACTCTTTACATTTTTGGGACTGAGAATATATGCGCTACTTTTACAACTGCTTTATTAAATGCTTTTGAAATACATTTTGAACTGCGAATACATGAAATACTTTTATAAATGTTTGACGAGATAGACAGAAGCAAAACATTCCTCGAATGAATTATGTGGACGTGATAATTACGACCATTGAATTATGTGGACGTAATAATTGCCACAATTGATATGAATATTTTTCCCCTGATTATTATTGCTTGGTAACCTAAGAATTAGGGAACATCACTAATTTTGAGAATTAGTGCACGCCTAATTGACGCGAATCCTAAAGGTAGCGATCAGGTTTAACACCCCCACCCAGAATGTTCACTAGTCGAAAGGGCTAGTGGGCGTGGTATTTAGTACTTCGAAGTTTATATGATTATTATACAAATGAGATATTCTGTTTTGGGGATATTATTATGCGCATTATATGTTAAGGTCGGTTACCAAGCCAAGTTATGAAAGCAATGAAAAGTGAATGTTATGTATCGAGAGAATGATTTTATACACAGGTTATGTGTATGTTATTTTTGTGCACGAGATATGTGCACGGTTACTAAGATTTATGAAAGATGATTTCATACACGAGAAAGGTGTACTGTATTTAAAAGATATCGCATGTACATTACAGGTGGGTATAGGATTCGGGCTCATTTGTACCATGCAGCATTTAAATCTTGTGGTCTATCAAAATGATGAATTTTATTGTTTTATGATAAACCTATGAACTCACCAACCTTTTGGTTGACACTTGAAAGCATGTTTATTCTCAGGTATGAAAGAAATCTTCCACTGTGCATTAGCTCATTTTAAGGATATTACTTGGAGTCATTCATGACATATTTCAAAAGACGTTGCATTCGAGTCGTTGAGTCCATCAAGATTATTACTAAGTCAATTATAGTTGGATATATTATGAAATGGTATGCATGCCGTCAACTGTCGACGTAATGAAAGTTTGTCTTTTAAAAAGGAATGCAATGTTTGTAAAATGTATCATATAGAGGTCAATTACCTCGCGATGTAATCAACTATTGTGAATCGTTTATATTGTATATGAATTTCTGTGCTAAAAGCTCATAAACCAGCTATTGCATGGAAAATTCATGACATTAAAGGCATAAGTCCTTCGTATTGCACATATAAAATCCTTATGGAAGAAGGTCATAAAACGTACGTGCAACGGTAACGAAGACTAAATCCGAATATGCAAGATGTTGTTAAGAAAGAAATTATTAAACTGCTTGATGCAGGATTAATTTATCCAATCTCTGATAGTCCATGGGTAAGCCCAGTTCAATGCGTACCTAAGAAGGGTGGCATGACTGTCATCATAAATGAGAAAAATGAGCTTATTCCTACTAGGACTGTAACAGGATGGCGTGTTTGTATTGATTATAGAAAATTAAATGACTCTACCAGAAAAGACCACTTTCCCCTACCTTTCATTGATCAAATGTTGGAAAGATTAGCCGGGAATAGTTACTATTGTTTTCTTGACGGTTTTTCCGGATACTTTCAAATCCCAATAGCACCCGAGGACCAAGAGAAAACCACATTCACGTGTCCTTATGGTACTTTTGCTTACAAACGCATGCCATTTAGACTTTGCAACGCCCCTGCAACCTTTCAAAGGTGCATGATGGCAATTTTTCATGACATGATAGAAGAATGCATGGAAGTTTTCATGGATGACTTTTTAGTCTTCGGTGATACTTTTGAATCATGTCTAGTTAATCTTGAACGAATGCTTATTAGATGCGAACAATCAAATATAGTTCTTAATTGAGAGAAATGCCATTTCATGGTTAAAGAAGGCATCATTCTTGGTCATAAAATCTCAAAGGAAGGAATTGAAGTGGATAGAACTAAATTAGATGTAATTTCTAAACTTGCACATCCCACCAATGTTAGAGGAGTTAGGAGTTTTCTAGGGCATGACGGTTTTTACCGACGTTTCATAAAAGATTTTTCTAAAATTGCCACTCCTATTAAAGATCGATTATAATGAAATTCCATGGTTTGCAGACTATGCAAACTACTTTGTATATGGATTCCTTGAAAAAGGAATGTCGTGCCAAAAACGAAAGAAATTCTTCAGTGATATAAAACACTATTTCTGGGAAGATCCACATTTGTTTAAAAGTTGTCCCGATGGAATAATACGCCGATGTGTATTCGGGGATGAAGCCAGTCAAATCTTAAACCATTGTCACACAGGACCAACAGGAGGGCATTATGGGCCTCAACTTACAGCAAGAAAAGTTTACGATGCTGGGTTCTATTGGCCTACAATTTTCAAAGACGCACACCTTCTTTGCAAATCCTGTGATGCATGTCAAAGGGCCGGAAAAATAAGTCAACGTGATGAAATGCCACAAAATGTCATTCAAGTATGTGAAGTATTTGACGTTTGGGGTATTGACTTTATGGGTCCATTTCCAAAATCTCATAATAACCTCTACATTCTCGTTGCCATTGATTATGTATCTAAATGGGAGGAAGCACAAGCTCTCCTGACTAACGATGCACGAGTTGTAGTCAACTTCTTAAAATGTCTTTTTGCTAGGTTAGGAACATCGAAAGCTTTAATAAGTGATCGGGGTACTCATTTTTGTAATAATCAACTTGAGAAAGTTCTTAAAAGATATGGAGTAACTCATAAAATCTCAACCGCTTATCATCCACAAACAAGTGGACAAGTTGAAAATACCAACCGAGCATTAAAACGTATTCTAGAGAGAACCGTAGGATCAAATCCGAAGGAATAGTCCATGAAATTGGAGGATGCACTATGGGCTTTTAGAACAGCCTACAAAACTCTAATTGGTACCACACCTTTTAAACTTGTTTACGGAAAAGCATGTCACCTTCCAGTAGAAATTGAGCACAAAGCATTTTGGGCTTTGAAGACATGTAATCTTGATTTTCATGAAGCTGGACGTCTACGATTACGTCAATTAAATGAATTAGAAGAATTAAGACATGATGCATACGAAAATTCGTTAATCTATAAGGAAAGAATGAAGAAATGGCATGATAAAGAATCAGAAGTTCAAAAGAATTTAAAGAAGGAGACAGAGTCCTTCTTTTCAATTCACGATTCAAGCTATTTCCTGGAAAACTGAAATCAAGATGGTCTGGACCATTCATAGTCAAAAGAGTTTTCCCATATGGAACAATAGAGTTAATAAATTCAAACGGAATTGAATTTAAAGTTAATGGTCACATAGTTAAATATTACATACATGGTCCAATGGAAGTTGACAATGAAGTCAATCATAATTTCACTACCCAAGAAAACCCTCAGAATGAAAACATAAATATGTTATCAACAACATATGAAAAACAAAAATTGGAAGATGGGGAAGCTTCAAATTGGAGTGATGAAGAAGAATTCCTATACAAACCTCCCATTCCAAGAAACGAAGAAAAATGTGAACAAGAAGTTCAAGTAGAAGTGAAAGAACCAAGAAAAGATCACTTGGAAAAGGTTAACAAACCAACTCTACTTACTAAAGTAGGAGACCCAGGTGAATTTATCATTTCTTGCTTGCTTAACGATGGTGCTATGTATAATGGACTCGCAAATTTAGGAGCAAGTGCAAATGTTATGCCTCTTTCCTTATACAAAAGATCAAGTGTAGGTAAATTAAGACCAACCAGAATAGGTGTTCAATTATTTGATCAAACCATTAAACATCAGATTGGAATAGCAAACAATTTACTTGTTAAAGTGGGAAGTTTGACCTTTGTTGCAAACTTCATAGTTATTAATATCGAGGAAGACCTTAATATTCCTCTAATTTTAGGTTGCCCATTTTTAGCAACCACCGAAGCGTTCATTGATGTAAGAGAAGGTAGAATGACACTTAGGGATGGTGACAAATCGGTTACCTTTGTGAACCGAAAGTTTAGATCTCCACCAATCAAAACTGTTGAACCAATAAAAATGCCTAAGTGTGAGGAAGATGAAGCAACAACCAATGAAGACCTGATAACAAAGAACCCCGTTGTTGACACAAAATTAGATGAACCCGTTTTTAACAGTTCAATGAAGAAACTTTATAAACGGATTCAAGATGCTAGGATTAAGGGGAACTTTAAGTTATGTAACCGATTAGTATCCAATTTGTCGCCTAAAGAAAAGGCAATGTTAGTTGAATTTGTGAAATTTACAGAGGAAATCAACAATTGGCTTGAAGCAAAAGTTAGAGATATACAAGTTGTTGATAGTCCAATTGAAAACGAAGTTAATCACAATTTCGACACCACATCTAACTAAGTGTGGGAAGATTCTAATCTTTTAAGAGTAATAAGTATTTCTGTTAGAGTTAGATATTATGTTCTCGTGTAGTTTCCGAGATATATATATATATATATATATATATATATATATATATATATATATATATATATATATATATATATATATATATATATATATATATATATATATATATATATATATATATATATATATATATACATACATACATACATACATACATACATACATATCCGAATGGTCTTTCCCTAGTAGACCCTAAAGAACTAGTCTTCTCCCTCCATTCTGAATTTTTATTTTTTTTAGGTTTTACGAGATGAAGAATTACTTTGATCTGAACCATGGTCTACTACTACACGCTATGATTACTAAACGTAATAATAACATCTTCCCGAGTGAACCGGTATCATTCATAAGAGGAAAAATGGACGAAGTGAGGAAAGAACTCATTAAAGATCATCATAAGATACATTTTGGTAAATGAAAATCAAAATTCGCAACAAAAAGAAGAGCACGACACCTTGAAAGATGTCATAAATGCGGAAAATGGTCACACGAAGGTAAATGTTCGAACAATCAAACATATTCAAATACCGAATTTGTTACTCTATGCAGAGAAGGACCATTCATATGTTTAGAAGAAAAGTTATTGAAAAATCGAGGTTACGCTTATGTAGCTATGGAAAACCAAATCACACGACTCTCCTATGAGTCGGCTAAAGCAGGTCTCTGAGAATTCTTTCTCACAGGTAAGTATGTACAGTTTTTATTTTTATTTTTATTGCTTTTAACCTTTTGATAATAAACGCTGAATCGTTCGCTATAAAGTATTAAATTGGTATTCAATAAAATTAGGTATGCGAAACCAAAATTATTGATATCATACAAAAAATTATTACATCACTGCGAAATTTATCGTTTATTCTTAAGGTATAAATATCTTTAATCAATCAATCCAAAATAGTTCAGAAATTCGTCAAGAGTAACACTAGGTTATGGAACCGAAATTACTTTACCCAAAAGAGGGGCGTATATTTTTGATAATATTTAATTGATTAAAGTGGGATAAAAGACCAAAAAGATTTTTCATTTTGAATTTTTACCTTGTTTTTAAAATTAATATATAAATATTAAATTATTATTGTAAATTTTTAAAATTAATATATTTAAGTTTTTAAATATTTTAAAAAAAATTAATATTTTTAATATAAGTTTGTAAAATTAATGTATAAAAATATTAATAATATCAATTTTTAATTTTATGCATTTTAAATTTAAGTTTGGTGTGAATTTAAAAACAAAAATTTACTTTATTTCACTAAGTTAAAAAAAATTGATTTCTAAAATTCGTCGTGAGTTGTAGACTAGGTCGTTGAACCGAAATTGCTTTACCCAAGGGAGTGACGAGAAATTTTATTATCATTATTTTTAATCTTATTAAATTAAAGTATGCCAAAAACATTAAAAAACCCAAAAATCTTTGCTTTTAAAACAACGCTTTAAAATGACAAATTTTAAAATTTTATCGAGGGACGAACTAGGACTAAGATCCGAAACACCCTCATTCTAAAAAGAAACAAAATTTTTAATTTTTAATTAATTATTTGTTTTAAAAGTATAACTTAAAAAAAAAAAAAATGACCCCATGCGATCGCATGGGGTTTGGCCTTCAGAACCATGCGGTCGCCTGGGAAGGAAAAGCTGGGCAGGTACAAAATTTCCAGTCGCCTGCTTCTGTCTCATAACACAACACACACACAATACACGAACACTCTCCCAATCTTTCCCAAAAATCACCAATTTTTCACCAAAATCAACCAAATTTTTCACAATAATCCGCTATAATCGTGTCTTTCTTTAGATGGGGAGGCAAAAAGGTAAAAATTTCACCCCTAAACTCTTTAAATTTTCAGTTTTAGTGTTCTTGAGCTAATTTTTACCTAATTTAATTTTGTTAATTTCTAGTGTAATTAGAGTTAAATTTTTAGTATATTATGCATGTATAACCTAAATTGATGCTATTTAACATGATTTGAAGCCAAAAACTTCAAAATTTTTAGAAATCTAGGGTTTGTGTTCTTGAGCAATTTGAGGCTTTTTGATATAAACAGGTTATGACCGATTTTTGTTATGAATTATTGCTAAATTAAGTAGTGTAACATGTTTAGGTAGCTAAATGATCTAAACATTGATCATAAACATGATTTTTGAGAATTAAAGTGGACTTTTCAAGTCTAAAATTCATGAACTTGATTAAATTGATGTAAATGCCATTTGAAACTTGTTTAATTGCTAGTAATGGTTATTTTAACATGTTACTTAAGTTGAATGCTTATGAACTTTGTAACCATTTTCATATATGCTTATTTGAAAAAGAGTAGAATTGATAAAAATATGAAAATGAATATAAGTTTAATATGGATTAAACATGTTATTGTAATTGTTTTAATTTGTTATTTTACTAACACTAATGCATATTGGATGCATAAATTTTGTGTTTAATGTGTTTTGCAGAAATATACCGAATCTGGCGGTGCATCATCATCATCAAGACAACCTGCTCCGGAACCACGGTCAGAAATGCAATATGAGCCACAATATGAACCAGAACGTGAACAGGAACAACAACAAGAACAACAATATCATAATGATCAACACATACCATATTATGATCCGCAACAAGAATATGTTAATGCCTACGTACGATTTCCGATTCATCCAATAATAGAACACCCAACGATTCATGAAGAACAGTTGCATCCCAATTTGAGATTTGATCGAAGCTGGAGAGATTACCCGACATACCAAAGTAACAAATTTAAACTGGTACCAAAAAATGTAGAAGTACCGAGGGTAATCGATTGGGAGCCTTTGGAAAGGGTCCAACTAGCTAACTCAGTTAGGCAGCATCTGATCCAAAGGTAAGGCAACACTTCTTTTCCCAATTGGGAACGTTTATTCACCATTCGTAGGCCTGTATATAAAGAGTGGTGTGTTGAGCTTATGAGTACTATATCACTTGATGCGGATGTAGTTAGGTTAGACGATAGGAATTTTCTTAGATTTTTACTTGGCCGTAGGATGTATAGGATGTCCATGCTGGACATGGCCAGGGCTTTACAGATTTACACTCCTGGTGAATTACTACTACCTAATTGTATAAATTTGATTTATCATGGTGAAAGGGTAGATAGAAATTTTGACGCGGACGCCGTCTGGAGGCGTATGTCAAATTATAATGTTTTTACGCGGGGAGGAAGACACTCCTATTTAGATATTAACAAAGCCGAGCTTCGTATTATATATAGATTTTTAGCTAATTCGATTGCACAAAGAGGTAACAACAAGGAGAAAGTGACTCAACACGATTTATTTTACCTTAAGTGTATTCGAAACACTAGAAGTTTTGTTAATATTCCCTACTGTGTTGGTTTTTATCTGTCTAAAATGGTGGAAGGAATACAAGACGGGGGAATAATAGGAGGAGGTATTTTTGTTACTCTCATTGGAGAGTATTTGGGTGTAGATAGGGATCAAGGGGGTCCACTGATGGTATGTAGGGAATAGGTTGAGACTTTAGGATTGCGGGTCTATCAGGGTGCAAAGGTATTAAAGAGTAAACGCAATCATGCAGTACCATATGAGGGTCGTCATCCACAGGTAGAGAGAGGTTCAGATGAGGAAATGGAGGAACCATATGACATTAGGGATGTCATTAGGGAGGCTGTTACTGAAGTTTACCAGCGTATAGATGAGGTAGAAATGATAAACGAGTCTAGACATAGTCAGTTCGAGCAGTGGCACGTCGAGAATGTGTATGAGCATTCCAGGAAATGACAGCATGATAGATGTCACTATCATCAGCATCAGATCATGATCCAACTATCACCTCAGGTACCAAATAACTACGTATCGACCCAACCTGCTTACTATCCGCCACACCAGCCTGATATGCGACCACTATTTACTCTCTACAACCATAACTAAGCCTATCAGTACACCTATAACCAACCGTGGAACTCGACCGACGACATGAACTGGAACCCCTATCCAGATTGATACAGTTCCCGTTGGTAATTTTTATCTTTTATTATTTTTATTTATTTTTATATTTAAAACATATAATATTGTGATACTTTTAATGTAATTTTTAGTATTTTTATTATTTTGTACTAATATTTCATTTTTGCAATTTGAAAGTGGGATATTAAGTCCCATTTCAAATTACCATGCGTGTTTGTATTTGTATTGTATGTATTTTATTTCATGTATACAACAGGGTAAAATAGCGAACTTTCAAAGACTGGCATTAAGTTCAGCAAAAGCTACTAATTTTGATGACAAAACGAAAAACAAATGTGATGTAACAACAAGACGGAATGAACAAATGATGTGCACCATTTATCATTCAACAAACAAACGCCAATATGTTTGGAAACTTTGGTAAAATTTAATCATTTTTCTACGCTAATCACCCTCAATAATTTAAATTGAACTGATTTCTTGCAAATGAGGGCATTGCAAGATCTTAAGTGTGGGAAGGGGTTAAATTCTTTCGGATTTTTAAAATTTTAAATTAAAACACTTGGTTACCATTAAAAATACTAGTAACGCAGTAGTTGTATTAGAATCTAGTGCTCTCTGATAATAAAGAACAGCCCTAGTCTTATATACTGACTACCCAATTCTAGTAAAATTTTACAAAATTTTCAAATAAATGAATTCAGAATCATGTTTATACATATTTATGAACGATAAAACTAGGTGTTAACACCGAAATTATTGTTACCTCGGAAAGGACATAAATTAGAAACAACCTAAAATGTAAGAATTCATTTAAAATGGAATAGAGAAAAATAAAAAGGCAAAGAAAGGAAAATAAAAGCCAAGTGTGGGAAAAATTTACCAAATTATTTAGAACATATATCACATATTTTTGTACAAATAATTGAAGATACTTTTGTTTTGGACAATTTTATCAGTTTTACCCAATTTCTTATAATATATTTGAAAGAAAAGATGGATCTACACAATGAATCAATTCCATCATTAAAAGGAAGTAAAGTCTTCCGAAAAAGAAACGCGCTTCTTGATTTAGGTCAGGAAGTTGTCGTCCAGACCAGTTGTAGAGTCTACGAAAAACCTTGAAAAGTTTTCTCAAAAATCAGCTGGAAATCCACGGACCTCAGCATCAAACAGGGTCGCCAAGTGGTCAGACTTATCCTAACCATGAGAGGATCTGTCTCGTACAATGGAGGGCACCATGCAAATTAGCTTATAAGACTAATGAATCAGATCCCCAGAAAGGAAAATCTCCTTAAAGATCAAAAATTAGCTTTTAAGACTGATATTACTCAATCCTTGAGATTGACCTTAAAGATTGAGAATTCAAACTCATGGAATTCGATGATATCTAAACTCGAGATTGAACGAGAAAATATTTTGATCAAAATTACAAACCGATTTATTTTCTGAAAACCCATTTTTAATGCGTTCATTACCATTGAACGTAAAATCCTAGTAATTCACCTGGAATTCATTAGGTCACCTGAACCAAATTGGGTGTCAACCGTAAGAACGGTAGTTGCATAACATGGTCAAAGACAGGACCTTGTGCCAGACCGAAAAACTATAGGGTGATCTTTACTATTGCTCCTAGAAAGGATAGTAATTGCATCCGACACGATATAGACCATAATCAAAAGCATGTCACGGGACATTGCCTTAACAGTTGCTGGTTCAACGCTTTCCTTTACAACCGGACGGTAGTTTACCGAAAGGTAATATACGGAGCAAGTATACTGGACGTGTTGCTTTCCCAATACAAGGTTAGCAAGTGGGTGACACAAAACCATAAGTTTTGAGCCAAAATTTTCAAATCTGAAACCCACAAAACCCACAAAACAATTTCGCAAACACCGGTGAAGGGTTATTCCGGAAAACTTATCTAGGGAAAAAGCTAGATTGAATTTTCAAAAGATCAAATGTTTTCATAAAGATCCAATTTCCTAAAGGATTTAAATTTTTATAGTCATATGGGACTGTAAACCACAACGTTACAATCATTGTTCATACCGCCGTATTAAAATCACTGATGTACAAAGTGTGAAGAATAAAGAAGTGATTCAAGTATGTTTTTATTTCAAGACTATATTACTTGAGGACAACCAACGCTCAAGTGTGGGAATATTTGATAATGCTAAAAACGAACATATATTTCATAGCATTATCCCTCAAGGAAGACAAGCTTTTAGTTGCAATTGTTCTATTTACAAGTGATATTCATTTAAATAATAAAAGGTGAAGACAAAAGACAGATTTCATGAATTGAAGACGCAAACGACCAAAAACCTTAAAAGTACAAAGTACAATCCAAGAGGTTCAATTTATTGATGAGAAACGTCTCAAAATTACAAGAGTACAAGACGCAAAATGCAAAGTACAAGATATTAAATTGTACGCAAGGACGTTCGAAAATCCGGAACCGGGACATGAACCAACTATCAATGCGCGACATGCGATCGCATGGCCAACATGAAGAAAAATCATGCAATCGCATGAGGCCAGGAGCTTAGCCACATCTATAAATTCAGCAGTTTTTCGGACGAAAATAACACTCCTTTTTCAATCTCTCTCTCACGATATATATATATTTATAATTTAATTTTAATTTAAGATTAATAATAATAAGGTTATGTTAGCGAATGTTGTAAGTGTGTAAATTGAAATTCTATCCGTGTAACGCTACGCTATTATTAATCATTGTAAGTTATGTTCAACCTTTTTAAATTAATGTCTCGTAGCTAAGTTATTATTATGCTTATTTAAATCGAAGTAATCATGATGTTGGACTAAATATTAAGATTGGGTAATTGGGTTTTGTACCATAATAGGGGTTTGGATAAAAGAACGACACTTGTAGAAATTGGACTATGGGTTATTATTGGGCTTTATATTTGTTTAATTGAATGATAGTTCGTTAATTTAATATAAAGATTTACAATTGGACATAATTATAAATAACCACATACACTCGATCGGACACGATGGGTGGGATATTTATAAATACTAATAATCGTTCATTTAACCGGACATGGGAATGGATTAATAGTCAATAGACTCATTAAAACAGGGGTAAATTATGTACAAGGACACTTGGCATAATTGTTAACAAAGTATTAAAACCTTGGGTTACATGCAGTTAATATCCTAGTGTAATTATTAAACAAAGTATTAAGACCTTGTTACAGTTTAAGTCCCCAATTAGTTGGAATATTTGACTTCGGGTATAAGAATAATTTGACGAGGACACTCGCACTTTATATTTATGACTGATGGACTGTTATGGAAAAAAACCGTATGGACATATTGAATAATCCAGGACAAAGGACAATTAACCCATGGTAATAAATTAAAATCAACACGTCGAACATCATGATTACGGAAATTTAAATAAGCATAATTCCTTTATTTCATATTTCATAACACTTTTATTTACTGTCATTTTATTTATTGCATTTTTATTTATCGCACTTTTTAATTATCGCAATTTTATTTACTGTCATTTTATTTATCGCACTTTAATTTATCGCATTTTATTTATCGTTATTTACTTTACGCTTTAAATTAAGTTATATATATTTTTAATATTTTACATTAGGTTTTAATTGTGATTTAAGACATAAAATCGACAAACCGGTCATTAAGCGGTAAAAACTCGCCTTTATAATAATAATAATAATACTACTTGGCTAGCTCCCTGTGGAACGAACCGGACTTACTAAAAACTACACTACTGTACGATTAGGTACACTGCCTATAAGTGTTGTAGCAAGGTTTAGGTATCTATACTCTATAAATAAATAAACAACTTGTGTAAAATTGTATCGTATTTAATAGTATTTCGTAGCAAAATATAACTATTTCGTACCCCTCTGCTTTAACATCAGTTGACCACTTTGACTAAGTTTGACTTTTTTTTGATTTGCTTGACTAGTTAACTTCTATGTTGACTTTTACTGTACGATTACGTCGATCTGAGCAATAGGGCAATTGAACTGTGAGTCCTTCTTTTGAAACAAAACTTATGTAACTATAAATGGTACATTTAGGTTGCATTACTTGGTCGTTGTAATTCGACTACTTATCGCTTGTGATATGTCAAGTGCACTCAAGGTGAGTCTACAGTCCCATACACTTTTACTTTTTGGGATGAGATAACATGCTATTTTAAACTGTTTTACGCATTAGAAACGAGTACAAAACTGAATATACACTATGAGTTAGATCCAAAAGCCTCTATAAGAACAGTACCGTAGGTTTGACAAACCTCACTCAACGAACTGGGTGCTTATAAATTTGTAACCGAATGCTTGATCAGCGTTTGCAATATGGGGTAAAGGAAGACGTATAGCGCATTTAAGCTATCCACAGGTTAAAGCTTTATATTCAAGTGCTCATAACTGTTGTATAATTTTTACTACTTTGAACTAAATCTCGTGGTCTAACAAAGATAAACTGATTTACTTAAACCTGTAGATTCACTCAACATTTTTGTTGATCGTTTTCATGTTTTATCTCAGGTTTTTATAGGTACTTAGCTTCCGCATTGCTTTGATGACTATGTGCTTACGTGGTGCATACACTGAATTGGAGTCCAGCATGAGTCTTTATGTCAAGAACATTTTATCGCATTTAAAACTGTTTCCTATTAAATAATGTTTATGGATTATTTACTATTGTCATTACATTAAATGATTTTGAATTATTTTACTTTAATGACAATGCTTTTGAAATAAATGCGATTACTTTTCAGAAAACGTCTCATATAGAGGGCGTGACCGTTAACTGTGGGGCCAGAAGTTAATATTCCGTTAGTGTGTTCTGACGTGGTGTTACATAAGAGCTGTCTAGTCAGTTACAAGAGCTTTTAGACAAGGGATTCATTCGACCGAGTTCTTCACCATGGGGAGCTCCAGTTCTTTTTGTTAAGAAGGATGGATCAATGAGACTTTGTATCAATTACAGAGAACTGAATAAGCTAACTATCAAGAATAGATATCCATTACCGAGGATCGATGATTTATTCAATCAATTGCAAGGATCAGGATGTTACTCTAAGATTGATATGTGGTCAGGATACCATCAGATGAGAGAATAGGAGACCGATATACCGAAGACAACATTTAGAACACGCTACAGACATCATGAATTTACAGTAATGCCATTTTGATTGATGAACGCACTGGAAGTGTTCATGGATCTCATGAACTATGTGTGTAAGCCATATCTAGACAAATTTGTTATTGTGTTTATTGATGATATTATGGTATATCAGAAGAACGAGAAGTAACATGAACAACATCTTCGTTTGATACTTGAGATGCTCTGGAAAGAGCAGCTATACGCGAAATTTTCGAAGTGTGACTTCTGGCTACAAGAAGTTCAATTTTTAGGTCATATCGTGGGTATTAATGGTATTCAGGTTGATCCTGCGAAGATAGAAATGGTCAGGAAATGGGAGACTCCTAAGTCGCCAACACAGATTCGGAAATTCTTAGGTCTCGGCGGTTATTATAGGAGATTCATTGAGGGATTTTATACTATTGCTCGACCGTTGACATCGTTGACTCACAAGGGTAAAAAGTATGAGTGGACTGAGCAACATGAGTCTGCATTTTTGTTGTTAAAACAGAAACTGACTACTGCTCCGATTTTTTCCTTACCCGAAGGGAATGAAGATTTCGTGATTTACTGTGACGCTTCACGACAAGGTTTTGGTTGCGTGTTAATGCAACGAAATAAAGTGATCACTTATGGATCACGATAGTTGAAGATACATGAACAGAATCATACGACACATGATTTAGAACTTGGTGCTGTGGTCTTTGTACTGAAGATGTGAAGACACTTCTTGTATGGTACGAAGTCTACGATTTTCACCGATCACAAGAGCCTATAGCATATATTCGATCAGAAACAGCTTAACATGAGGCAAAGACGTTGGGTAGAACTGTTAAATGACTACGACTATGAGATTCGCTATCATCTGGGCAAGGCTAATGTTGTTGCAGATGCTTTGAGTAGGAAAGAGAAGGCTAAACCTCTCTGAGTTAGAGCGCTGAATATGACTGTCTGAACGAACCGTACTTCTCACATACGTGATGCACAACTTGAGGCTTTGACACAAGAGAATATTACTACCGAGTCAGTCAAGGGTCTAGATAAACAGTTTGCCATTAGAGAGGATGGAACTCATTACTTTGCTGATAGGATTTAGGAACCGAAATTTGACGGATTAAGGGAACTAGTGCTAGATGAGGCACATAAGTCAAGATATTCTATTCACCCTGGATCCAACAAGATGTATCAAGATCTTAAGGCACTGTATTGGTTTCCTAATTTGAAAGCCGATATCGCTACCTATGTTGGTAAGTGATTGACATGTGATAAGGTCAAGGCAGAACATCTGAGACCGTCAGGACTGCTGATACAGCCAGAGATTCCCCAGTGGAAATGGGAATGTATTGCCATGGACTTCATTACTATGTTACCCAAGACTGTGAGAGGTTACGATACTACTTGGGTTATTGTTGATAGTCTCACAAAATCAGCTCATTTTCTAGCAATTAAGGAAACAGATAAGATGGAGAAGTTGGCACAGGTTTACTTGAAAGAAGTGGTTTAACAGAGAAAACAGATTTACATCTAGATTCTGGAAAATATTGCAAAAGGCAATGGGAACTCGACTTGATATGACCACGGCGTATCATCTGCAGACAGATGGCCAAAGCGAACGAACCAGCCAAACTTTAGAGGACATGTTGAGAGCATGTGCTATTGATTTTTGGAACGAATGCGATAGACACTTACCATTGGTAGAATTTTCGTACAACAATAGTTATCACGCGAGTATTAAGGCCGCACCTTTTGAGATGTTATACGGGAGAAAGTGTAGATCACCGATATCCTGGAGTGAATTAGGGGATAGTCAATTAACAGGACCCGAGATTATTCACGAGACTACTGAAAAGATTGTACAAATTTAAGAGAGGTTGAAAACTGCTCGAAGCTGACAAAAGTATGCTGATAATCGAAGACGACCTCTAGAATTTCAATTTGGTGACTGATCGAACATAAATCTGCTCAAATAGCAAAGTTAATGGTGAGTGCATGAGGGAGTGTTTAAGAACGTTTATAGCTTTGATCTCCGGTCCGGTTTACCGTGAATAACCCTTATTTAGACGATGATTTACGAAAGGGTGATCAAAGCTACGTCCACCATTGATGGCATTTGCCGCAACAATGGCCACTAAAGGTGGTTGCATAGGGTTTATGTTCATGGAACATACCTGTTACCGTAAGAGTGTTATAGTATGCAATCACAAGTTCAAGTAATAAAGAAAACGTTATGTGTTTAATGAAGGAGGTTAGGGTCGTATTTATAATAAAACCTTAACCCTAGATTGTTTCATAATTAGGCTCTAGATCCTTCCGAATAACAACCATAAATAACGGGTTTATAGTTGGAAAAGGATCACGTTTAATTATGGATAAGATTAAATCCGATTGATTTTGTGTGCGCTAAGCAATACAAGTGTGAGCACTTCCTAATCAGATGTTTTGGCAATATTTAGGACGTGCGTGTCGCACGTGATGCGCACGAGCGCCATGCGTGTAGGTACGCATATCATTAAGTCCTCACAGTTTGATATGACGTGAACCATGGTACATCATGTTAAACTACTACTTAGGAGTACTTAAACGAAATAGCATGTGTTGATCCTCGTATCGATTAAATAATAAAATCAAGTAACCAAATCGTTTAGCCAAGATTTCATCAATATGTGGCATTAATTACTGATAGCCGTTGTCAATCAAACGTCTGCTAATACAGTCTTGGAATTAGCTGCAGTTCAGATAATCATGACAGGCTGTCCAATCAAGGCTTGCGTAACCACCAGCCAATGCTAACTTGCACCACACCGTAACCAAACCATACAACATTATTATCGTTAACCATTTAACTTGCCATTTGTTCATATCATGACACGTGTACGATGCTCATTAAATCACACATTTTGGAGCCCTAATTGTTTCTGAATATAAATTGGATGCATTCTTTACTATTTAAGGTAAATAATTCAAATCAACTTCTTCTTCATCTTCGCTCCCAAAAAACTCCGATCAAGTTCCGGCAATCACACCATTACTCAGGTCAGTTTACTCTTCTCTTAAATCTCTTTATCATGTCAATTTCATTTACCAGTAATACCAATTTTCATGTTCACTCGATATCATCAACCCTTGACCAAGAGTCAATCAAGTGCATCACCGAGTGGCATCCACCCATTGCCGACTTCAATTCTACCCTCCCAAAGGCGAACGAGCGAGCCCACAAACCACCCCTAAACATGATTGCTGTTTATGATTAAACCCTTGAGGTAGGAAACGTTCGTATTCCCCCAACCACCTTTTTCATGAGACTATTATCTGCTTATAATAAAGGATTAGGCCAATTGCACCCATACAGTGCTAGCCGTTTATCCCTGTTTGAGATGTGGTGTTGGGCTAATAATCGCGAGCCCTCTTTGGTGGTTTTTCAAAACATCTTCTGTTACCAGGTAAGCGAGCATGACTGGTATAGTTTTTCCAATCGGGTTGCCTTTACCGCCGGTCAAAAGAAGGGTTTTCAAAGTTTTTGGAAAGATTCCTTTTATTTTGCTGAAAAAAAGTTTGTTCGCCCTGAATTTACTAACATTCTATAATGGCACACCGATTCAAACACCTCCTTGAATAGACCCCACCTATGGACTAGGCTGAGCAGGAACTGTTCGACCTGTGCTCCGGCAAAAAGCTGAAACTTTGCATCTATCCAAACGAAGTCCTGTTTCTTACCAAAGTTTCATCCTACTGGCTGTTTGTTAGTACCCAGCCGATCATCAGTGAGACGACCCGTCCTAATCTATAAGGATGAATACAATAACATACGATTACATTGCGAGGTATTTGACCTCTAAATGATACATTTTACAGACATTACATTCGTTTTTAAAAGACAAACTTTCATTACATTGAACGTTGACAGGCATGCATACCATTTCATAATATATCAAACTATCACTGTCTTAATAATAATCTTGTTGAACTCAATGACTCGAATGCAACGTCTTTTGAAATATGTCATGAATAACTCCAAGTAATATCTCTAAAATGAGCAAATGCACAGCGGAAGATTTCTTTCATACATGAGAATAAACATGCTTTAAAGTGTCAACCAAAAGGTTGGTGAGTTCATTAGTTTATCGTAATCAATCATTTCCATAATTTTAATAGACCACAAGATTTTCATTTCCATTTCTTATAAACATCATCTCATATCAGGCATTTCGCAAACTGCATAGAGATAAAAATCATTCATATGGTGAACACCTGGTAACCGACCTTAACAAGATGCATATAGAATATCCCCATCATTCCGGGATTCCCTTCGGACATGTTAAATTCGAAGAACTAAAGCACCGGTACTTTGGATGGGGCTTGTTGGGCCCAATAGATCTATCTTTAGGATTCGCGTCAATTAGGGTGTCAGTTCCCTAATTCTTAGATTACCAGACTAAAAAGGGCATATTCAATTTGATAATCCAACCATAGAATGTAGTTTCGATTACTTGTATCTATTTCATAAAACCTTTATAAAAGCAGCGCATGTATTCTCAGTTCCAAAAATATATATTGCAAAAGCAAGGGAGCAAATGAAACTCACGACACCGTATTTTGTAATAAAAATACATATGACGACATTGAACAAGTGTAGGGTTGGCCTCGGATTCACTAACATATATTATTCATATATATATATATATATATATATATATATATATATATATATATATATATATATATATATATATATATATATATATATATATATATATATATATATATATATATATATATATATATTAAAAAATATACTTGTAATCGAACAAATATATATATTATTATTTGTGATGTAATTTAAATATTTAATAATTTATAAGTTTCATTATTTATTTATATATTTTTATTTTATATATAAATGTTAATATAGTTAAGTTATGTGTACTATATATATATATATATATATATATATATATATATATATATATATATATATATATATATATATATATATATATATATATATATATATATATATAATCTTTATTTTTATACTTATAACCTTATTGTCGTCATTAAAACTTTTATTTTAGTAATCATAATTATTTTAATAATAATAATATAGATAATACTTATAATAAAAATAATTATAGTTTTAATGATAGTAAAATAATAATTTTAGTAAAAATGATATTAATGATAACAATTTTTAATAATAACAATACTAATAGTGATAATCATATTAATAATAATAATGATAATATTTATAATAATACTTATGTTACTACTACTAATAATAATAATAGTACTAAAAATGATATTAATGCTAATATTTATGAAAACAATAATAAATTTTATTATTTTAATAATAATTATAATAATAATAATCATAATCATAAAAATGATAATAATACTAAAATGATAAAATCAATAATAATAATTATATAAATAATACTTATACTAATACTAATGATAGTAATGATTATAATACTTATAAGTATGGTAATAATAATAATAATTATAAGTATGATAATAATAACAATAATAATAATAATCATAATAATAACAATAATAATTATAATCATAATAATAATAACATTAATAATAATAATCATAATAATAACAATAATAAATATAATTATAATAATAATAACATTAATAATAATAATAATAATAAAAATTTTGATATGGAAAACTACCTTCTAAAGCCCCTTAAAAAAATATTTGCAGCATGCCAGGCTCGAACTCATGACCCCTCGTAAACCCGAAAACACCTTAACCATCTGTTCTACCTCGTTTATCTGATATTATGCGAATCCTATATTTATTTATCTAGTTTTCTATTTTAACTTCTTTCTTCTTCTTCATCAGATTGAACTAGTCGACCAGAATAAACCCGATTGGTTTCAGGGTCTGAATTAAAGTGTTAAATTGAAACAAATAACCGATAATGGTGATTTTAAATTGGCAGACACGATTAAAAAAAATATGAAATTGAATAGCAGTAGCTGTATATCGAAAAAAAATACAAACTCAAACTTGATTTTGAAATCTGGACATGTTTAGATGATGATTATAAAATAAAATATGTTCTAAATCATTCCAATAAACTTTCTGGATCATCAATTGATCCATAAAAATCAAAACCAATTCGAATTTCTCGATGAACACTTAATTTGACTTTTTGAAATTGAACTTTGACTCGTAAATTCAGATTCGATATTAAAAATTGGAACTTGAAACCTTGCAGATAGTTTAAACACACGATTTCTAATAACACTGCATTTATAGATTTTTAAATAAAACTCTAATCCGAAGTTTGGCTAAAAAAATGAAGAACAGAGGTATCGTGACTGTTTTTCTTGATTTTTTTGTGTTTTAATCTCCAATTGCAGTTTGTAAATTATATAGAGTAATTAAGTACATGATTTAACAGTGTATTTGGATTCTAATTGATTTGTGAAGTCGACATAAATTGAATTACAGACAAGAAGTACATCATTTTTTTAATTAGGCGAATAAAATTAATAAACATATAGCTAAATTCAACTGATTGTACGATTGATACAGTGATGTAACGAATTTAGTGATAGAAACCAAATTTGAATGCTATTTGATTGTTACGTGACACATATTCTGATTCTATATATACGATTTTACATATATGATATTAATAATTAATAATTATAATTATATTAATAATAATTAAAATACTAATAATAATAATAATAATAATAATAATAATAATAATAATAATAATAATAATAATAATAAGAGTAATAATAATAACAATAAAATGATAAGTCACAATAATAATAATATTAGTGAAGATGATGATGATGATGATGATGATTATGATGATGATGATAATAATAATAATAATAATAATAATATTAAAAA
This sequence comes from Rutidosis leptorrhynchoides, assembly GCF_046630445.1. NCBI lineage: Eukaryota > Viridiplantae > Streptophyta > Magnoliopsida > Asterales > Asteraceae > Rutidosis > Rutidosis leptorrhynchoides. Next base: position 135,846,679 of record NC_092338.1, on the reverse strand, counting down.
TAATATTAATCATATTTATATATATATATCAAATTGTATATCTATCTGTTATATATAATGATATTAAAAATATTAATGTTGATATCAATATTGAAAGTGATAATAATATTACTATAGTAACTATATTTTAATTTATAATTAAATTTAATATTTTTTTAATATAATATATATTTTATAATAACATATTCTGAATATTTAATGTTTACATTTTATATATATATTATTATATAATTTTAATATAAATATGAATAAATTAACAATGTTTTATATATTTAATTATTATATATCTATTTACTATATTATATTATTTCATAATAGAAATAGATATTATAAATTTTAACACATAATATTTATATCTTTCATATAATAATAGTATAGTAATTACGTATGTTTATATATATAGCTTCTTTTTAATAATACTCTTATTATATCATATATTATTTTACATATTTAATTCTACTGATTAATTTATATTTTATTACTTCACATTATTATATATACCCTTATCTTTTTATTTATATTTATGTATATATATATATATATATATATATATATATATATATATATATATATATATATATATATATATATATATATATATATATATATATATACACACATTTTATTTACACCCAATTGTTCATGAATCGTCGGGTAAGGTTCAATGGGTAACTAAGTGCATGAAATTATATAAAACTTTAATTTACTTAACTTATCGATATTCATCTTCTAAGTTTTCTATATTTCATAATTTCACCTTTACATTAAATAATAAAAATTAAAAGGTCACCTTATTAAAAGTCACGTGTAAATTGTTGTAAAGCATGTATTGGAAATCAAACAGGAACTTCCACTAACTTTTGTCTAACTTTCGTTATTTGACACTTTGTTCTCATATGTAGATCACTTTACCAATTATTACGAATACCGTTAAAAAGGAAAGATTTCTCAAATCAATGTGGACCTCACAACCGAGACCCCAAATCATATCACCATCTATCTGATAATTCAATCATTTGATATTATCTTTTAATTCCGTCAATAAATATATTAAACATATATCGAAGCAATACGTTCATGTAAAGTATTATACATCTAATACTTTGTTAACGTTTTTAATTAATATTTAAATATAATTATATATGCACATCAAGTTAAATATAATTGTTCGTGAAACGTTGGGAATAGTCGAAGGGTAAATGAATACATGAACACATAAATATATTTTTGAGACTTCAACATTACAGACTTTGCTTATCGTGTCAAAAATATATAAAGATTTAGTTTAAATTTGGTCAAAAATTTCCGGGTTGTCACAGTACCTATCCGTTAAAGAAATTCGTCCCCGAAATTTGATCGAGGTCGTCATGGGTAACGATAAGAATGTTTTCATGACGAATATGAGTTGATAAATAGAATTTTATCATCATTGAGTAATATGCAATAAACAATCCGTTTATGTGAAGAGTATGAGTGAAGTTATCACAAAAGAGTGAAATAATTAAATGTAGGTTAATTTTAACCAGTGACGTAGTCACGGTTGATTTTCGGGAATCAAGGAATTTAGAGATTATCTTCGTTATAAGATTTGGTTCATCGATAATTACGGAAATTGGATCTTCTTTGGTTAAATTCAATAATCTGTTTCGATTGCTATGTCGGATATTTCACTATAAATCCACTCCCTTCGTTTCCTTACAAGTCACACCTTCTATTCTTTCCCCCTCAATTCATACTTTAAAACATTCGTCAATATGCTCCATCCCATTCTGATCCTTGATATACTCTTAACTTTCATATCTGTCATTCTCCTCTTTCATCTACCACCGGAGGATTTTATTTACTTTTACTATTACCTTGGGGTTATAGTATTTTTAATTCTCCCGTGCCTTTACGTGGCAATATGTATTGATATGCACGGTTTGTAATTTATGTGTTGTTGTCGAGCTTTATATTTTCTTTTATATTCAAGAGTTCCATACTTTTGTCTCCTCTTCCCCTTCAAGTCAAGCGAATAATGGTCCATAATTCGTAGGTATGGATTTTAAAATGAACATAGTTAATGTTCTAAGAAGGGAATTAGGATGGCACGATCTTGATTTGTCAAATTACCAGAATACCTCGAAAAAGGCCGAATCATCAAGAAAAATATTTTCTTAATATATTTAGAGTTTAAGTAGAATACAAGAGTCGTGTAACATGGCACATGATGATGTTATGATCTGTGAATCATCACGTTCCATTTAGAAACTCAGCATGACTTACTGTAATATAATCATGTTGATCAAGGGTCATTATATTATACTAACTCATACTTCAGTTCCCAATACTACTTCAAAAACATTCATATTTCAAACTCGAAGATTTCAGAATTTAGAAACCAAAATGGTTTCTTTTATGATGTAACACAGATAGAGCGAAGAGATAAATGATTTCGGATAACAATAGTTATGAAGATATCTTCAGAAATATCGAAGATATTTATAATGAGAGATATGATGATATCTTAGAATTTCTAACATCGATGGATGATGATGAATATTTGTCCGTAAAGGTTTAGAGTCAGGAGTAAGGTATTCGCTAAAGACTTCAGCATACACTGAATCATTTGGATTCTTTGAAGGTAGATTTCGTCCTTGTGATTTGTCCACAACCTCCTTCATGGTTTGCTCAATCCGTTCTCCAGTACCAAACCTTCTCTTTTTCTGAGCTTTGCCAACCCACCATTCTTTATCATCAAATTTTGGACTGTTACGGTTGTCTACAGTTTCTGCTGCCTTATAACGACCCTCACTTTTCCATTCTATATTTCTTTTAATATTAAATGCCCAAACAATATCAATAAAACTTAATAATTAAACTTTAGTTAATAATTGTTAAGTATTAAGAATTATAAAACATATTAATTAACTTTGTGCAGGAAATGACAAGTTAATAAAAGATGTAAATAATAAGCTAATTAACTTTTGTGAACAAAATGTAATACTCTAAAACTTGTAGTCTTTAAACAATTAAATTAAAACCTTTAATGAGCTATTTAAGCTAATCTAAAGTACAAGGACTAAAATGAAAAAGTTCCAAGCCCTTTCCATGAAACCCTAGCCGAAATTTTAAGGGTAAAATTACCCTTTTGCCCTCCTAAAAATCGGCCCATATCACTCCTCCCTAAACCCTAACTTGTTCCCTTAGTTCCTTTAACCTAAACCCTAGTTCTAGAATTTTCTAACCTCACCTATAAATAGAGGCCTAAGCTAATGCATTCTATGTACCAAATCATTCTACAATTCTCTCTCAAAAATCACAATCTCCCTCTCCCTCTCTCTTGGAAATTTTGGCCAAGAAACCACCAACACACCACCACCATCTTAAAGCAATCTTCAAGTTATCTTCAAGCAATCTTCATCGTGTTCTTCGCGTTCTTCGTGATCTTCAAGGTGTTCTTGAGTTTTTTCAAGTGTTTAATCTTCATCACCAAGTTATCTTCATCTTTTTCTTGATAATCTTCAACAAGGTAAAAACCCTAGATCTAAACTTTTAATTCTATCTTGTTGATTCATGTTTATGTTCATAATCATATTCATGTTCTTGTTCTTATACATAATCATACTCATATTGTTCATAAAAGAGAAAAAAATATATAAAAGTATACATATACATACATACATACGAAAAAAAAAAGAGAAAAGAGGTTTTAGATCATAAAACTCTAAAATATTCATCAAGATTATGTTTATGTTAAAAAGGGTAACAAGATAAATACATGCCATAAATAGATACACCATGCATATATGAAAAAAAATATAAAAAATATATATATATATAGGTATATAGCTGAAAATATAAAAAAAAGGAAGGGATTTTTGTTTGATCTTTAAGAACCCTAAAGATTTGCTAGAGATATGTTAGTATTTAAAAAAGGAAACAAAATATATACACACATACATATACATATGCGATATATACATATATAAAAGAAAAAAAATATATTTTTTACTATATATATACATATATATACGGTATATATATAAATAAAAAAAGCTATATATATATATATATATATATATATATATATATATATATATATATATATATATACACATATACACGAAATATACATATATACATACCTAAACCCTAATTAGACCTAACCCTAATTATTAAACCCTAATTTACTTAACTAAACCCTAAACATTAAATATAAAACCCTAATAATCATTAACTTATCATTACTTCCTAAACCCTAATCATTTAATACTACTTTAATTAATTAAACCTAATTAATTAATACTACTACTTATACTATATTACTAATACTACTTAACACTTATATACTTATAATACTACTTAATACTTACACTATTACTAACACTTATAATATACTACTTATAGTATAACACACGATTACAATAGTCATTCACGATAACGTGAGGATTACTCGAACGTCAATGCTACTTAAGGCCTAGGGTGATCCTTGGTACCACTATGAGACGCTTGTGGATTACGAATGCCAAACTTAAATTTTTGTCAAGAAATCCTGGGCCAACCGGTAACAATTGGTCATTCTAGTGACTCGGCGGTGGCATAGATGTTTGGATATGGTCCACAATATCAACCCGACTATAGTAATCATACACTTAGTTACTTTCACACTTAATATGTGGTAGACTTATTAAGGACAACTCAATAGTGTTCAACAGTAACTTACTAAAAATGGAAACTTACTAAAAGTAGAAACTTACTAGGAATGGAACTTAGTAAAACGAACTATACTTAAAACACTTGCATACTTAAACTTAAATTTGGGCAAAACATTTAAATACTCTTAAATGTTAATAGGTTGACTTTCTGCTCATTCATCCAAACTTTCTATTCCGAGGAATAACTATCTCTCTCTACTTACTAAGGTGAATTTCATAGCCCCACTTTATATTGTGCACAACTTATTAAACTTCTGGGGGTGAGACACATGCTACTTTTACTATTTACAATTTAGACACAAGTACCAACTGTTAAACTATGCTATACCCGGCTATGTCCGACTAAGTCCCTACAGTGATATTTTTAATTGCTCGTTAAATGCATTCTTAATTATTGGGGGTAGGCCTATCGGGAGTAACGTTCCCGATATATTTGACTAAGTCTTTGTATTACTTAATAATGAAATTAAACTGACAAGTATAGACACAACTTGTCATTGGGGCAAACTTTGAACATTTAGTCTAAATATCACGAAATGGCATAACTTTTTGATCCCTGCGAGATCAACTTTATAAACTAAATCTTGTGGTCTACAACAAAGGTCAAACATATTTGTTAAACCTATGAACTTCACTCAACCTTTTTTGGTTGATCAAGTTTACTTACTTACTGCTTATGTGATGCTATTTGGACTTAGGATCAAGAGATATCACATTTATTATTCTTGGATTTGAAACATTTACTTTATTGTAATTTCCATCATTTTAACGACATTTCATTTTCCGCTGCGTACTCAATAAAGTTTATTTTTAGCATATAGTATTGTTCTCGTATTATAATATGTAGGTTTATTTGATATTAAGTCACATTTCACCCAGACCCTAACTGGGGGTGTGATAGATTGGTATCAGAGCATAACCAGGCTGTTATAGAGAACCAGGATTGCATCTTTATGTGTACCTTACTTGCTAGCTAAGGTGCCTTAGCAATCTAGGAAACTATAACCTTTCCTGCCTTAGACTTAAAGCACTTAGAATTGCCTTATAATTTTAACAATTATGCTTTAATAAATTAGACTTAAAGATTCTAATCAAAGTCTCTTTCCTACTGTTAGGATGTCAAGCTCAAGCGTTAATCAACCAAACAAAATGACTCTCTTCAAATCATCTGAAGAAATGGCTCGCTTTAAACCTACCATCGAAGTAGGTATTGGATACTCTTCCACTGAAAGACAAGTCCAAAGCCCACCTTATGGCCTTGGTGGTCCTCCCTTACCAAACTATAGTTCAGATACTTTACCTAAGTCTCCCGACTACTACCCAACCCCAAGAATTGAAGACAAGGGGAAACGCCCTGCCGATTTTAAAGAAGATGGCCCGTCTAAGAAAAGAGCCTGATCTCCTTCTTATGATAACCATAACGCCATGTGTGAAATCATGAATCTACAAACAACTACCGAGAAGAACTTATATGGTTTGCTTCGCCATATTCCAAGGGTCGAGGCTCGAATGGTTGAAAAAGACCTAGTGATCAAGAAACTTTTAGAATAAAATGCGGAGTTAAAGAAAGAGATAAAGTTGGTGAGGTATGAGGAAGAACATAACACCCGCTAGGGAAAGCAATCACTTGCTTATCTCAGGGACGATGTTGATTTCCGGTTGGATATAGAAAGAAATCGAGTCAACAAGCAACTTGCTCTAAAGGGGTATGATAACAACGCAGTCAACAGCCATGTTACTAACCTCTATGATAACCTCGAGTATCTCTATGAGAAGCAAAAGGTGAGGAATGAGAAAGTTGATGAGTTTATGAAGAAGGTTGAGGACGAGAAGAAGAAATATGAAGATTACTTCAATCTTAATATTTCCTAGTTTATTTTTCCAATTTCTTATCTATGTAAAGGCTATGCCTTAAACTATTTCTATTTCTGAATCATGTATTAAAAAGGCTTATTTAATGCCTCGTTCTAATAATATAAAGTGTTCTATTAATATCATGTGATATCAATGCTTTATTTTATTCATACTTGTAATTGCTCAAACTTATAACTTGTCAACTTATCAAACTTTTATTCACTTTAAAGTAGTGACATCATGGTTCGTCCAGTTGCACCTACTGTTAACAACATCGTGTTGACCACTGAGCAATTTCAACAGTTACTCACTACCGCCCAAGGCAACGCTCAAGCTAATCATGCTAACACCCAACCGAAACCTTGTTCTTACAAGGACTTTACAAACTGCAACCCTCCCGCTTTCAAGGGAAATGAAGAGGCTGTTGAACTAGTTCGATGGTTCGAGAAGCTAGAGTCTATCTTCCGTGTTTGCAACTGCGGGGATAATGATCGGGTCAAATATGCCACTAGCTCATTAGCTAGCAATGCTTTGACTTGGTGGAATGCTCATGCTAAGTCCATGGGAATTGACAATGCTAATGCAATTCCATGGGTCGAACTCAAAATTATGATGGTTAATAAATTATGTCCTAGGAGTCAAGTTCAAAAACTTGAAGCCGAGTTCTGGGAACTCAAGGTGATGGGTACCGACATTGAAAGCTATACCAATCGTTTTCTTGAGATTTCCACATTGCGTCCCGAGATGTTTCCTAATGAAGCTAGAAGGATTGAAAGGTATATTGAAGGTCTCCCCGAGGATGTTCAGGGGAATGTTATTGCTGCCGAGAAGGTTACTCTTGATGCGGTGATTCTCATGGCACAAAATCTGATGTTGACCAAGAGAAGAAGAGCGTCGGATAATAAGCAGGTTGATACTAAGGGTAATGAAGGTAAAATGAAGTTTGAGCCATTTCAAGGTTCGACTCTGAATGTTAGTAAGAAGCCTGCAGATAGTACAAGGACGAATTATAAGGGTACCTATCCTTTTTGTATTCGTTGTGAAAGGCATCACCTGGGGCGGTGTACTACTACTTGTTCATTGTGTAAGAAAGTGGGACACGTTGCAAAGACGTGTAAGACTCCTCCAAAGGATAAAGCTATTGTTCCTGCCAAAGCTCCTCCTACTTGTTACACTTGTGGAGAAAAGTGACACATTAGTCCAAATTGTCCTAAGAAGAAAGATAATCCCACTACTAGAGCCAATACTACTGCTGCAAAGGGTCATGCATTTGTTATTACTGCTGCTGAAGCCCGAGATGAAGATGAGGTCATCACGGGTACGTATCTTGTCAATAATTGTTATGCAACTATTTTATTCGATACTGGTGCCGACAGAAGTTACGTATCTAGTGAATTTTGTACCCTATTTACTGAAAAGCCTCAACCCCTAGAGACTAAACGATTAGTAGAAGTAGCCAATGGAAAGATCATGAAAGTTGATAAAATCTATAAAAACTGCAACCTAATCTTAGCCAACAAAGAATTTAAGATAGAACTTTTGCCGGTCGAGCTCGGAAGTTTTGATGTCGTACTTGGAATGGATTGGTTACGTCCATTAAGAGCTGCAATCATGTGTTACGATAAAACCGTTCATATTCCATTGGGAAATGGAGAGACTCTTATCATCCAGGGTGAGAAGAGTGGTTCCAATCTCAACATTATCTCCTGTATTAAAACCCGTAAATACCTTATGAAAGGTTATCCAGCTATTCTAGCCCACGTTAAGATGATTGAATCGAAAGAGAAGTGTATTGGAGACGTACCAGGGGTTAAAGACTTTCTCGATGTGTTTCCCGAAGATCTTCCTGGTCTTCCACCTCCTCGACAAGTTGAATTCCAAATTGATTTAGCTCTCGGTGCTGCTCCTATTACTAAAGCACCATACCGTTTAGCACCTTCCGAAATGAAGGAATTGTCCAACCAACTCCAAGAGCTATTGGATAAAGGTTTCATTCGTCCAAGCTCATCCCCATGGGGAGCTCCTATTCTATTCGTTAAAAAGAAGGATGGTACGTTGAGGTTGTGCATTGATTACCGCGAACTCAACAAGCTTACTATCAAGAACCGTTATCTGTTGCCACGTATTGATGATCTATTCGACCAAATTCAAGGGTCAATTGTTTATTCAAAGATTGATTTGAGGTCCGGTTATCACCAACTAAAAGTCAAGGAATCTGACATTCCTAAGACTGCTTTTCGTACTCATTATGGGCACTATGAATTTTGTGTCATGCCTTTTGGCTTAACTAATGCTCCAGCCGTGTTCATGGATCTTATGAATCATGTCTGCAAGCCGTATCTCGAAAAATTTGTCATTCTGTTCATTGACGACATCTTAATCTACTCAAAGAGTGAGAAAGAACATGAGCAGCATTTGCGCATGATTCTTGAACTTTTACGAAAGGAACAGCTCTACGCTAAGTTTTCAAAGTGCGAGTTTTGGCTCAAAACCGTACAATTCCTCGAACATATTTGAAATGTCCCGTTCATATTGATTATAAATGTTCCATATTAATTTTTTTCGTTGTGAGGTTTTGACCTCTATATGAGACGTTTTTCAAAGACTGCATTCGTTTAAAAAAAACAAACCATAACCTTTATTTTATCGACAAGGTTAAAAGGACACCACCTAGATTATCCAGAAATGCTAATATAAAAATATCACACTTACACACTACCAATACATATTGGTTTACAATATTAATATGTTACAACAAAATAAATCTCGAATGCAGTTTTAAACAATATTATACAAGCATGCTGACAGCAAATCTTTTCCATATTTTAGCATGCAACAGCGGAAGCTCTTAATAATCACCTGAGAATAAACATGCTTTAAATGTCAACAAAAATGTTGGTGAGTTATAGGTTTAACCTATATATTTATCAAATCGTAATAATAGACCACAAGATTTCATATTTCAATATACATCCCATACATAGAGATAAAAATCATTCATATGGTGAACACCTGGTAACCGACCTTAACAAGATGAATATAGAATATCCCCTATCATTCGGGACTCCCTTTGGATATGATGAATTCGAAGTACTAAAGCATCCGGTACTTTGGATAGGGTTTGTTGAACCCAATAGATCTATCTTTTGGATTCGCGTCAATTAGGGTGTCTGTTCCCTAATTCTTAGATTACCAGACTAAAAAGGGGCATATTCTGTTTAATAATTCAACCATAGAATGTAGTTTTGATTACTTGTGTCTATTTCGTAAAACATTTATAAAACTGCATGTATTCTCATCCCAAAAATATGAGATTTAAAAAAAATGGGACTATAACTCACTTTCACTGATTTTTACTTCGTCGGTAAGTAAGACTTGGCCACTGGTCGATTCATGAACCTATAACAAATATGTACATATATATCAAAGTATGTTCAGAATATATTTATAATATTTTTTATTACGTTATAATGATTTGAGTTTATTAAGTCAGTTGTCCTCGTTAGTAACCTATAACTAGTTGTCCACAGTTAGATGTACAGAAATAAATTGATATATATTATCTTGAATCAATCCATGACCCAGTGTATACACGTCTCAGGCTAGATCACAACTCAAAGTATATACATTTTTGGAATCAACCTCAACCATGTATAGCTAACTCAAACATTACTGCATATAGAGTGTCTATGGTTGTTCCAAATAATATATATACATGGGTCGATATGATATGTCAAAACATTTGCATACGTGTCTATGGTATCCCAAGATTACATAATATATTAGAATACATGTATAATACAATATGAGTTAGCTAGGATATGATTAATATAGATTTGTTACCAATTTTCACGTAGCTACAACAAGAAAAATTATCCAATCTTGTTTTACCCATAACTTCTTCGTTTTCAATCCGTTTTGAGTGATTCAAGTTGGTATGGTTTCATATTGAACTTAATTTTATGAATCTAAACAGAAAAGGTATAAGTTTATAGTCGTAAATACATATTACAAGTCGTTTTTGTAAAGGTAGTCATTTTTGTCGAAAGAACGACGTCTAGATGACCATTTTGGAAAACATACTTCCACTTTGAGTTTAACCATGATTTTTGGATATAGTTTCATGTTCATAAGAAAAATCATTTTCCCAGAAGAACAACTTTTAAATCAAAGTTTATCATAGTTTTTAATTAACTAACCCAAAACAGCCCGCAGTGTTACTACGACGGTGTATATCCGATTTTACGATGTTTTTTGTGTTTTCAGGTTTTAAATCATTAAGTTAGCATATCATATAGATATATAACATGTGTTTAGTTGATTTTAAAAGTCAAGTTAGACGGATTAACTTTTGTTTGCGAACAAGTTTAGAATTAACTAAACTATGTTCTAGTGATTATAAGTTTAAACCTTCGAATAAGGTAGTTTTATATATATGAATCGAATGATGTTATGAACATCATTACTACCTCCAGTTTTGTGGATAAACCTACTGGAAATGAGAAAAATATATCTAGCTTCAAATGATCCTTGGATGGCTTGAAAGTTCTTGAAGTAGAATCATGACACGAAAACAAGTTCAAGTAAGATTTCCACTCGAAATAAGATTGTTAAAGTTATAGAAATTGAATCAAAGTTTGAATATGAGTATTATCTTGTATTGGAAAGATATCTTACTGTAAATAAGAAAGATTTCTTGAGATTGGATGATCACTCAAAGTGGATTTGCAAGATTGGAAGTAAGCTAGCAAACTTGGAAGTGTTGTTGGTGTGTTCTTGAGTAGTTGTTTTATAACTTGGTTTATGTATGGATTTATGAACTAGATTGAGCTAGATTTTGATGAAGATGATGAAGAACACTTATAACAATGGAAGAACACTTGATAGAGAGTAGTTTAATGCATGTAAGTTGCAAAATGAAAGTGTTTGTGTACACCAATCTTCACGTGAATTATGGTACATCATATAGGCTCCATTAGTTTGTTATTTTGTGAGATATTTCATGCTAGATGTTAAATGATGGTTCCCACATGGTTAGGTGACTCACATAGGCTGCTAAGAGCTGATCATTAGAGTGTATATACTAATAGTAAATACATTTAGAAGCTGTGTATTGTACGAGTACAAATACGAGTGCATACGAGTAGAATTGTTGATGAAAATGAATGAGGATGTAATTGTAAGCAGTTTTGTTAAGTAGAAGTACTTTGATAAGTGTCTTGAAGTCTTTCAAAAGTGTATGAATACATATTAAAACACTACATGTATATGCATTTTAACTGAGTCGTTAGGTCATCGTTAGTCGTTACATGTAAGTCTTGTTTTGAAACCTTTAGGTTAATGATCTTGTTAAATGTTGTTAACCCATTGTTTATTATATCTAAAGAGATGTTAAATTATTACATTATCATGATATTATGATATATTAGTATATCTTAGTATGATATATACACAGTTAAATATTGTTACAATGATAATTGTTACATATATGTCTCGTTTCGAAATCATTAAGTTAGTAGTCTTGTCTTTACATATGTAGTTCATTGTTAATATACTTAATGATATGTTTACTTATCATTTATCATGTTTATATATAGTGTAACAATATCTTAAAATGATTCATATGTAATTAGTAAAACGTTGTTATAATGATAATCATTATATATATCGTTTTCTAGTTTCTTAATTCAATAGTCTCATTTTTATGTATATAACTCATTGTTAAAATACCTAATGAGATACTTACTTATCATAATATCATGTTAATTATATATATATATCCATATATATGTCATCATATAGTTTTTACAAGTTTTAACGTTCGTGAATCACCGGTCAACTTGGGTGGTCAATTGTCTATATGAAACATATTTCAATTAATCAAGTCTTAACAAGTTTGATTGCTTAATATGTTGGAAACACTTAATCATGTAAATATCAATTTCATTTAATATATATATACATGGAAAAGTTCGGGTCACTACAGTTCCTACCGGTTAAATAAATTTCGTCCTGAAATTTTAAGCAGTTGAAGGTGTTGACGTATCTTCTGGAAATAAGTGCGGGTATTTCTTCTTCATCTGATCTTCTCGTTCCCAGATGAACTCGAGTCCTCTACATGCATTCCATCGAACCTTAACAATTGGTATCTTGTTTTGCTTTAGTCTTTTAACCTCACGATCCATTATTTCGACGGGTTCTTCGATGAATTGAAGTTTTTCGTTGATTTGGATTTCGTTTAATGGAATAGTGAGATCTTATTTAGCAAAACATTTCTTCATATTCGAGACATGGAAAGTGTTATGTACAGTCGCGAGTTGTTAAGGTAACTCAAGTCGGTAAGCTACTGGTCCGACACGATCAATAATCTTGAATGGTCCAATATACCTTGGATTTAATTTCCCTCGTTTACCAAATCGAACAACGCCTTTCCAAGGTGCAACTTTAAGCATGACCATTTCTCCAATTTCAAATTCTATATCCTTTCTTTTAATGTCAGCGTAGCTCTTTTGTCGACTTTGGGCGGTTTTCAACCGTTGTTGATTTGGATGATCTTCTCGGTAGTTTCTTGTATTATCTCTGGACCCGTAATCTGTCTATCCCCCACTTCACTCCAACAAATCAGAGACCTGCACTTTTTACCATAAAGTGCTTCAAATGGTGCCATCTCAATGCTTGAATAGTAGCTGTTGTTGTAGAAAAATTCTGCTAACGATAGATGTCGATCCCAACTGTTTCCGAAATCAATAACACATGCTCGTAGCATGTCTTTAAATGTTTGTATTGTCCTTTCGCTCTGCCCATCAGTTTATGGATGATAGGCAGTACTCATATCTAGACGAGTTCCAAATGCTTGCTGTAATATCTGCCAGAATCTTGAAATAAATCTGCCATCCCTATCAGAGATAATAGAGATTGGTATTCCATGTCTGGAGACGACTTCCTTCAAATACGGTCGTGCTAACTTCTCCATCTTGTCATCTTCTCTTATTGGCAGGAAGTGTGCTGATTTGGTGAGACGATCAACTATTACCCAAATAGTATCAAAACCACTTGTAGTCCTTGGTAATTTAGTGATGAAATCCATGGTAATGTTTTTCCATTTCCATTCCGGGATTTCGGGTTGTTGAAGTAGACCTGATGGTTTCTGATACTCAGCTTTGACCTTAGAACATGTCAAACATTCTCCTACATATTTAGTAACATCGGCTTTCATACCCGGCCACAAAAAATGTTTCTTGAGATCCTTGTACATCTTCTCCGTTCCAGGATGTATTGAGTATCTGGTTTTATGATCTTCTCTAAGTACCATTTCTCTCATATCTCCAAATTTTGGTACCCAAATTCTTTCAGCCCTATACCGGGTTCCGTCTTCCCGAATATGAAGATGCTTCTCCGATCCTTTGGGTATTTCATCCTTTAAATTTCCTTCTTTTAAAACTCCTTGTTGCGCCTCCTTTATTTGAGTAGTAAGGTTATTGTGAATCATTATATTCATAGCTTTTACTCGAATGGGTTCTCTGTCCTTTCTGCTCAAGGCGTCGGCTACCACATTTTCCTTCCCCGGGTGGTAACGAATCTCAAAGTCGTAATCATTCAACAATTTAATCCACCTGCGCTACCTCATGTTCAGTTGTTTCTGATTAAATATGTGTTGAAGACTTTTGTGGTCGGTATATATAATACTTTTGACCCCATATAAGTAGTGCCTCCAAGTCTTTAATGCAAAAACAACCGGGCCTAATTCCAAATCATGCGTTGTATAATTCTGCTCGTGAATCTTCAATTGTCTAGACGCATAAGCAATTACCTTCGTTCGTTGCATTAATACACAACCGAGACCTTGCTTTGAGGTGTCACAATATATTACAAAATCATCATTCCCTTCAGGTAATGACAATATAGGTGCCGTAGTTAACTTTTTCTTTAACAATTGAAACGCTATCTCTTGTTCATCCTTCCATTCAAATTTCCTCCCTTTATGCGTTAAGGCAGTCAAGGGTTTTGCTATTCTAGAAAAGTCTTAGATGAACCTTCTGTAGTAACCAGCTAGTCCTAAAAATTGGCGTATATGCTTCGGAGTTTTCGGGGTTTCCCACTTTTCAACGGTTTCAATCTTTGCTGGATCTACCTGAATACCTTCTTTGTTCACTATGTGACCGAGGAATTGAACTTCTTCCAACGAAAATACACACTTTGAAAACTTAGCATACAGTTTTTCCTTCCTTAACAACTCTAGCTCTTTTCTCAAATGTTCTTCATGCTCTTGGTCATTCTTTGACTAAATAAGTATGTCATCGATGAAAACAATAACAAACTTTTCAAGGTATGGTCCACACACTCGGTTCATGAGGTCCATGAACACAGCTGGTGCGTTAGTCAACCCAAACAACATAACCATAAACTCGTAATGACCGTAACGCGTCCTAAAAGCAGTCTTTGGAATATCATCCTCCTTCACCCGCATTTGATGATACCCAGAACGTAAATCAATCTTCGAATAAATCGATGAGCCTTGTAGTTGATCAAATAAGTCGTCAATTCTAGGTAGTGGGTAGCGGTTCTTGATGCTAAGTTTGTTCAACTCTCGGTAGTCGATACACAACCTAAATGTACCATCCTTCTTCTTGACAAACAAAACAGGAGCTCCCCATGGTAATGTGCTTGGTCGAATGAAACCACGCTCTAAAAGTTCTTGTAATTAGCTTTGGAGTTCCTTCATTTCACTGGGTGCGAGTCTGTATATAGCACGAGCTATTGGTGCAGCTCCTGGTACAAGATCTATTTGAAATTCAACGGATCGGTGTGGAGGTAGTCCCGGTAATTCTTTCGGAAATACATCGGGAAATTCTTTTGCGACGAAAACATCATTGATGTTCTTTTCTTCGGTTTGTACTTTCTCAAAATGTGCTAAAACAGCATAACAACCTTTTCTTATTAGCTTTTGCACCATCAAATTACTAATTAGATTTAGCTTCGCGTTGCTCTTTTCTCCGTACACCATTAAGGGTTTTCCTTTTTCCCGTACAATGCGAATTGCATTTTTGTAACATACGATCTCTGCTCTCACCTTTTTCAACCAGCCCATGCTAATTATCACATCAAAACTTCCTAACTCTACTGATATCAAATCAATCTTAAATGTTTCACTAACCAGCTTAATTTCTCGATTCCGACATATATTATCTGCTGTAATTAATTTACCGTTTGCTAATTCGAGTAAAAATTTATTATCCAAAGGCGTCAGTGGACAACTTAATTTAGCACAAAAATCTCTACTCATATAGTGTGACAACCCGGAAATTTCTAACCAAATTTAAACTTTAATCTTTATATGTTTCCGACACGATAAGCAATATTTGTTAAGTTAAATTTCAAGAATTTTAAACTATGTTCATACATTCATTCAACCTTGACCAAGTTCCAACGATTCACGAACCATTAAATGAATATGATTATATATGTATATGTATATATATATTATAACTTGAAACGTAAACAAAATATTAGATTAAATACTTTATATGATTGTATCTGTTTCAAAATGTTTATCAATGGAATTAGAAGATAAGATCAAATGATTGAATTATCAGATATATTGAATTATGATTACAAGTCTCTGTTGAAAGGCCCACGTTGATTTGAGAAATCTTTCCATTTTAACAATATTCGGAAAATGGTAAAGTGATTTATAAATAAGAACAAATTGTCAATCATTGAGAACTAGACAAAGGATAGTGGAAAGAGTGAATCTCATAAAGACTCGATTGATCTATTTAGTTTCAAACGTACAAAAACGTTTTCAGTTTAAAAAGAACTTTATTATTAAAACGTATATAACTTTTATAAATATCTAGAACCACTTTTGACAACTCATTACTTAACTAGTATGTCGATATTTATATTTTATTTTATTAAATATATATAACGATTTAAATTAATATTATATATATTTATACACATATTATACGTACATAGTTTTATACTTTTGCTATACTTAAACTTTACCTTTACTTTATTTTTACTTTACTTTAACTTTAATAATTCACTTTAATAATTCATGTTTTAATAATTTACTTTAATAATTCATACTTTAATAATTCACTTTAATAATTCATACTTTAATAATTCACTTTAATAATTCATACTTTAATAATTCACTTTAATAATTCAAAAATCTATTATAAATAGAATTCAATAGGTTTCATTATTTCATAGAAACTTGAAAATATTTTTCTCTAAACTCTCTCAATCGATTTACATATATATATATTTACTCCGTATTATTTCAAGATATTATTAGTATACATAAAATATTACGACGGAGTGCTGTCCGAGTGATTTTGAAATTATTTTTCGAGTGGGATAGGATTAAGGAAATTATGGGTTATAGCTATGGAGGTGATTAAGTATGGTTCATGGGTATGCTCGTGAGGTCAATATAGTGTTTATCATTTCCGTTGGGTCTACGTACCTTTCCTGCAATATTGAATCTCAATATTGATACGTGAGTACTCATAATTTAACTTTTACATAATAATAGTGTATCCCTGACTAGTGCTCGAGTATTTAAGATTATGCATGCTTGTACTTTTGATATTGCCCTTAGACAGGTTAGGTTGAATCTTGAATTAGTTACACTTGCGGTTGAGATAAGGTATAAGATATGCATGTCCTTGGAAAGCTAGCGAAAAATTAAGAACTTTTCCTTTAGATATCGAATGGTTTCGATGAACGGATTAGAAGTTATAATCAATTGAATTTTCGATATTTTTATTAAAAATGATTATTATTATCGTCGTTCTAGTTTTATCTTATTATTATCATTATTATTATCTTTATCAATAAAAGGGATTTATCATTAAAAATTGTTATTTTTTTTATTATTACTATCGTTATTATCATTAAAGTTATAATTATTATTATTATTATTATTATTATTATTATTATTATTATTATTATTATTATTATTATTGGTATTATTATTATTATTATCATTATTAATATATATATCATTATTAAAAAATGGTTATTGTTATTGTTATTATTATTATTACTATATTATCATTAAGATAATTATTAGTATTATCGATAATAATGTTATAGTAACTATCATTATTAATATTAGTGTAATTAAAACAAATATTTATAACACCTAATTATTTTGATTACTATTATTATCGTTATTATGAACACGATATAAAAGACGATTAAAAGCTATTAAACGAAACGATTAGGAAATAATGGGTAAGAGTATCATGATGAAATTAAAATATTATAAAATATTGATTTAGATAAAATTATCGTTCTTATTATTTTTATCATTACTATTATTATTAAAAGTATCGTTAGTATTAAAACTATCATTTTAACAAAAATTATCATTTTAATAGAAATGTCATTGTTACTATAAAATATCATTATTATTATTATTTTAAATAGAATTATTATTTTAAAGATAATATTAAAAATTATCGTAAATATTAAAGTTATCATAATTAGAATTATCGTTTTATCATAATGTCATCTTAGTAATTATAAATATTGATATTTTTATAATAATAATTATTATTACAAAATAATACAACTTTTACTTACTATCATTATAGATATTATTTTATCAAATAAATATGTGCTACAAACATATTTTACTACGTGTAATAACTTACTTTAATAATACCTATCATATTATCTTTATGATATTAAATGAACCCTATAAATTTTATTACTTAATATATATAAAAGTATATTTTATTATATAAATTTAATATAAAATTTTATTTATTAATAAATAAATTATATTATTTACTCTAATAAATCTTTTAAAAATATTTAAAAATATAAAACGACGATATTTAAACTATATATTAATCATGTATAGATTTTTGGAAATTATTTTGAGTCAAATTTACTTTTGTTGACTTTTGCATATTAGTCTCGAGCATTAGGATTGTGGTACACTATGACTTGACCTAATTTGTTAGACAAATATTGACCAACACATAAATATATATAATTAATTTAGGTTCGTGAATCTGAAGCCAACCTTGCACATGTTCAATGACGTTATATGTATTTTTACTACGAAATACAGTATGGTGAGTTTCATTTGCCTTTTTACCCTTTATATTTTTGGGACTGAGAATACATGCGCTTTTATAAATGTTTGACGAAATAGACACAAGTAATTGAAACTACATTCTATGGTTGAATTATCCAAATCGAATATGCCCCTTTTTATTAAAGTCTGGTAATCTAAGAATTAGGGAACAGACACCCTAATTGACGCGAATCCTAAAGATAGATCTATTGGGCCTAACAAACCCCATCCAAAGTACCGGATGCTTTAGTACTTCGAAATTTATATCAAGTCCGAAGGAGGATCCCGGAATGATAGGGGATATTCTTATATGTATCTAGTTAATGTCGGTTACCAGGTGTTCACCATATGAATGATTATTTTTGTCTCTATGCATGGGACGTATATTTATGAGAACTGGAAATGAAATTCTTGTGGTCTATTAAAATGATAGAAATAAATGATTATGATAAACTAATGAACTCACCAACCTTTTGGTTGACACTTTAAAGCATGTTTATTCTCAGGTGTTAAAGAAATCTTCCGCTGTGCATTTGCTCATTTTAAAGATATTACTTGGAGTCTTTCATAGCATATTTCAAAGAACGTTGCATTCGAGTCATTGAGTTCATCAAAGATTATTATTAAATCAATTTATAGTTGGATAGTGGATATTATGAAATGGTATGCATGCCTGTCAATTTTCGATGTAAAGAAAGATTGTCTTTTAAAAACAAATGCAATGTTTGTAAAATGTATCATATAGAGGTCAAATACCTCGCAATGTAATCAACTATTGTGAATCGTTTATAATGTATATGAACGGGTCCTTTCAGTTGGTATCAGAGCGGTGGTCTTAGCGAACCAGGTCTGCATTAGTGTGTCTAACTGATAAGTCGATAGGATGCATTAGTGAGTCTGGACTTCGACCGTGTCTGCATGTCAAAAGTTTTGCTTATCATTTTGTTTCGAAAATTAACTACTTATCATCCTTAGGAAATTACCTGCTTATCATTTTTAGTCTAAGACACGTCTTGCTGCATTGATTGCATGAATAGTGTATAGACAAAAATTCATATCTTAGCATATCTGCTAAATCATATCTTATCGTATCTGTTACTTTAAACTTTGCCTGACATATCCCGCAAAGTCCTCCGTAGTCTACGAAATCTTTTGATCTATATATATATATATATATACACATATATATATATATATATACATATATATATACACATATATATATACATATATATATACACATATATATATATACATATATATATATATATATATTTATATATATATATATATTCTATGTAATTAGAATACCATCCGTTAGCCAAAATCATTTCATATCAAAAAAAAAAAAAATCCTTTATCCAATCGTACGAAATGGAATTCGTCATCAGTTCAAGTAACTCAGATTCCGAAATGGAATCCCATTCAAGCTCCGAAAGCAGTGTGACCGGAATAGATCAACCAATCAGTCATCACCTATTCTGGATGAATTGGGGATGGGTTCATAGCCTCCTCAATCATTGGAGACAAGAAGAAGGTGATCCCTTCCATCCACCACATTGCCCTCTTGACGAAGAACCCGAAGCACTTACCTGAAAACCTGTCCGAAACACCATGTTCTCGCTCATTTCCAGAGTATCTCGTCACGATTATATATTACATCAAATTTTAGATTTTATTTATCCGCTCGTCCGAACCGACAATCACCCCGGTGTAATATAAGAAGTCAACGAGCTTCGCGCTCGGGTAGTGGCTTTGGAGAATATGGTGCAGAGATTACAAACACCAGCAGCAGCATCAGCAGCATAACCAGTACCACCATCATCAACGCCAACAGTACCATTACCACCTCCAACCACAACCGCGTCGTAAACCTCAACTTCACAATCTATCCCACGAGCATCAACGTCATACGCACCATAGATACCAAGGAGTACCAACAACAATAACTGACGAAGTATTAATTCATAACTTCATTGGAGAAACATTCCGAGGAGATTATGTAATGTCTAAAGTCTTAGAGATTATCTAATCTAGCCCTAACCATAAATCAGTTAAGCGAACCAAAATGATAGAAGGAAGAGTAGAAACTCTGACAAAAATGGTGTGTGATTAACAAGCTAAACTTGCTTTACCAACAGCATCAACAGTACCGTCAGCGTTACCAGCATCGTCAGTACAGTCAACATCCGAATCAACAACACCAATAACATCACAAACGCTGTCAGTTCAAGAATCACTGTGGACATCATTACGAATCAATAATGTGTATATTGTATCAACGAGTTATGAAGAATTAACTCATTCCCTCTGAAGAAATTATATGTATATATATATATATATATATATATATTTTTTTAAATAAATCTTTCCGTGCTAAGCTATTGTGTATGAATCTTAACTACTCGGTTAATTCATATTACAAATATGCAATAATGTACGTCCTTCGGCCGCAACTTAACCAGCGTTAACTACAATCTCTGTTGCAATTCAACAAATTCCAATTCATAATAAATCAAGTATATATTTAATTTTACACTTTCATCATCGATGTACCCGAAACTTTTCAGATAACATCATTCGTACTTTGCGAAATTCACAAGAATTCCACGAACCGAACATCATACATCAACAAATAACGAAGTATTGATTCATAATTTTAGTGTCATTAAAGAAATACTGCGTAAAAGTTATGTACTTTTTAAAGCCTTTAGGGATTATTCAATTCTAGTTTCAACCGTAAATTAAATGAGTTTAATTTAACATTAACTCATTAAATCTATGTTACATCTGAAGAAAATATACATATATATTTTTTCATAAAGACTGTAATAAAATTCTTTTGTACAAAATATTAATTGTGAATTTTTTTTTTAACGGGTAGGTAATACCCGAGAGATATATAAATTCACAAATAATATGTTACATTCTTCGAATCTGATTCAGCAAATCATCCATTATACTCCCTACTTTCACAACAATATACATTCTTTTATAGAAATCAAAACAACCATACTCATTCAAAATTTAATTACATATTCTGATTTTGAAATCTCAAAATTCAACTCGAGATATGACCAAAATCATCACTCTTAGATCCTTACATCTTTCACAAGCTATATTTTGACTTCTAAACTGTGTTAGAATATCAAATGTATGTTAACGATTACAATCTGTGTTCAAACCCTTCAAAAATTTCTGAAGACACTTCGAATGATGATCAATCGAGATGATGATCCTACCACATGTTACCCACAGTTATGTACCCGAAAAACTCTTGAAACCAAAGTAAAAGTTTAAACAACGTATCCGCGTCAGATTCTTTGGCATTTATTAGCAAAAATAACTTTGTGACTCCTATTCAAAGTAGCCAGTTTTGTCACAGTTTCAGCAAGTCAACTTCGACTTTTCAGTCAGACTAACCTTATTATAACCTTGAGATATACACCATCGTTACAAGGGAACCTTTTACATTCCACCACATTATTAGCAGATGTACCAACAACTTCATTACCCTTTGACTTTAGCCTCTCCAAAAAGTCATTATAATTATTTATTGAAACCCCATCATTTACTCATTCGCATCTTGTAATGAGAATTACCATACGAATCATTGGGAATTAGCAATCAGTATTTTGAAATCTCGCAGCATGTCTACGCCAACAGTTATATGTGTATATATAACGTCTATCTTCTGGACTTAATTTGAATGTGAAGCTTCTGAAAAACACTCCGAACTACGAATTGGTTCTCCGAAAATGGAAAAAAATGCTGATGAAGCAGCAAAAACTATAAACGACTTTAAACGGTAAAAGCTGGATGATAATGATGAAGTGTGCTGGCAAAGCGAAGAAAAAGAGAAGTTTTGGAACTGGAAAACGGATTGAGCAAAGTAGGAAGGAGATTGTGGACAAATTACAAAGACTGAACCTGACTTCAAAGGATCCAAATGATTCAGTACCTGCTGAAGTCATTAATGAATACCTTGCTCCTGACTCTAAATCCCTGCGGACAATATTCTTCATCATCCTCTGATATTAGAAATTCTAAAATATCATCATATCTTTCATTATAAATATCCTCCATATTTCTGAAGATATTTTCTTAATTTTTCTTATTTGAAATCATTTACCTCTTCGCGCTATCTGTATTACATCATAAAAGAAACTATTTTAGTTTCTAAATTCTGAAACATTCAAGTTTAAAATAGGAATATTTTGAAGTAGTGTTGGGAACTGAAGCATGAATTAGTATAATATAATGACACTTGATCAACGTGATTATATTACAGTAAGTCATGCTGAGTTTCTAAATAGAACGTGATGATTCACAGATCATAACAACATCATGTGCCATGTTATACGACTCTTGTATTCTATTTAACCTCTAAAATATCAAGAAAATATTTCTTAATGATTCGGCCTTTTCCAAGGTATTCTAGTAATTTGACAAGTCAAGATCGTGCCATTACAATTTCCTTCCTAGAATATTAATAATGTTCATTCCGAAATTCATATCTGTGAATTCTGGACCATTACAAGCGGTGCTTAATCGCAAGAAGAAGAAACGAAAGGACAAAACTCCGAAATAGAAATTGGGGTATAAATTGCAGCAAATAAAAGAGAGCATTAACTGTGAATGATAATGATTATAGAAGACAGAAGCAGAGACTTTGAAATATAAGGGAACATATAAAGCTCAACGATAAACCAGAAATTATAAACCATATATATCGATGCATATAGCAATATAAAGACACGGGAGAACTTGAAACACTATAAACCCAAGAGTATAGTAGAAGTAAATAGATTCTTCCAGCGGTAGATGAAAAAGAAGAATGACCGATATGAAAGTTAGAAGTATATCGAGAATCAGAACTGGATAGAGCATATTGATGAATACTTTAAAATATGAGTTGAGGGGGAAAGAATAGAAGGTGATGAAACATGACTAGGAACTTAGAAATCAACAGATTTAACTCACACAATGGCAGAATAAGTGAATCAAACCCTCTAATGAATAGGTTAAGTTTTTTTTGATTAATTTAGTCAAACCACAACTAAATCAAGTGTGATTAGATCAACACCTAGAGCTATTATTCACTACCTGGGTGATTTGGACTGAGAGAGAATTGGAGGAGCTCACTAGATCTGAGTGTGTGTAACAAATGAAAGGCTTAACCTAAAATGAAGAACATAAGACTTTATATACCCCTGCTGTTGACTCACCCATACGATTCATTCATCACACGTACGAGTTGGCTTCATCAGCTGTACGGGTGATCACTCACTCGTGTCTTCTCATTTAGGTTGTAATTGTGACTTAGCTCAGCATCAATCGTGCGTATGAGTCTGTCAGCCGTACTAGTGAGGCTTCACTCGTACGTCTGACTAAGTCTAACATAGTCAAACATCTAAATCTCGTTCCTGCAATTCCTGTAACCACATACAAACACGGATAGGATAATAACGAGCAATCATGGTGGCCTGTAAACTGTTCTACCTACAATGGACGTGGGTAGATGTCTAGAGACTTGCATAAAATGCATCAACAGAAGGTGTGAGTTGTAAGGAAATGAAGGAGGTGAATTTATAAGAAAATCTCCGACAGAACAATTAAAATGGACGATCGCATTTAAAGCGGATCCTAATTCCCTTGATTACCGGAGAGTCAAAACTTATTAAGAAGATTTTCTTCAAATCCCTTGAAATCTGGGAATCAATCATATCTACGTCAAATGATAAGATGAATCTACACTTACTCATTTCACTCTTCTATGTTAGCTTCAGTCGTACTCTTCATATAAATGGATTGTTTATCCAAATTATTCGCTGATGATAAAACTCTAATTTTCAGCCCGTATGCATCATGAAAACATACTTATTATCATTCACGACCTTTCCACTCAAATTTCGGGACGAAATTTCTTTAACGGGTAGGTACTGTGACAACCCGGAAATTTCCAACCAAATTTAAACTTTAATCTTTATATGTTTCCGACACGATAAGCAATATTTGTTAAGTTAAATTTCAAGAATTTTAAACTATGTTCATACATTCATTCAACCTTGACCAAGTTTCAACGATTCACGAACCATTAAACGAATATGATTATATATGTATATGTGTATATATATATTATAACTTGAAATGTAAACAAAATATTAGATTAAATACTTTATGTGATTGTATCTATTTCAAAATGTTTATCAATGGAATTAGAAGATAAGATCAAATGATTGAATTATCAGATATATTGAATTATGATTACAAGTCTCTGTTGAAAGGACCACGTTGATTTGAGAATTCTTTCCATTTTAACAATATTCGGAAAATGGTAAAGTGATTTATAAATAAGAACAAATTGTCAATCATTGAGAACTAGATAAAGGATAGTGGAAAGAGTGAATCTCATAAAGACTCGATTGATCTATTTAGTTTCAAACGTACAAAAACGTTTTCAGTTTAAAAAGAACTTTATTATTAAAACGTATATAACTTTTATAAATATCTAGAACCACTTTTGACAACTCATTACTTAACTAGTATGACGATATTTATATTTTATTTTATTAAATATATATAACGATTTAAATTAATATTATATATATTTATACGCATATTATACGTACATAGTTTTATACTTTTGCTATACTTAAACTTTACCTTTACTTTATTTTTACTTTACTTTAACTTTAATAATTCACTTTAATAATTCATGTTTTAATAATTTACTTTAATAATTCATGTTTTAATAATTCACTTTAATAATTCATACTTTAATAATTCACTTTAATAATTCATACTTTAATAATTCACTTTAATAATTCAAAAATCTATTATAAATAGAATTCAATAGGTTTCATTATTTCATAGAAACTTGAAAATATTTTTCTCTAAACTCTCTCAATCGATTTACATATATATATATTTACTCCGTATTATTTCAAGATATTATTAGTATACATAAAATATTACGACGGAGTGCTGTCCGAGTGATTTCGAAATTATTTTTCGAGTGGGAAAGGATTAAGGAAATTATGGGTTATAGCCACTGTTGTAAACGGCGTCCGTTGCAACCGTTGCAACGCCCGTTGCAGAGTTTTGGTGACAAAACCGTTTCGACCCCGTCCCGTTTTCTTATAAGTTGGTCAACGGTCAAAAGTCAGGTCAAATGCAGGAAAAATTGGGTCAACGCCGGTGAAAAGTTAGAAATTCTGTTAAAATCGGTCATAAGTCGGTCAAATCAATCAAAATTGACTTAGTTTAGTATTTCATTTTGTATTATATTAACGCTAATAGCAATTATAGGTACAAACTTGTCAACGAAGGTTTTTTAGCTCTAAAATATGTGTAAATATATATTTATATATATAAAAGTCAACATTAGTCAACATCCGTTTCGACCCCGTCTCGGCCCCGTTTTTTCCGTTGTGACGTTTTGAGGTCGCTAACGTTTCGGCCCCGTCTCGCGTCTTTTTCAACCTTGGTTATAGCTATGGAGATGATTGAGTATGGTTCATGGGTATACTCATGAGGTCAATATAGTGTTTATCATTTCCGTTGCGTCTACGTACCTTTCCTGCAATATTGAATCTCAATATTGATACGTGAGTACTCATAATTTAACTTTTACATACTAATAGTGTATCCCTGACTAGTGCTCGAGTATTTAAGATTATGCATGCTTGTACTTTTGATATTGCCCTTAGATAGGTTAGGTTGAATCTTGAATTAGTTACACTTGCGGTTGAGATAAGGTATAAGATATGCATGTCTTTGGAAAGCTAGCGAAAAATTAAGAACTTTTCCTTTAGATATCGAATGGTTTCGATGAACGGATTAGAAGTTATAATCAATTGAATTTTTGATATTTTTATTAAAAATGATTATTATTATCGTCGTTTTTATCGTCGTTCTAGTTTTATCTTATTATTATCATTATTATTATCTTTATCAATAAAAGGGATTTATCATTAAAAATTGTTATTTTTTTTATTACTATCGTTATTATCATTAAAGTTATAATTAGTATTATTATTATTATCCAATTATTATTATTATTATTATTATTATTATTATTATTATTATTATTATTATTATTATTATTATTATTGGTATTATTATTATTATTATTATCATTATTAATATATATATCATTATTTAAAAATGGTTATTGTTATTGTTATTATTATTATTACTATATTATCATTAAGATAATTATTAGTATTATCGATAATAATGTTATAGTAACTATCATTATTAATATTAGTGTAATTAAAACAAATATTTGTAACACCTAATTATTTTGATTACTATTATTATCATTATTATGAACACGATATAAAAGACGATTAAAAGCTATTAAACGAAACGATTAGGAAATAATGGGTAAGAGTATCATGATGAAATTAAAATATTATAAGATATTGATTTAGATAAAATTATCGTTCTTATTATTTTTATCATTACTATTATTATTAAAAGTATCGTTAGTATTAAAACTATCATTTTAACAAAAATTATCATTTTAATAGAAATGTCATTGTTACTATAAAATATCATTATTACTATTATTATTTTAAATAGAATTATTATTTTAAAGATAATATTAAAAATTATCGTAAATATTAAAGTTATCATAATTAGAATTATCGTTTTATCATAATGTCATATTAGTAATTATAAATATTGATATTTTTATAATAATAATTATTATTACAAAATAATACAACTTTTACTTACTATCATTATAGATATTATTTTATCAAATAAATATGTGATACAAACATATTTTACTACGTGTAATAACTTACTTTTATAATACCTATCATATTATCTTTATGATATTAAATGAACCCTATAAATTTTATTACTTAATATATATAAAAGTATATTTTATTATATAAATTTAATATAAAATTTTATTTATTAATAAATAAATTATATTATTTACTCTAATAAATCTTTTAAAAATATAAAACGACGATATTTAAACTATATATTAATCATGTATAGATTTTTGGAAATTATTTTGAGTCAAATTTACTTTTGTTGACTTTTGCATATTAGTCTCGAGCATTAGGATTGTGGTACACTATGACTTGACCTAATTTGTTAGACAAATATTGACCAACACATAAATATATATAATTAATTTAGGTTCGTGAATCCGAAGCCAACCTTGCACTTGTTCAATGACGTTATATGTATTTTTACTACGAAATACAGTATGGTGAGTTTCATTTGCCTTTTTACCCTTTATATTTTTGGGACTGAGAATACATGCGCTTTTATAAATGTTTGACGAAATAGACACAAGTAATTGAAACTACATTCTATGGTTGAATTATCGAAATCGAATATGCCCCTTTTTATTAAAGTCTGGTAATCTAAGAATTAGGGAACAGACACCCTAATTGACGCGAATTCTAAAGATAGATCTATTGGGCCTAACAAACCCCATCCAAAGTACCGGATGCTTTAGTACTTCGAAATTTATATCATGTCCGAAGGAGGATCCCGGAATGATAGGGGATATTCTTATATGTATCTAGTTAATGTCGGTTACCAGGTGTTCACCATATGAATGATTATTTTTGTCTCTATGCATGGGACGTATATTTATGAGAACTGGAAATGAAATTCTTGTGGTCTATTAAAATGATGGAAATAAATGATTATGATAAACTAATGAACTCACCAACCTTTTGGTTGACACTTTAAAGCATGTTTATTCTCAGGTGTTAAAGAAATCTTCCGTTGTGCATTTGCTCATTTTAAAGATATTACTTGGAGACTTTCATAGCATATTTCGAAGAACGTTGCATTCGAGTCATTGAGTTCATCAAAGATTATTATTAAATCAATTTATAGTTGGATAGTGGATATTATGAAATGGTATGCATGCCTGTCAATTTTCGATGTAAAGAAAGATTGTCTTTTAAAAACGAATGCAATGTTTGTAAAATGTATCATATAGAGGTCAAATACCTCGCAATGTAATCAACTATTGTGAATCGTTTATAATGTATATGAACGGGTCCTTTCATATAGCTTCTATCCGCACCCGAATCAAATAAAACATAAGCAGATGTATTGTCAATAAGAAACGTACCCGTAACAAGCTCCGAGTCTTCCTGCGCTTCTGCCGCATTAATATTGAAAACTCTTCCGCGGCCTTGCCCATTAGTATTCCCTTGGTTTAGGCTATTTCTAATAATGTGGCCAGGTTTTCCACATTTATAACAAACTACGTCGGCATTATTTGTTCCGACCTTATTTGTTTCTTTATTTTTGTTGTTCTTTGGTCCGTAAACCTCACATTTTGCCGTACCATGACCACTTATCTTACACTTGGTGCAAACTGTTGTATAAAACGCATTCGGATGGTGATCTGCACACCTGAAGCATGGTTGTTTATGTTGTTTGTTGTTATTGAGGTTGTTGTTGGGATTGTTATTGTTGTTGAAACGGTTGTTGTAGTAGTTGTTGTTGTTAGGATGTTTGTTGTAGTTATTGTTAGGATTGCAGTTATTGTTGCGATTGTTGTTGCGGTTGTGGTTGTAATTGTTATTGTTGTTGTACTGGTGACTCTTCTCACCGTTTTCGTCCCACTTCCTCTTGAGTTGTTTCGTATTGGCAGCTTCGGCCGCCTGCTCTTTAATTCTCCCCTCAATCTGATTTATGAGTTTATGAGCCATTCGACTTGCCTTCTGTATGGAAGTGGGCTCGTGTGAACTCACATCTTCTTTAATCCTTACTGGTAACCCTTTTACAAATGCGTCGATCTTCTCTTCTTCATCTTCGAACGCTCCCGGACACAATAGGCACAACTCTGTGAATCGTCGTTCATATGTGGAAATGTCGAACCCTTGTGTTTGTAACTCTCTAAGTTCTACCTTGAGCTTATTGACTTCGTTTCTAGGACGGTACTGCTCGTTCATCAATTGATTGAATGCCGACCACGGTAGTGCATAAGCAGCATTTTGTCCTACCTGTTCAAGATAGGTATTCCACCATGTTATTGCAGTACCTGTGAAGGTATGGATAGCGTACTTAACTTTTTCCTCTTCAGTACACTTACTTAAGGCAAACACCGATTCGACCTTCTCGGTCCACCGTTTCAATCCAATTGGTCCTTCGGTTCCATCAAATTCCAAAGGTTTGCAGGCAGTGAATTCTTTGTAGGAGCATCCTACACGATTTCTTGTGGAATTAGTTCCACTGCTAGATCTAGAGTTATTGTTATTTTGCATCGCAGCCTGTACCGCGGCTATGTTTGCTGCAAGGAAAACACGAAAGTCTTCCTCGCTCATGTTCAAATTCTGACGAGTCGTCGATGCTATTTCCTTCAAAAATAGCCCAAAAGAATTAAGTTAATCATATAGAATTTTAAGAGTAGTCAATAGTATTTCGTAGCATAGTATGAACTCATTTATAAAAGCTTTTTCTTCATATTAGCGTTTTATAGTTTTAATTCGGGTAGTACCTACCCGTTAAGTTCATACTTAGTAGCTAATATACAATTCAACTACTACAATTCTATATGAAAAAACTGATTTTAATAATATTTCACGTTCAAATTTTTATACAATATTTTACAAACTTACAATACCGCTATTATACATATAGGATGAAATATAGCACATAATAACTTTGCTACTCGGCAGTTATAAAGGCAATTCTAGTTAATACGCAAGTTGTTCAGCAAAAGAAATAAAGACACGTAATTCATAAGTCCAGAAACAAGTCATGCATTCTGGTTTTACTAAGACGACTTATGTCATGACCCGGAAAATTTCGAATAATTTTAAACTAAATTCTTGATACGATTTTGTATTTTTGACACAATAAGAAAAGTCCGATATGTTGCGTCTCAAAATTTTGAACTATTTTCATGTTATCATTTGACCTTTGACAATTCCCGACGACTCACGATATGATTACTTGTAAATATGTATGCATATATTTAAAATGAAAAATAATATATTTGGTAATTGTTAAGATTAATTATGTAAAATAATAATAAAATATAATAAGTATTATTCAGAAAGTATATACATATAAATAAAGTGTATATTTAGTGATTTTGAAGTTATTTAGTAAACGACAGAAACATTCATTTGTCATTCAATTAATAGTAAATGAATTAAAAAGAAAGTTATATTATTTTAAAATAAACGGTGATTCGAAAATGAGTTAGATAAATTTTAGACTTATTAAAAACATGTTTAAGATTTATTGATGAAATTTTAACACTTTTATATTTTACCCGAAATCGAGCGCAGATAGTTGATTTAATTTTTATTTAATAAGTATAAACAATTAATAACCATTTTTATAAAATAATAATTAGAATAATTAAAGATATTTAATTTGAGATTTTTTCTGAATACTTTTATCCGCCACTGATGAACGAAGGACCGCGATATAATACTACGTGGTTTGATAACTGGACAAATCCCTGGCTGCTACCCTATTGTTGATATTTGTTGAATTCAAATTATTGTTTTGTTATACACCACGTTTATGATTAATATTATTATTATATTATATATATTCCTGTTTAACTCATACCCGTGAACTAAATTTTGATATTATGGAATATGATACTGTAGTTGCTTTTGGTTTACTTTATACCTATATATAATATATATGCACATACATGAAAATACATGAACACCAAACAAGAAAACCGTTACTCTACTCTCTCTCGCTCTCTCTCTCTCTCCTAACTTTGTTCGAGACCACCAATGTTTTCTATTATGTTCAAAACACACATCACTCACGACCACCATTTTTCTCTTATATATGTAACATACATATACATATTAGAACACCACCATGACCCTGGTGATCACCATCGGCCTTCATCACTTTTGAACACCTTGATCACCTTCAGGTAACCATTCAAATCACCACCCATGACCACCTCATAACCTCAAACCATCGACCACCAAACCTGCTGCTATCCGTCCCAATTGTTTACGCTTAAATAGCAACTTCTGCTCAATGTTCTAACCTGAACCAACCATGAAACCATCATACTTGTTTTGCTACTGTATACCCGTATAGACACCTTTGTAAACCACCACCAACAACCAATATTAACCCACTTTTATTTTCTATTTTCGTTGAAACTACAAAACAACCATCTTCACCTAACAACGTACACCAATCGTAAACCACCACCCATAAATCATTAACCTGCAATTCACGACTATTGTTGCAATAACTCGTGTTTCTGTTCTGTTTAACCACCCTCACCAAACCGGTTACCATCTACAACTACCTTCTCCATGACCTAACCATTTTTCTATTTCTTGCTATGTTCTCCTTTGTTCTGATTAAACCAAATAAACAACCACCTCACTTTGAACATCAACAAACGAAATCCACAACCCATTGAGATGATGAAGATTATGGTTACGATTTTATGATTTTATGTGCAGAAGTTTTTGATGATGATAAATGATGTTAGATGATGGGTAGTATGAGGTGATAATATTAGGATGATGATAGTTAGGGAGATAAATAAAGATGATGATAATAATACATCGGTGGCTACTTGTTTTAATCTTGATCGAGCTCCACTGCAAACCAAACGAAAAAAAAGAAATAAACAATGATTGAAAATCTGCGAAAATTTTTCTCTTCTTGTTTGGTAAGGCTGTCGAAAATCAGGAAGACAAGAAAACCACCAAACCCCACTTGTTAAAGATTGAAATTTTTTTTATCAGAATTACGTTTTGGGTTGTGTAACAAAACACAATCTAGCAGGCTTATTTATTGGATTATTATTGAACTTTCAAATTGGATCGTGAATATGATTGGGCTGTGATCCAAGTAATTGAGTTGGGCCACGAATCAGTTTTCTAATTTAGGCCGAACCCCAAGTTTAATTAGAGTGCGTGACAAGGGTTATATGGGTTTTATTCGATGTTAAAACAGAAAGATACCAAATAGACGGATGGATAGGGGGTATTTCGTG
Source organism: Rutidosis leptorrhynchoides (assembly GCF_046630445.1). NCBI lineage: Eukaryota > Viridiplantae > Streptophyta > Magnoliopsida > Asterales > Asteraceae > Rutidosis > Rutidosis leptorrhynchoides. The sequence continues at coordinate 135,814,035 of NC_092338.1, read as the reverse complement.
TAAGCGAGAGGTCTTGGGTTCGAGTCCCGGCTTGGGTGGTTTGATGTTTTCTTTGAGCTTTTAAGGTAGTAACTATTATTATTATTATTATTATTATTATTATTATTATTATTATTATTAGTGTTGTTATTATTCGATATAGTTATTATTACAAGTAATATAGTTACTAGTATTAGTATTAATAAAAGTATTAGTTACAAATATGATTTTACCATTTTATTATTACAAGGATAAGTATCATTAACCTTAACATTATAAATATAGTTATTAGCATTGTTAATACTAAACTTATTGTCACTAGTGATAAAAATATTATTGTAGTTAATATTAGTATCAGTATTATTACTATTATAATTATTATTACCAAAAGTATAATTTTAAATGAAAACTATCAAAGTTATCATATATATATATATATATATATATATATATATATATATATATATATATATATATATATATATATATATATATATATAAAACTATCTTCTTATTAATTAACATTTTGATTAAGAGTTATTATATATAATAAAAATTATCATTTCTAAGAATTATGATTATCTTTATTATTATTATTATCATTGTCATAAATATCATTAACAATAAAATTAATATTTTACAACTATTATTATAAAGTATCATTATTATTATTATCATTAATATAATTATTACCTTTATTAGTAAAATGAAGTATTATAACTATTATCATATTTTTATTTTACAAAATTAATATTTTAATGAAAATATGAAATATATATATTATTAATATAAAACGGATATAACTAATGAATTTACATATATATATATATATATATATATATATATATATATATATATATATATATATATATATATATATATATATATATATATATATATATATATATAAAGTTGTTCGAATTCAATTGTGTGTTTTAATATGATTACAACTAATATAGGTTCGTGAATTCGAGGCCAACCCTATACTTGTTCAATGTCGTCCTATGTATTTTTACTACAAAATACAGTATGGTGAGTTTCATTTGCTCCCTTTTTAATTGCTTTTGCAATATATATTTTTGCGCTGAGAATACATGCGCTACTTTTATAAATATTTACGAAATAGACACAAGTACTTAAAAATATATTCTACGTTGAGTTGTACCACTGGCATATTTCCCTGTAGCTTGGTAACTACTATTTACATGGGTATTGTAAACGCGAATCCTGTTGATAGATCTATCGGGCCTGACAACCCCAACCGGACTGGACGACCAGTATTCAACGGTTGCACAGTACTTCGTTTCGTTACTACACTTGGTACAGTGTAGGGAGATTTCATAATAAAGGGAATATGCGACGTTGATTAAATGTTAAGTATGGTTACCAAGTGCTCAACCACTTAGAATGCTTTACATACACTTGCAAGTGTATTATGTTTATAATTATGAAATCTTGTGGTCTATTATTATATTGAAATGATTGTTAGGATAAACCTATGAACTCACCAACCTTTTGGTTGACACTTTTAAGCATGTTTATTCTCAGGTACGAATTAAGTCTTCCGCTGTGCATCTGCTCATATTACATGGAGTCATTCATGGCATAATTAGGACAACACCTCGCAATGGGACCAATGTTGATGACTTCGTCCAGGTGGATAAGGACGGGTCTTTACAGGTGGTATCAGAGCGGTGGTCTTAGCGAACCAGGTCTTGCATTAGTGTGTCTAACTGATAGTTGTTTAGATGCATTAGTGGGTCTGGACTTCGACCGTGTCTGCATGTCAAAAGTTTTGCTTATCATTTAGTGTCGAAAATTAATTGCTTATCATCCTTAAAGTCTACACACATCTTACTGCACCTATTGCATAGACAGTGTATAGATAAATTCATATCTTCGCGTATCTGTTATTGTTACCTTTGCCTGACAGCTTTCGTAGATTCCTCAGTAACTTATGGGAATTTTAGTATTATATATGCATATGTAAATTATGTATTGCAGGGTACTAATCTACATCCTACAATCTATTTCTTCTAAAAAAATCCTTCATCTGATCGTACGAGGTGAATCCATCAACTAGTTCCAGTCCCTCAGATTCCGATAGCTATTCCGATAGTTATTCCGACAGCTATTCCGACATGGATATTCACCTAAGCTCCGAAAGCAGTGTAAACGAAATGGATCAACCAACTAGTCATCTTCAACACATCTGATGGGTTCGTAGCCTACTTAATCATTGGAGACAAGAAGAAGCGATCCCTTTCATCCACCATATTGTCCGCTGGGCGAAGAACTTGAAGCATTCACCGGCGAACCAATCCGAAACACCATTTTCACTCTAATTTCCTGAATATCTCACAACGACTATATCATAACTTAGATTCTAAACCTTAAGCATTAGCTCGTTCCTACCGACAATCATCCCGGTGTAATAGAAGAAATCAACGAGCTTCGCGCTCGAGTAATCAATGTGGAGGATATGGTGCAAAAATTACCAGCTTCAGCAACGTCAGCAACATCAACAGTACCACCAACATCAATACCAGTACCACTAACAACCCAAGTTTCAACATCACACGCCTCAACATCTCATTATGTACCCCGAGCATAATCATCATTCTATGTATCATTTTACATCAATTATCTTCGTTCTTCATGGCGATTATGTAATCTCTAATGTTTTAGAGATTATGTATTCTAGTTATAACGGTAAATCAAATGAGATTAATATTATATTAACTCATTGAATCTATGATTACATCTGAAGAAAATATATATGTAAGTATATTTTCATAAAGATTGTAATTAAAAATTCTTTCCTACAAACTGTTAATGGTGAAAATATTTTAACGGGTAGGTAATACCTGAGGAATATTTAGATTTCACATTAATAAGTAACATTGTACATTCTTCGAATCTGATTCAACAGTCATTTACTATCCTACTTACATCCACAGATATACGAATCCGTTCACCACAGAATAATCATTTTATTTAATTTCATATTCGGATTTTGACTTCACAGAATCCAACAAGTGGCATAATGAAGAAAACATTGGACACATAAAATTTGTTAGAAACAAACAATTTAAATATGAGAAGAATTTTGTTAAGAATCTACGCTAACTGTTCCTAGCTAACTGTTCCTAGCTAACTGGTTACATTTTATTTATCGCAATTTAATTATCGCAATTTACATTCTCGCAATTTACATTCTCGCAATTTTATTTATCGTCATTTAATTTCTGTTATTTACTTTACGCACTTTATTTATCGTCATTTAATTTCTGTTATTTATTTTACGCACTTTAAATATCGGGACACGTATACAAGGTTTTGACATATCATATCGACGCATCTATATATATTATTTGGAATAACCATAGACACTCTATATGCAGTAATACGGGAGTTAGCTATACAGGGTTGAGGTTGATTCTACAATAATATATATAGTTTGAGTTGTGATCGAGTCTGAGACGTATACGGGTCATGATACGTATTAATTAATTCAAATATTATATATTAAACTATATATGAATTGTTGAACTGTAACTGTGGACTATCGACTGTGGACTAATAATATTGGATAATTAAAATGAATTAAAATATTGATTATAACATATGAAACTAAACAATTCTTCAAGTTTGCCACTTGATTTCATCTTAAACCTCAATTGTATCTTGACGATTACAATCAGCGTTCAAATCTTTCATGATTCTTGAAAACACCTCGATCGAGAGGATGAACTAGCCGCACTTCATTTACGGAAGAAAAGATTGATGCATATAGTTATGCACCTGAAAAACCCTCGGAAACTGAGTAAACATTTAACATATCTGTGCTAGCTCCTTTGGCGTTATTATTACCCAAAATAACTTTGCAATTCTTCTCCAAATTGGCCAATTTTGTCACAGCTCCAGCAAGACAACTTCAACTTTTCATTCAAAACAACCTTATTATAACTTTGATATATATGCGTACTCTTTATTGTTACTAGGGAACCTTTTATATTCCCCCATATTACCAGCAGATGTACAAGCAACCTCGTTGCTCCTTGGTTTAAATCTCTCTGACAAATCCCTATATTTATCTATTGAAGTCTTATCATGAACTCATCGACATCTTGTAACGATAATTACCATACCAAATACCGGGAGGCATCAATCGATAATCTCGAATTCCTCAGCGATTCTACGACAACAATTATATATATATATATATATATATATATATATATATATATATATATATATATATATATATATATATATATATATATATATATATATATTCTATCTCCCGGGTTTACAAATCTTCAATTCTGAATTTCTGAAAAGCGCTTTAGTCTATAATCAGTTTTTCTGAGTTTTGAAAAAGCTGATGAAATTTTTCGCGAATACCTTGCTCCTTAATCTAAATCCTTGCGGATGAATTTCTTCATCATCTTCTAATCTTAAATATTATAAATCTAAGGATGTCATCGTATCTCTTGTTATAAATATCTTAGATATTTCTGAAGATACCTTCATAAATATCTTTATTAGAAATTATCTATCTCTTTGTGCTATCCGTGTTACGTCATAAAGGAAACTATCTTAGTTTCTAAATTTCTTTAAAATTCAAGTTTGAATTATGAATGGTTTCTGGAAAAGTGTTGGGAATTGAAGCATGAGTTAGTATAATATAATGACGTCAGGCCAACGTGGTTATATTACAGTAAGTCATGCTAAATTTGTAATGGAACGTGATGATGGTTCACAGATCTTACCCTCATCATGTGCCATGATACATAACTCTTTTATTCTACTTAACCTCTAACCATATCAAGAAATTATTTTCTTGATAGCTCTATCCTTACCGTGATTCCAGCAGTTTGATAATTAATTATGATATTACATTTTCCTTCTGATTAGTGGATTTCCTTAAATTCCTTGAATTCCGGAAATCCACCATGACTACGTCAAAAGTTCAGACGAAACTTTTCACGCTTTTGTGATAGCTTACTCGTAAGCTTCACATGATCAAATCGTTTTATCTATATTAATCAATAATGATAAAACTCTAACTAATATTCGTCATGAAAACATTTTTATTGTTAGCCATGACGACCTCAATCAAATTTCGGGATGAAATTTCTTTAACGGGTAGGTACTGTCATGACCAGGAAAATTTCGACTAATTTTAAACTAAATTCTCGATACGATTTTGTATTTTTGACACAATAAGAAAAGTCCAATATGTTGCGTCTCAAAAATTTTGAACTATTTTCATGTTATCATTTGACCTTTGACAATTCCCGACGACTCACGATATGATTACTTGTAAATATGTATGCATATATTTAAAATGAAATATTATATATGGTAATTGTTAAGATTAATTATGTAAAATAATAATAAAATATAATAAGTATTATTCAGAAAGTATATACATATAAATAAAGTGTATATTTAGTGATTTTGACGTTATTTAGTAAACGACAGAAACATTCATTTGTCATTCAATTAATAGTAAATGAATTAAAAATAAAGTTATATTATTTTAAAATAAACGGTGATCCAAAAATGAGTTAGATAAATTTTAGACTTATTAAAAACATGTTTAAGATTTATTGATGAAATTTTAACACTTTTATATTTTACCCGAAATCGAGCGCAGATAGTTGATTTAATTTTTATTTAATAAGTATAAACAATTAATAACCATTTTTATAAAATAATAATTAGAATAATTAAAGATATTTAATTTGAGATTTTTTCTGAATACTTTTATCCGCCACTGATGAACGAAGGACCGCGATATAATACTACGTGGTTTGATAACTGGACAAATCCCTGGCTGCTACCCTATTGTTGATATTTGTTGAATTCAAATTATTGTTTTGTTATACACCACGTTTATGATTAATATTATTATTATATTATATATATTCCTGTTTAACTCATACCCGTGAACTAAATTTTGATATTATGGAATATGATACTGTAGTTGCTTTTGGTTTACTTTATACCTATATATAATATATATGCACATACATGAAAATACATGAACACCAAACAAGAAAACCGTTACTCTACTCTCTCTCGCTCTCTCTCTCTCTCTCTCCCCTAACTTTTTTCGAGACCACCAATGTTTTCTATTATGTTCAAAACACACATCACTCACGACCACCATTTTTCTATTATATACGTAACATACATATACATATTAGAACACTACCATGACCCTGGTGATCACCATCGGCCTTCATCACTTTTGAACACCTTGATCACCTTCCGGTAATTTTTCAAATCACCACCCATGACCACCTCATAACCTCAAACCATCGACCACCAAACCTGCTGCTATCCGTCCCAATTGTTTAAGCTTAAACAGCAACTTCTGCTCAATGTTCTAACCCGAACCAACCATGAAACCATCATACTTGTTTTGCTACTGTATACCCGTATAGGCACCTTTGTAAACCACCACCAACAACCAATATAAACCCACTTTTATTTTCTGTTTTCGTTGAAACCACAAAACAACCATCTTCACCTAACAACGTACACCAATCGTAAACCATCACCCATAAATCATTAACCTGCAACTCATGACTATTGTTGCAATAACTCGTGTTTCTGTTCTGTTTAACCACCCTCACCCCACCGGTTACCATCTACAACTACCTTCTCCATGACCTAACCATTCTTCTGTTTCTTGCTATGTTCTCCTTTGTTCTGATTAAACCAAATAAACAACCACCTCACTTTGAACATCAACTAACGAAATCCACAACCCATTGAGATGATGAAGATTATGGTTACAATTTTATGATTTTATGTGCATAAGGTTTTGATGATGATAAGTGATGTTAGACGATGGGTAGTATGAGGTGATAATATTAGGATGATGATAGTTAGGGAGATAAATAAATATGATGATAATAATATATCGGTGGCTACTTGTTTTAATCTTAATCGAGCTCCACTGCAAACCAAACGAAAAAAAAAGAAATAAACAATGATTGAAAATCTGCGAAAATTTTTCTCTTCTTGTTTGGTAAGGCTGTCGAAAATCAGGAAGACAAGAAAACCACCAAACCCCACTTGTTAAAGATTGAAATTTTTTTTTTATCAGAATTACGTTTTGGGTTGTGTAACAAAACACAATCTAGCAGGCTTATTTATTGGATTATTATTGGACTTTCAAATTGGATCGTGAATATGATTGGGCTGTGATCCAAGTAATTGAGTTAGGCCACGAATCAGTTTTCTAATTTAGGCCGAACCCCAAGTTTAATTAGAGTGCGTGACAAGGGTTATATGGGTTTTATTCGATGTTAAAACAGAAAGATACCAAATAGACGGATGGATAGGGGGTATTCCGTGTAAGCGAGAGGTCTTGGGTTCGAGTCCCGGCTTGGGTGGTTTGATGTTTTCTTTGAGCTTTTAAGGTAGTAACTATTATTATTATTATTATTATTATTATTATTATTATTATTATTATTATTATTATTATTATTATTATTATTATTATTATTATTATTATTATTATTATTATTATTAGTGTTGTTATTATTCGATATAGTTATTATTACAAGTAATATAGTTACTAGTATTAGTATTAATAAAAGTATTAGTTACAAATATGATTTTACCATTTTATTATTACAAGGATAAGTATCATTAACCTTAACATTATTAATATAGTTATTAGCGTTGTTACTACAAAACTTATTGTCACTAGTGATAAAAATATTATTGTAGTTAATATTATTATCATTATTATTACTATTATAATTATTATTACCAAAAGTATAATTTTAAATGAAAACTATCAAAGTTATCATATATATATATATATATATATATATATATATATATATATATATATATATATATATATATATATATATATATATATATACTTCTTATTAATTAACATTTTGATTAAGAGTTATTATATATAATAAAAATTATCATTTCTAAGAATTATGATTATCTTTATTATTATTATTATCATTGTCATAAATATCATTAACAATAAAATTAATATTTTACAACTATTATTATAAAGTATCATTATTATTATTATCATTAATATAATTATTACCTTTATTAGTAAAATCAACTATTATAACTATTATCATATTTTTATTTTACAAAATTAATATTTTAATGAAAATATGAAATATATATATTATTAATATGAAACGTATATAACTAATGAATTTACATATATATATATATATATATATATATATATATATATATATATATATATATATATATATATATATATATATATAAGTTGTTCGAATTCAATTGTGTGTTTTAATATGATTACAACTAATATAGGTTCGTGAATTCGAGGCCAATCTTATACTTGTTCAATGTCGTCCTATGTATTTTTACTACAAAATACAGTATGGTGAGTTTCATTTGCTCCCTTTTTAATTGCTTTTGCAATATATATTTTTGGGCTGAGAATACATGCGCTACTTTTATAAATGTTTACGAAATAGACACAAGTACTTAAAAATATATTCTACGTTGAGTTGTACCACT